>NC_091064.1:215052646-215365424 GCF_000393655.2 Nicotiana sylvestris
AAAAAATGCTCAGTTCAGGGGTTGGAGCCCTAATGCTGGCTAACAGAAAAACGCTCAGTTCAGGGATTGGAGCCCTAATGCTTGCTACAAAAATGCTCAACTCAGGGATTGGAGCCCTAATGTCGGCTAACAGGAAAACGCTCAGTTCAGGGATTGGAGCACTAATGCTGGCTAAATGGAAAAGTGCTCAGTTCAGGGATTGGAGCCCTAATGCTGGCTAACAGAAAAAATGCTCAGTTCAGGGATTGGAGCCCTAATGCTGGCTAAAGAAAACTTGCTCAACTCAGGGATTGGATCCCTAATGTCGGCTAAAAGGAAAACGCTCAGTTCAGGGATTGGAGCCCTAATGCTGGCTAAAGAAAACTTGCTCAACTCAGGGATTGGAGCCCTAATGTTGGGAGGATTGCCAGGTTAGGCCGGAAAACTGACCGGGTTATGCCGGGAGAAAAGGAAAAAGGGCTTCTGGGTTATGCCAGGGAGGTTCACGGGTTATGCCGTGAAGAAAAGAGGTCCTCGGGTTATGCCGGAAAAGGGCAAGAACCTCGGTTTATGTCGGGGAAGTCATCGGGTTATGCGGGAAAAAGGAAAGAGTCCTCGGGTTATGCCGGGATAGTTGAGGGATGAGGTCTTATGCTACCATGATTTGTTTTTCTTTTGAGATTTTCATTTTTATTTCTTGTCTTCTTTCTTTTTCTTTTTTTTTTGGTTTTCCTTTTATATTTCCTTTTATTTATCAAAATACATGAAAGAATTCTGGGGAAACTTCCTTTTGGTCATTTTCCTGCTGCAAAGTTGTTTCAACGCTTGCGTACTTCATTTCTCTTGGGCTATACCTATTTTTGCACGGTTGCTTTGGATCGCACCTGTCTCAATTTTCCTAAACAAAGAAAAATTGTCAGTTTGAAAACGGTGGTTGGTTCGGTGGCCTTGATCGTTCCAATTGCTCGGTCCCGTCCTTATTCATGTTGAGAAACTCTGTCGTTGATTGGTTTCACAAGCGATCCCCTTTGAAACTGATCAGACTCGCATTCCCGGATTTTGCGATGATTTGCCCGTGTAAGGCTTTGGTTCTTCCATCCCATTCTGCTTGGGGATTTTTACCGAGGTAGACTCAGTGGGGATTTTTATTGGGGAGACTCTGTGGGGATTTGTACAAGGCAGACTCGTTGGGGATTGGTTGGGGCAGACTCTTTGGGGGATTTCTACAAGGGGAGACTGGGATTTTTACAAAGGGAGACCCTGTTGGGATTTGTACAAAGGGAAACCCTGTGGGGATTTGTTGGTTTTTTATTGTGTGGGTGTGTGTTCGAAGGCAACCAACATCATGATCAATCGGGACTGGACATACGTACCACTGAAGCGGGGTATTTACTTCTTACTAAACGGAGCTCCGTGAAACCGGTCCTGCCACCTATTCTTTCCAGTATATTTGGAACTTGGGATAAAAATGAAAGGGATTCAAAGAAAAGTAAGAAAGAGAACGGAGGAAACAAATTTTTAAAAAAAAAAAAGAAACGTCCCTTTCGGGACAAGAAAGACTTATCTGAGGAAAACAATGCCGACTTTAAATTGACATGACATGCTTTTAGGACTGGATGCCCGACCTTCACGAACTTGCATTTCCTCATGAACCAGAAATGGATCTATGTTTCCAAACCGGTGGAACCTTGCCAAGGCTTTCTGAGGTGGAATTACCTTTTCGGCCGACAGCGCCCTTTGCAGGTTTTCGCTAGTCGACATCTCTCTTTTCTCTTTTTGTTGTCGCTTGATAGCACTCTTTGCGAGTTTTTACTAAACAAACTCTCATTTTCGATTTCTCTGCTCCCGTCGCCTCACGGTGCCTGAAGGATTTCACCGACAAGACTCTGTCATTTTATTTTTCTTAATTTGAATGTACCGGCCTCCAACCATGATATCTCTCGGCTTCCCCTGCCTTTGGCAATTGATCTGAAGGACTTGTGCATGGAATGGTAGATGAACTACAACTTCTAAGCCATTTGGTGTGCCCAAATTTTAATTTCAGGGTAAATTGGATTTTATTTTTGGTGTGACTGAACCCCAGAGAGAGGCTGCCTACGTATCCTTTCGGAATCAAGTCAGACGTAGTTCAGGCCAATCATTTTGTTTTTTTTTTATTTTGTTTTTCTTTGATTTTTTGTTTTTTGTAAGGTAGCCAAAGAAATGTAGCCGGATCAAAGGGCTTTTGGAGAGAGTTGATAGTGCTTGGGCAGTGGGAATAAATCCTTCATCATCTCAAATGTGCCAAAATATCACCGAAGTAAACTCAAACATAGTACCTTTTGACTGCATCCGTATTCACTACTGTGTCAAGATCATTTCCTTCAATATCACCCAGATACAATGCTCCTCTCGGCAATATCTTCCTGATGATGTATGAGCCTTTCCAATTTGGAGCAAATTTTCCTTTTGCTTCCTGGTGATGTGGCAGAATGCGCCTCAATGCCAGTTGACCCACTTCAAAATTCCTGGGTCGGACTTTCTTGTTGTAAGCACGGGTCATTCTTCGTTGGTACAACTGCCCGTGACAAGCCGCAGCGATTCGTTTCTCGTCAATCAAAGTCAGCTGCTCTAATCGAGTCTTAACCCACTCGCTATCTTCAATTTCTGCTTCGACAATGGTTCGGAGCGACGGAATTTCTACCTCCGTTGGTATCACAGCCTCGGTCCCATACACCAACAAATAAGGGGTTGCCCCTACTGAAGTGCGTACTGTAGTGCGATATCCCAGCAATGCAAAGGGTAACTGTTCATGCCATTGTCGGGAACTCTGGATCGTCTTCCTCAAAATCTTCTTGATGTTCTTGTTTACTGCTTCAACAGCGCCATTGGCCTTGGGCCGATAAGGAGTGGAGTTCCTATGCATTATTTTGAAATGTTCGCATACATTCCCCATCAAATGACTTTTCAAGTTTGCCGCGTTATCTATGATGATAGTTGCGGGAATACCAAAACGACAGATAAGATTTGAATGCACAAAATCCACTACAGCCTTCTTAGTGACTGATTTGAGAGTGACAGCTTCTACCCATTTCGTGAAGTAGTCGATAGCAACCAATATGAATCTGTGTCCATTTGAAGCCTTCGGCTCGATCGGACCAATGACGTCCATGCCCCAGGCAACAAATGGCCAAGGTGCAGACATGGGATGTAATTCTGTGGGAGGCGCATGAATCAAATCACTGCGTATCTGACACTGATGACACTTTCGAACGAAGCTAAAACAGTCCTTTTTCATGGTCATCCAGTAATAACCTGCTCGAAGGATTTTCTTTGCCAAAACATACCCGTTCATGTGGGGCCCGCACACTCATGCGTGTACTTCATGCATGATCCTTCCTGCCTCCTCGGCGTCAACACATCTTAACAGATTGAGGTCCGGGGTCCTTTTATACAATACCTCGCCGCTCAAAAAGAAACCACATGCATGTCACCTAATGGTTCTCTTTTGATCTCCAGTAGCATGTTCGGGGTATTCTTGTGTCTTCAAGAACCTCTTGATATCATGGTACCATGGCTGTGTACACGATCCTGCCTCGATTACATTACAATAACCGTGTCTTTCCCTAATTTGGATTTCTAAGGGATCGACGTGGGCATTGCCTGGGTAGGGTAACATCGAAGCTAAGGTGGAAAGTGCATCCGCTAGTTCATTATGACATCGTGGGATATACCTGAACTCTATTGATTTGAAATACTTGTCGAGGTCCTCCACATGTTGTCGGTAAGGAATAAGCTTGACCACCCGAGTTTCCCATTCACCTTGGGCTTGCCAGATAATCAGGTCAGAATCCCCCATAATCAATAAATCTTCCACATCCTGATCGATCGCCATATGCATGCCCATGATGCAGGCTTCATATTCAGCTGTATTGTTCGTGCAAAAGAAGTGCAGTCTAGTTGTAGCAGGATAGTGCGGACCAGAGGGTGAGATCAAAATCACCCCAATTCCTACACCTTTGGCGTTTACGGCCCCATCAAAGAACATCTTCCAAACGTGAGCGTTTTCCGAGACTACTTCTATGGTATTTATTTCTTCATCTGGAAAATAAGTACTCAATGGTTGGTATTCCTCATCAACCGGATCTTCGGCCAAATGATCTGCCAACGCTTGGGCTTTCATTGTCGTACGAGTGACATAGACTATGTCAAATTCAGTAAGCAAGATTTGCCATTTGGCCAGTCTTCCAGTAGGCATTGGTTTCTGAAATATGTACTTCAAAGGATCCAACCTGCTTATGAGGTAAGTAGTGTGAGCTTGGAGATAATGTCTCAATTTTTGAGCAACCCACGTCAAAGCACAACACGTTCTTTCCAGCAAAGTGTACTTGGCCTCGTAGCCGGTGAATTTCTTGCTCAAGTAATAGATCGCCTGCTCCTTCTTTCCGGTTATGTCATGTTTCCCGAGGACGCAACCGAAAGAATTTTTCAAGACTGTCAGATACAAGAACAGGGGTCTCTCTGGCTCTAGCAGGACCAAAACTGGGGGATTTGAAAGATATTCTTTGATCTTGTCAAAAGCTTCTTGACACTCAGCCGTCCATTTGATCGCTGCATCCTTCCTCAATAGCTTGAATATGGGCTCACATGTGCTCGTCAGCTGGGCAATGAATCGACTGATATAGTTTAACCTGCCCAATAGACTCATCACGTCTTTCTTCGTTCTCGGGGGAGGTAGATCTCTAATAGATTTTATCTTTGTTGGATCTAACTCGATACCTCTCCTGCTTACTATGAAACCCAAAAGCTTGCCTGATGGGACACCTAAGGCGCATTTGGCCGGGTTCAGCTTCAAGTCGTACTTTCTTAGTCTCTCGAAGAATTTCCTCAAATCTTGGATATGATTGTCCCGAGTCCTGGACTTGACTATCACGTCGTCCACATACACCTCGATCTCTTGATGCATCATGTCATGAAAAATGGCAGTCATGGCTCTCATGTAAGTTGCCCCAGCATTTTTCAGACCGAATGGCATAACCCGATAACAGTAAATGCCCCAAGGTGTAGTGAAGGCAGTCTTCTCGGCATCTTCTTCATCCATCAGCACCTGATGATACCCAGCGTAACAATCTACGAAAGACTGGATCTCATGTTTGGCGCAATTATCAACAAGGATGTGGATGTTGGGCAATGGGAAATTGTCTTTGGGACTCGCCCTGTTCAAATCTCGATAATCCACACATACCCGAGTCTTCCCATCTTTTTTCGGCACTGGAACTACATTCGCCAACCACGTGGTGTACTGGACAACCCGAATTACTCCCATTTTCAACTGCTTGGTGATTTCTTCTTTAATCATGTCACTGACATCAGGTTTGAACTTTCTCTGCTTTTGTTGAACTGGAGGACAGTTAGGGTAAATTGGCAATTTATGCACCACTAAATCAACACCTAATCCTGGCATGTCATCGTATGACCAAGAAAACACATCTTTAAATTCAAAAAGGAGTTGAATTATCACGTCTCGTGTTTTTTCGTCCGTGTGAATGCTTATTTTGGTCTCTCAGATTTCTTCAGGAGTTCCCAAATTAACCGGTTCGGTGTCATTCAGATTCGGCTTAGGTTTATTCTCAAAGTGTTCCAATTCTCGATTTATTTCCCTAAAAGCCTCTTCTTCGTCATATTCCGGTTCTTGGTTCATTATTTCACAATTAAACAGCTTGTTGTGATCTGGGCGTGAAGTCCGCAAGCATGTCATATTATTTAAAGCCGCATTATTATAATCGGACTTCTACCTAGTTGGGAATGGCGTGGCCTCCCAGTTTCGAAGCTTGGCGTTTGGCCCCACATATAGAATCTCAGCGGTGCTTGTGCCTTCTCCTGGTTGAACCATGTGAGCTTCGTAGAGCATTCCTCTCATTGCCTCACATATCTCCTCGATTTCTTCGGCTGTGAAAACCTCATCGTCTTCTTCTTCGATGTATTTCGGCCCGACGAAAGTCTCGTATAAATCTGGCAATGGCCGAGGCAGTTTCCAACCCTCATTTTTCCTCTTCCTTGCCCACTCTTCATCTTTTGGGGTGGATTGAAAACCTATCCCAAAAAGTTTCTTGGTGGAAGGCAAGGTGATGGGTTCCGTTATTCCTTGCAGTGCTCGTCCAAGCCCTTTCCCTGGCCTGAATCCATGTTGGATCATTTCCTTAGCCACCATGATTGAGGTGTTGGACAAGAAAGGTTGGGGGCAAGGTCTTCCTTCTTCATACCGCTCCGCTAGCACAACTTCGAAAGCCTGATAAACCGCGTGCTCGCTCCCTTCCCTTGCTTCAAGATACGGGATGGATGGGTCCCGATAAATAGATTGTTCGTCTTCTCTGTGGACCACAATTTCCTGATCTTCGTATTCAAACTTTACCATCTGGTGAAGAGTGGAAGGCACAGCCCCTGCCGCATGAATCCAAGGTCTGCCGAGGAGAAAATTGTAAGACGTATCCATGTCAAGCACCTGGAAAGTTATTTCAAACTCCACTGGTCCTATAGTCAACACCAAGTCTATTTCCACGAGGGTGTCCCTCTTGACGCCGTCAAAAGCCCTTACACAGACATTATTGGGACGGATTCTTCCGGCCCCAATTTCCATTCACTACAGCGTGGAGAGCGGACAAATATCAACACCTGAACCTCCATCCAACATAACCCGCTTGACGTAGTAGTCTTCGCATTTGACCGTCAGGTGTAAGGCTTTGTTGTGAGCTGCTCCCTCTAAAGATAAGTCGTTCTTTCTAAAAGAAACCTAGTTAACGGCGAAGAACCTCTCCGTCATTCGTTCCAGTTGTTCGACTGAGGTTTCAACTGGTATGTACGCCTCGTTCAGGGTCTTGAGCAAGATCTTTTGGTGTTCGGCTGACCTCATCAGCAGAGATAGCATGGACACTTGCTCGGGGCACTTGCGTAGTTGATCCACCACTTCGTAGTCTGGCATTTTCATCTTTTGGAAGAAAGCTTTCGCTTCCTCAATGCTTACAGGTTCCTTGGGTGGGAAGCTTTTCCGTGTGGCATTGTTTAACTCTTGAGTGTTCGAATACCTTCCAGCGAAAGTACTCTCCGGAAGTTCTCCCGTGACTTCTCTGCCTTTGTACGTAACCAACGTTCTTTGATAGTTCCACGGTACTGTGGACGGGTCTGTCATTGGCTTTTGTGGTATGCGTCCGATAACCATTGGCTCGTTCAGCCGAGATGGTTGAATCGTCCCCTGGACCACATAGGCCCCTTTTGGTACGTACATCGGTTTTGCCCTTTTGACTTCGAACCTCTGCGGCTTCTCTACTTGACCTCGTGGAACGTAAAGAACTTCATTCCTCACAGGCACCATCATTACTGTCTTTTTCTCAACCTTCTCTTCGGGCTCAACCTTGACAGTACTGGCCTTCTTTTCCCCTTTCTCTAGCTTCGGGGTGGTTTTAGGCTTTTTACCTACATCGACGATGGCGATTATAGCTTTTAAAGCAGGATCAAATTCTTTGTCCTCACAAATCATTCCAATCAACGGCCCGTTATTGTGAGCGGGCAATGGATTGTTGGTCACATTTGGGACCTCCTCGTCCCTTAGTACTATCTTCCCCTGCTCTATTAAGTTCTCAACTACCCTTCTCAAAGCCCAACAATCATTTGTATCGTGCCCTTCTGCTCCTAAATGATAAGCGCACCTAAAACCGGCTTTGTAAGCAGGTGATGCCGGATTGTGCCTTGTCTGAGGGACTGGATGCAGGAAACCCATCTGGACTAGCTTTGGGAACAAGGTAGAACAAGGTAGACGAAACCAGGTTGAATACTTGACTCGACTCTTTTGAGGTCGAATGGACCTTAATCGAGTGTTCTCGACTGAGAACACATCGACTAAGGTCCATTAGACACCCAAACCAGGTTGGAGCCCTAATGCTGGCTAACAGAAAAACGCTCAATTCAGGGATTGGAGCCCTAATGCTGGCTACAAAAATGCTAAACTCAGGTATTGGAGCCCTAATGTCGGCTAACAGGAAAATGCTCAGTTCAGGGATTGGAGCCCTAATGCTGGCTAAATGGAAAAGTGCTCAGTTCAGGGGTTGGAGCCCTAATGCTGGCTAACAGAAAAAATGCTCAGTTCAGGGGTTGGAGCCCTAATGCTGGCTAACAGAAAAATGCTCAGTTCAGGGATTGGAGCCCTAATGCTGGCTACAAAAATGCTCAACTCAGGGATTAGAGCCCTAATGTTGGCTAACAGGAAAACGCTCAGTTCAGGGATTGGAGCCCTAATGCTGGCTAAATGGAAAAGTGCTCAGTTCAGGGATTGGAGCCCTAATGCTGGCTAACAGAAAAAATGCTCAGTTCAGGGGCTGGAGCCCTAATGCTGGCTAACAAAAAAATGCTCAGTTCAGGGATTGGAGCCCTAATGCTTGCTACAAAAATGCTCAACTCAGGGATTGGAGCCCTAATGTCGGCTAACAGGAAAATGCTCAGTTCAGGGATTGGAGCCCTAATGCTGGCTAAATGGAAAAGTGCTCAGTTCAGGGGTTGGAGCCCTAATGCTGGCTAACAGAAAAAATGCTCAGTTCAGGGGTTGGAGCCCTAATGCTGGCTAACAGAAAAACGCTCAGTTCAGGGATTGGAGCCCTAATGCTTGCTACAAAAATGCTCAACTCAGGGATTGGAGCCCTAATGTCGGCTAACAGGAAAACGCTCAGTTCAGGGATTGGAGCACTAATGCTGGCTAAATGGAAAAGTGCTCAGTTCAGGGATTGGAGCCCTAATGCTGGCTAACAGAAAAAATGCTCAGTTCAGGGGCTGGAGCCCTAATGCTGGCTAACAAAAAAATGCTCAGTTCAGGGATTGGAGCCCTAATGCTTGCTACAAAAATGCTCAACTCAGGGATTGGAGCCCTAATGTCGGCTAACAGGAAAATGCTCAGTTCAGGGATTGGAGCCCTAATGCTGGCTAAATGGAAAAGTGCTCAGTTCAGGGGTTGGAGCCCTAATGCTGGCTAACAGAAAAAATGCTCAGTTCAGGGGTTGGAGCCCTAATGCTGGCTAACAGAAAAACGCTCAGTTCAGGGATTGGAGCCCTAATGCTTGCTACAAAAATGCTCAACTCAGGGATTGGAGCCCTAATGTCGGCTAACAGGAAAACGCTCAGTTCAGGGATTGGAGCACTAATGCTGGCTAAATGGAAAAGTGCTCAGTTCAGGGATTGGAGCCCTAATGCTGGCTAACAGAAAAAATGCTCAGTTCAGGGGCTGGAGCCCTAATGCTGGCTAACAAAAAAATGCTCAGTTCAGGGATTGGAGCCCTAATGCTTGCTACAAAAATGCTCAACTCAGGGATTGGAGCCCTAATGTCGGCTAACAGGAAAATGCTCAGTTCAGGGATTGGAGCCCTAATGCTGGCTAAATGGAAAAGTGCTCAGTTCAGGGGTTGGAGCCCTAATGCTGGCTAACAGAAAAAATGCTCAGTTCAGGGGTTGGAGCCCTAATGCTGGCTAACAGAAAAACGCTCAGTTCAGGGATTGGAGCCCTAATGCTTGCTACAAAAATGCTCAACTCAGGGATTGGAGCCCTAATGTCGGCTAACAGGAAAACGCTCAGTTCAGGGATTGGAGCACTAATGCTGGCTAAATGGAAAAGTGCTCAGTTCAGGGATTGGAGCCCTAATGCTGGCTAACAGAAAAAATGCTCAGTTCAGGGATTGGAGCCCTAATGCTGGCTAAAGAAAACTTGCTCAACTCAGGGATTGGATCCCTAATGTCGGCTAAAAGGAAAACGCTCAGTTCAGGGATTGGAGCCCTAATGCTGGCTAAAGAAAACTTGCTCAACTCAGGGATTGGAGCCCTAATGTTGGGAGGATTGCCAGGTTAGGCCGGAAAACTGACCGGGTTATGCCGGGAGAAAAGGAAAAAGGGCTTCTGGGTTATGCCAGGGAGGTTCACGGGTTATGCCGTGAAGAAAAGAGGTCCTCGGGTTATGCTGGAAAAGGGCAAGATCCTCGGGTTATGTCGGGGAAGTCATCGGGTTATGCCGGAAAAAGGAAAGAGTCCTCGGGTTATGCCGGGATAGTTGAGGGATGAGGTCTTATGCTACCATGATTTGTTTTTCTTTTGAGATTTTCATTTTTATTTCTTGTCTTCTTTGTTTTTCTTTTTTTTTGGTTTTCCTTTTATATTTCCTTTTATTTATCAAAATACATGAAAGAATTCTGGGGAAACTTCCTTTTGGTCATTTTCCTGCTGCAAAGCTGTTTCAACGCTCGCGTACTTCATTTCTCTTGGGCTATACCTATTTTTGCACGGTTGCTTTGGATCGCACCTGTCTCAATTTTCCTAAACAAAGAAAAATTGTCAGTTTGAAAACGGTGGTTGGTTCGGTGGCCTTGATCGTTCCAATTGCTCGGTCCCGTCCTTATTCCTGTTGAGAAACTCTGTCGTTGATTGGTTTCACAAGCGATCCCCTTTGAAACTGATCAGACTCGCATTCCCGGATTTTGCGATGATTTGCCCGTGTAAGGCTTTGGTTCTTCCATCCCATTCTGCTTGGGGATTTTTACCGAGGTAGACTCAGTGGGGATTTTTATTGGGGAGACTCTGTGGGGATTTGTACAAGGCAGACTCGTTGGGGATTGGCTGGGGCAGACTCTTTGGGGGATTTCTACAAGGGGAGACTGGGATTTTTACAAAGGGAGACCCTGTTGGGATTTGTACAAAGGGAAACCCTGTGGGGATTTGTTGGTTTTTTATTGTGTGGGTGTGTGTTCGAAGGCAACCAACATCATGATCAATCGGGACTGGACATACGTACCACTGAAGCGGGGTATTTACTTCTTACTAAACGGAGCTCCGTGAAACCGGTCCTGCCACCTATTCTTTCCAGTATATTTGGAACTTGGGATAAAAATGAAAGGGATTCAAAGAAAAGTAAGAAAGAGAACGGAGGAAACAATTTTTTTAAAAAAAAAAGAAACGTCCCTTTCGGGACAAGAAAGACTTATCTGAGGAAAACAATGCCGACTTTAAATTGACATGACATGCTTTTAGGACTGGATGCCCGACCTTCACGAACTTGCATTTCCTCATGAACCAGAAATGGATCTATGTTTCCAAACCGGTGGAACCTTGCCAAGGCTTTCTGAGGTGGAATTACCTTTTCGGCCGACAGCGCCCTTTGCAGGTTTTCGCTAGTCGACATCTCTCTTTTCTCTTTTTGTTGTCGCTTGATAGCACTCTTTGCGAGTTTTTACTAAACAAACTCTCATTTTCGATTTCTCTGCTCCCGTCGCCTCACGGTGCCTGAAGGATTTCACCGACAAGACTCTGTCATTTTATTTTTCTTAATTTGAATGTACCGGCCTCCAACCATGATATCTCTCGGCTTCCCCTGCCTTTGGCAATTGATCTGAAGGACTTGTGCTTGGAATGGTAGATGAACTACAACTTCTAAGCCATTTGGTGTGCCCCAATTTTAATTTCAGGGTAAATTGGATTTTATTTTTGGTGTGACTGAACCCCAGAGAGAGGCTGCCTACGTATCCTTTCGGAATCAAGTCAGACGTAGTTCAGGCCAATCATTTTGTTTTTTTTTTATTTTGTTTTTCTTTGATTTTTTTTTTTTGTAAGGTAGCCAAAGAAATGTAGCCGGCTCAAAGGGCTTTTGGAGAGAGTTGATAGTGTTTGGGCAGTGGGAATAAATCCTTCATCATCTCAAATGTGCCAAAATATCACCGAAGTAAACTCAAACATATTACCTTTTGACTGCATCCGTATTCACTACTGTGTCAAGATCATTTCCTTCAATATCACCCAGATACAATGCTCCTCTCGGCAATATCTTCCTGATGATGTATGAGCCTTTCCAATTTGGAGCAAATTTTCCTTTTGCTTCCTGGTGATGTGGCAGAATGCGCCTCAATGCCAGTTGACCCACTTCAAAATTCCTGAGTTGGACTTTCTTGTTGTAAGCACGGGCCATTCTTCGTTGGTACAACTGCCCGTGACAAGCCGTAGCGATTCGTTTCTCGTCAATCAAAGTCAGCTGCTCTAATCGAGTCTTAACCCACTCGCTATCTTCAATTTCTGCTTCGACAATGGTTCGGAGCGACGGAATTTCTACCTCCGTTGGTATCACAGCCTCGGTCCCATACACCAATAAATAAGGGGTTGCCCCTACTGAAGTGCGTACTGTAGTGCGATATCCCAGCAATGCGAAGGGTAACTGTTCATTCCATTGTCGGGAACTCTGGATCGTCTTCCTCAAAATCTTCTTGATGTTCTTGTTTACTGCTTCAACAGCGCCATTGGCCTTGGGCCGATAAGGAGTGGAGTTCCTATGCATTATTTTGAAATGTTCGCATACATTCCCCATCAAATGACTGTTCGAGTTTGTCGCGTTATCTATGATGATAGTTGCGGGAATACCAAAACGACAGATAATATTTGAATGCACAAAATCCACTACAGCCTTCTTAGTGACTGATTTGAGAGTGACAGCTTCTACCCATTTCGTGAAGTAGTCGATAGCAACCAATATGAATATGTGTCCATTTGAAGCCTTCGGCTCGATCGGACCAATGACGTCCATGCCCCAGGCAACAAATGGCCAAGGTGCAGACATGGGATGTAATTCTGTGGGAGGCGCATGAATCAAATCACTGTGTATCTGACACTGATGACACTTTCGAACGATGCTAAAACAGTCCTTTTTCATGGTCATCCAGTAATAACCTGCTCGAAGGATTTTCTTTGCCAAAACATACCCGTTCATGTGGGGCCCGCACACTCATGCGTGTACTTCATGCATGATCCTTCCTGCCTCCTCGGCGTCAACACATCTTAACAGATTGAGGTCCGGGGTCCTTTTATACAATACCTCGCCGCTCAAAAAGAAACCACATGCATGTCACCTAATGGTTCTCTTTTGATCTCCAGTAGCATGTTCGGGGTATTCTTGTGTCTTCAAGAACCTCCTGATATCATGGTACCATGGCTTTGTACACGATCCTGCCTCGATTACATTACAGTAACCGTGTCTTTCCCTAATTTGGATTTCTAAGGGATTGACGTGGGCATTGCCTGGGTAGGGTAACATCGAAGCTAAGGTGGAAAGTGCATCCGCTAGTTCATTATGACATCGCGGGATATACCTGAACTCTATTGATTTGAAATACTTGTCAAGGTCCTCCACATGTTGTTAGTAAGGAATAAGCTTGACCTCCCGGGTTTCCCATTCACCTTGGGCTTGCCAGATAATCAGGTCAGAATCCCCCATAATCAATAAATCTTCCACATCCTGATCGATCGCCATATGCATGCCCATGATGCAGGCTTCATATTCAGCTGTATTGTTCGTGCAAAAGAAGTGCAGTCTAGCTGTAGCAGGATAGTGCGGACCAGAGGGTGAGATCAAAATCGCCCCAATTCCTACACCTTTGGCGTTTACGGCCCCATCAAAGAACATCTTCCAAACGTGAGCGTTTTCTGAGACTACTTCTATGGTATTTATTTCTTCATCTGGAAAATAAGTACTCAATGGTTGGTATTCCTCATCAACCGGATCTTCGACCAAATGATCTGCCAACGCTTGGGCTTTCATTGTCGTACGAGTGACATAGACTATGTCAAATTCAGTAAGCAAGATTTGCCATTTGGCCAGTCTTCCAGTAGGCATTGGTTTCTGAAATATGTACTTCAAAGGATCCAACCTGCTTATGAGGTAAGTAGTGTGAGCTTGGAGATAATGTCTCAATTTTTGAGCAACCCACGTCAAAGCACAACACGTTCTTTCCAGCAAAGTGTACTTGGCCTCGTAGCCGGTGAATTTCTTGCTCAAGTAATAGATCGCCTGCTCCTTCTTTCCGGTTATGTCATGTTTCCCGAGGACGCAACCGAAAGAATTTTTCAAGACTGTCAGATACAAGAACAGGGGTCTCTCTGGCTCTAGCGGGACCAAAACTGGGGGATTTGAAAGATATTCTTTGATCTTGTCAAAAGCTTCTTGACACTCAGCCGTCCATTTGATCGCTGCATCCTTCCTCAATAGCTTGAATATGGGCTCACATGTGCTAGTCAGCTGGGCAATGAATCGACTGATATAGTTTAACCTGCCCAATAGACTCATCACGTCTTTCTTCGTTCTCGGGGGAGGTAGATCTCTAATAGATTTTATCTTTGTTGGATCTAACTCGATACCTCTCCTGCTTACTATGAAACCCAAAAGCTTGCCTGATGGGACTCCTAAGGCGCATTTGGCCGGGTTCAGCTTCAAGTCGTACTTTCTTAGTCTCTCGAAGAATTTCCTCAAATCTTGGATATGATTGTCCCGAGTCCTGGACTTGACTATCACGTCGTCCACATACACCTCTATCTCTTGATGCATCATGTCATGAAAAATGGCAGTCATGGCCCTCATGTAAGTTGCCCCAGCATTTTTCAGACCGAATGGCATAACCCGATAACAGTAAATGCCCCAAGGTGTAGTGAAGGCAGTCTTCTCGGCGTCTTCTTCATCCATCAACACCTGATGATACCCAGCGTAACAATCTACGAAAGACTGGATCTCATGTTTGGCGCAATTATCAACAAGGATGTGGATGTTGGGCAATGGGAAATTGTCTTTGGGACTCGCCCTGTTCAAATCTCGATAATCCACACATACCCGAGTCTTCCCATCTTTTTTCGGCACTGGAACTACATTCGCCAACCACGTGGTGTACTGGACTACCCGAATCACTCCCATTTTCAACTGCTTGGTGATTTCTTCTTTAATCATGTCACTGACATCAGGTTTGAACTTTCTCTGCTTTTGTTGAACTGGAGGACAGTTAGGGTAAATTGGCAATTTATGCACCACTAGATCAATACCTAATCCTGGCATGTCATCGTATGACCAAGCAAACACATCTTTAAATTCAAAAAGGAGTTGAATTATCGCTGTCACACCTCCTTTTTCCGCGCCCGGGGGGCGCAGGGGAGTTTTTCCAATTAAAGGACAATCGAAACGGGATTTATTTTTTTATTTCAGAGTCTCCACTTGGGAGATTTAGGGTGTCCCAAGTCACCAATTTTAATCCCGAATCGAGGAAAATAATGACTCTATATTACAGTCTGCGTACCAGAAATCTAGATAAGGAATTCTGTTAACCCGGGAGAAGGTGTTAGGCATTCCCGAGTTCCGTGGTTCTAGCACGGTCGCTCAACTGTTATATTTGGCTTATTTATCTGATTTTTAATACAATATGAACTTATGTGCAAATTTTAACTTTTAACCGCTTTATTATTATTGTTTTTACAAGAATGTGAACATCGCTTAAAACACGTCTTTGGACTGCGTCACATGAAATGCACCCACAATCCGGAACGCATTTTATTTGATGTTTTGAGATTTGGATTTGGGTCGCATGAAATGCACACCCGAGCTTAAGAAAGTAAATTATTAAACACGCGCCTAAAGAGACTATCGCGTTATTATTTTGGGAAGGCCACGAAATTCACTAAGCGGCCCTCCTGAATTCTAAGTAATTTAAAACAAGTATTTACTGAGGGCCCCGCAATTTGTATTTTTATTCGGCGAGGCTCATCTCATTCTTATTTTTTAAAGGAATTTGCAACGTCATGGAAATGCATCTCGGGCCACGCCACAATCAATGCGCCCGTGACTAGAGACACATTTCGACTCCGTTGAGATTTGGATTTGGGTCACATAAATGTGCACCCGAGTTTAGGGAGATAATTTATTAAGGGCGCGCCTAAAGAGTCTAACGCATTGTTATTTTAGGAGAGTTGTGAGATTTGATAAACAACCCGTCCTGGAAACTAAATGCTTCGATAATATACATTTAACAAGGGCCCCGCATCTTATGCGTTTTTGTTTGTCGAGGCTCATCTTGTCTTTATTTTTGAAAGGATGTCCTATAACAATTACGTTTCTTATCGCGTTCATCTTTACTAATTGAAAACAGTAAATAGCCTTAGTCGATTACATGCTTGCGAGCTTATTTATAACAGGATTTAAAGTGCTTTTACAGAATAATAAAACGTGACTGCACTTACGGACAACTAGTCGAAAATTATGGGCCCAAACCTAGCTCATGCGAGATGGCCGGACTTGGGCCCCTGTTTTTCCGATACAGGCCTAACTGATTTGTTTCGATTTGGGCTCGGCCTTCATGAGGTTGAGGCCTAGAACTGATTCTTTGTTCTTTATCAATTTATATGTGACAATCTGGAAAAAGGGGAAAGAACTTTAACTCATGTGGATAGTTTTCCTATTTGGCCTACATTAGAGAATATACTACACCATCAGACTAAGTCTAAAATACAACTTATTACACTGGGAATGTTTTTCACCTAACAGCATACATACATGACTATCATTCATTAACCTACATTGATATACTGAGCATGTAGGCTACTTCTATTATCCAAACGAAAATGTAACTATTTCATGACATTTAATGTAACAGTTCATGTATATATAAAAACAATCTGCAGGTCCTCTCTTTTGCATTCATGCTCAAACTCTCAGTTACATTGGTGGTATCAATTGTGTACCTGGTAAGGAAAGGAAAGGAAGAAGGAGAGTGATCAGTTGAGTAGTATGCAACGAATACAGCAGCAGCAGACACACAGCAACAACCAACCAAGTGTTTTCCACAGCCACAGACAAACAACGTTGTTTCCCAGAACCAAAGAGAACCAGCAAATAGTCGAGTACCAAACCAGTGAACCCAGAAAAGAATGATGAAGCAACAACAGAGTATTCAATACAGCAACACTACCAATTCAACAACCAGAAACAGATCAGTCAATGCAAACAACAGAACTTGGCCAAGACAACTTGACCAAAATGCACTCTTATACAACTTTCAGACAGTGTTTGGTTACAATGTCTTACTGGAACTCTCTTATGTTTTCAGTCTTTTCTTTTAACTCACAAACCTTTCTTAAGACTTAAAGATTCCAGCCTCCAGACTCAAAATTCTTCCTTTTTCTGAAGACTAAAAGTCCAGCCCCTGTTTTAGTTCTCGAATGGCCTATTTATAAGCCAAATGTCCCAGTGCAGCTAAGCTGCCCTTTTTTGCAACTTGCAGTCTGCCCATACTCTTTAAAGCCCATGCCTAAGCTTCTTTTGGTGCCAGCCCCTTTATTCCCCACGCTTGGTTTTTGTTTAATCCAGAATTATGGGCTCATTTTATTATTCATTTTAAGCCCCATACCCTTGTGTCTTGTTCCCCCTTGGTATTAGTTTAATCCCAACTTAATACCCTACTTGTCAGCCCATTTAAACTAATCCTTTCTGTCTTTTTCAACACCCCAGAATACCCCTGCTTAACCTTGATTATTACTGCCCTGCCTATTGCATCATCAGGGTATTTTGAACTGATGAAAGTTCAAATTCAGGACTGCCCTGGACTGACCTTTTCAGTCATCTTTACAATGCAGACAAACTCATTTCAAACAATGCTGGGGCAATTCAGTCAGTGGCAAGGTTCAATTAGTCATGCGACATTATTAGCTCATTCGATTCATTAGTTATAGAAAACTAATCGACGACATTTATCGAGTCGACTATACTAATTATAACAGGTAATAACCAGTCGCTCATATAAACAATACGTTCAGGGACCTAAAGGGTATCAGACAACTTTTGTTAAATTACTGGGCCTATATGAATTAATTCATTTGACGACTAATCTAACTGACGATCATGTTTATCACAGAGTGTATTCAGAACACAAACAGAAGACAATCGACCAAATAAAAAGGCCTTTAACAGAGATGGAAGAGATCCGAGTAAAAAAATAACAAAATAACAAACAAACACAACGAAACATGCTGACAACTTAATTAGGACTAAAACAAAAGAAAGGAAAACTTACCAAAAGAGTTTGAAGTCAAAATGACCCAAATCTGACTCAACTTCGAACTCTTGAGGCCGAACAAACTTTAATCAGGGTGTTCTCACATGAGAACACCTTGATTAAGGTCTATTAGACCTCAAACCCTTGTCAAGACCGGCCGGATTCCCCAGGTGCATGTGTTTCAAGTTCTGGATTTTCAGATCTGGATTTTTAGGAGTTGTGGGTAGATTCGGACCAAACCAAGCTTGGTTTGGTCACGAGGAAGGTCAGGGGAGTGTCTGGTATGAAGATGGGGTGGTTTGGCATAGATCGAGTTTTGTCTCGAATCTTCAAATCCAGATTCGAGACGATAGGAGGTGATTCGAGGCAAATGGATAGTAGATCCATGTTCAGGAGAGTGCGGTGGTCCTAGGGTGTTCAGGAGGTGGCCACCGGCGTTCGTGCCGCCGGCTTTAATGGCGAGGGAGACTAGGGCGGCTTGCTAGGGTTTGGGGTTTCAGGTTTGATCTTGGGGACGAAGGGATGGGGTGCTGGTATAGGGGGCGTGGGGTGTAAGGGAAGGTTTATATATGGTCTATGGGATTGGATCTGAGCCGTTAGATCAGATGATCTCAACGGCTTGGATCTGAGGGTGAGAGATGAGACGGGGTCGTTTGATAGTTAAACGGGGTCGTTTGGTTTAAATGAGGGGTTGGGTCACGGGTGCGTGTGTGGACCGTTGGATCAAGAGGCTCAGACGTCTCAGATCATTTCGCCTAAAACGGCGTCGTTGAGGTGAGTTGAACAGCCTGATCTGGACCGTTCCTTTGAATCAGATCAACGGCTTCAAATGGGGACGCCGATACGACGTCGTTTGAGTCCGTGCTTGGGCAGGCTGGATTTGGACTGGGTCTGAGTGCCGTTTTTGGGCCCTTTTTTGTTTCAATTTCTGGGCCCAAATCGATTTTAATCCCTCACTTTTTTGCTTTCTCTTTTTTTTTTTTCTTTTAAACAAAATAAAATAATGAAATTAACATCAACAATAATGTAACATTCCCACACAATTACCATGAAAATATTTAAGTAAGTTAAATCACAACCTAGAACGAACGACGCACATATATTTATATTTTTGAATTTTCTTTTGACGATACATATATTTTTTTGTATTTTTGTTTGATAATGACTAGATGCAAAATGGACAGACTCACAAACGACTAACAACACATGTCACGGAAAGATCAAAAAATTGTACAGCGAAGCCATTTGCCACTATTTTTATTTTCTTTTGGAGCGATTGTCCGTGAAGCAAAAATCACGTGCTTACAGCTGCCCCTCTTTGCACGAAGACACGAAGGGTTTTCGCGCAAAGATAAAGCGAGCGATTTTTGCCCGTCCGAATACTCCGTGTGAAGCATTTTTGAAAAAGATTTGACCGAACCTTTGCTTCAGAGGTTTCCTACATATCCTGGGCTGAACAGGAATCAGGTCAATGTAGTTCGGGAAATTTTGGTAGCTGGGACTACCGTGTGACTGTAGTGCTTGGTGCTGTTTTGCGCTGTCGCATGCTGCTGTAGGATGCTACTGCTCAACCGATCTCCCTGTTACATTGCTCAAAAAGGAAAACAAGAAGCTAAGCTAGACTGAGGATCATGAGATCTTATCCATCTTCCACTTGTTCTTGTTGCCTTGCTTTCTTGTCAGCTAACACTTTCCTCCGATGCCTTTACCTTGTGACTTTGGGAGAGGATGCTGGTCCTTTGCTGACATTTGAATGCCAGTTTTCGTCACTTTGCTTGATCCGCTGGGAACATGCCCTCTTCTTCAAGCCTTTCAATTGTTTTCTCTGGTGATATGGCTTTTCATCAAAATTGTTATGTTGGGCATGCTATAACGTTCCCAAACTGCTTCTTTTGAGACGCGTTCTTTTTCCTTTTGAATTGCGCGCTTGCCTCCGCAGTTGTCTGCTTCTTGGTGCTGGGGATTTTATTGTTTCCTGTTTGGGGATCTCTGTTGTACCCTTCCGTCTTCAAGTGGGGTGACTGATTCCAAAATCTAGAACTAAAAATATTCCCGCATTATACTGGTGGGTGACCTAGAACTTAAAAGTATTCCCGCATTATACTGGTGGGCGACCTAGAACTTAAAAGTATTCCCGCATTATACTAGTGGGCGACCTAGAACTTAAAAGGATTCCCGCATTATACTGGTGGGCGACCTAGAACTTAAATGTATTCCCGCATTATACTGGTGGGTGACCTAGAACTTAAATGTATTCCCGCATTATACTGGTGGGCGACCTAGAACTTAAATGTATTCCCGCATTATACTGGTGGGCGACCTAGAACTTAAAAGTATTCCCGCATTATACTGGTGGGTGACCTAGAACTTAAAAGTATTCCCGCATTATACTGGTGGGCGACCTAGAACTTAAATGTATTCCCGCATTATACTGGTGGGCGACCTAGAACTTAAATGTATTCCCGCATTATACTGGTGGGCGACCTAGAACTTAAATGTATTCCCGCATTATACTGGTGGGCGACCTAGAACTTAAATGTATTCCCGCATTATACTGGTGGGCGACCTAGAACTTAAAAGTATTCCCGCATTATACTGGTGGGCGACCTAGAACTTAAATGTATTCCCGCATTATACTGGTGGGCGACCTAGAACTTAAAAGTATTCCCGCATTATACTGGTAGGCGACCTAGAACTTAAAAGTATTCCCGCATTATACTGGTGGGCGACCTAGAACTTAAATGTATTCCTGCATTATACTGGTGGGTGACCTAGAACTTAAATGTATTCCCGCATTATACTGGTGGGCGACCTAGAACTTAAAAGTATTCCCGCATTATACTGGTGGGCGACCTAGAACTTAAATGTATTCCCGCATTATACTGGTGGGCGACCTAGAACTTAAATGTATTCCCGCATTATACTGGTGGGCGACCTAGAACTTAAAAGTATTCCCGCATTATACTGGTGGGCGACCTAGAACTTAAAAGTATTCCCGCATTATACTGGTGGGCGACCTAGAACTTAAAAGTATTCCTGCATTATACTGTGGGCGACCTAGAACTTAAATGTATTCCCGCATTATACTGGTGGGCGACCTAGAACTTAAAAGTATTCCCGCATTATACTGGTGGGCGACCTAGAACTTAAAGGTATTCCCGCATTATACTGGTGGGCGACCTAGAACTTAAATGTATTCCCGCATTATACTGGTGGGCGACCTAGAACTTAAAAGTATTCCCGCATTATACTGGTGGGCGACCTAGAACTTAAATGTATTCCCGCATTATACTGGTGGGCGACCTAGAACTTAAATGTATTCCCGCATTATACTGGTGGGCGACCTAGAACTTAAAAGTATTCCCGCATTATACTGGTGGGCGACCTAGAACTTAAATGTATTCCCACATTATACTGGTGGGCGACCTAGAACTTAAAAGTATTCCCGCATTATACTGGTGGGCGACCTAGAACTTAAATGTATTCCCGCATTATACTGGTGGGCGACCTAGAACTTAAATGTATTCCCGCATTATACTGGTGGGCGACCTAGAACTTAAAAGTATTCCCGCATTATACTGGTGGGCGACCTAGAACTTAAATGTATTCCCGCATTATACTGGTGGGCGACCTAGAACTTAAATGTATTCCCGCATTATACTGGTGGGCGACCTAGAACTTAAATGTATTCCCGCATTATACTGGTGGGCGACCTAGAACTTAAATGTATTAAAATTGTTTCCCCGTTCTTCCGAGAAAATTTTTGACAATCGGCAGAAAATTTTCTGCCCCGGTTTTGGTGACTTCCCTGGCGTTGCATCTCGCTGTCATCATCAATCCTTTGTTTTCCTGCAGCAGACAAAAGGATTTAATTAGTTTTTATCGTGGCGGTAGAGGGTGCCTTTCTGGCGGATGATTTTCCTTTCTTCTCTTTCCTTGCTCCATGTCCCAATTGATTAGTGGGCAAAGTTGCCTGTTGGGGGCCTCTAGCCTGCTGGGGATTGGCTCTCAATTAATCCCCTTTTCTGCCTTCTCTTTAAGCATATTCTGTGGGAGTCTGCTTTTAACTCCCGAAACCACTCCCTTTAGGAGCTCACTTCCTCCAAAATTGCCGGGCATGATCCCTGCATTGGGTGAATTCCCCTCCAGTTTCTGGAAGTAAGCTTTGAAAAATTCTTTTCAAGACAAATTTTAGGAAGAGAAAATAAAGCTAGAGGGAAAGAAATCTTTCTGAACCTATATTTGGTGGGGAGAAGAAACTCAAAAGAACTTATCTGGAGGGCATGACTGGTCCCCGTGATCATGACGTGCACCATAGATTCCCGACCCAGTCTATTTGTATCAATCGACTTGCCGTATGGTCTGACTTGCTGGGGATGATAAATGACTGTCCATTTTGTTACAAACGTGGTAGCTTTTGTTGATTCGTCTTGTCGCCTCATAGTGCCCTTCGAGGGGTTTTCACTAATGAGACTCTCTCTTTTCTCTCATCTCCCGGCGCCCTATGGTGCCTGTGAAGGTTTTCACCAATAAGACTCTCTCATTTCATATCTCTCATCTTACATCGCCTCTCGGTGCCTGTGAAGGTTTTCACCGATAAGACTCTCTCATTTTATTTCTTTCGAGGAATCGGGGCGTTGTGGATACGACCCTCTCTTCTGGAGATTCCTTTGACTATCAATTCATTCCCAATCTTACGATCCTCTTCTTTGCTGGGGATCGGTGTATTATTCTCGGTCTTATTTACCTGACTCGACATCTCTTGAACATTGATCGGGAGGTCTTTTGGACGTTGATGTTGGTTTTGGTGTGGAGTTAAAGAAAGGCTATGAAATTGAAAATAATTTGATGGGTGATGCGCTACAACTTTTGGAATCAAACCTTTGTTGAAACTTAAAAACATAACCTCTGCCCCAGTTTTCTTGCTTGGGGAATTTATTTTTTACACTTATGTTGCGCTATGTGCGTTACACACGCTGTGCTTATTATGCACACTATGTACATTATGCATCCTATTTCACTATGATGCATACTATGACCGAGCCGTGAGGCGCCTACGTATCTTCTTTGAGGAATCAGGTCAAACGTAGTTCCCACGGTTTTGTATTTCTTGTGATTTTATCTTCTTCTTTTTTTCTTTTCCTTCTTTTCATTTTTTTTTTTCATGTCTTTTCTTTTCTTTTTCTTCTTCTTTTCTTTTCCCTTTTTTCATATCTTTCCCATTAGTGATTCCAAAAGAGGGGTATGAAAGAATAACTTAAGGCTCAAAGGGGGAAGCAAGGGTTAAACAGTGTTTGGATAGAAGAAAGAATTGCCTCCATCATCTCATTATCCAACAAATGCCAAATACAAACAAATAGACCAAAAATTGCCATAATTAAAGAAGTTACGCATAATATCTCTTGACTGCATCTGAATTGATAGCCATGTCGACACATCTACCTTCGACATCTGTCAAACACAAAGCACCGTTGGACAATACTCTGGTCACGATATAAGGCCCTTGCCAATTTGGGGCGAATTTGCCTTTTGCCTCGACCTGATGTGGGAGGATCTTCTTCAATACCAGCTGCCCTACTTCAAACTTCCTGGGGCGCACCTTCTTATTATACGCTCTTGCCATTCTCTTCTGGTACAGCTGACCATGGCACACTGCTGCCAATCTTTTCTCATCTATCAGGCTCAACTGTTCCAATCGAGCTTTGACCCATTCATCATCATCAATCCCGGCTTCAGCGACAATTCAGAGGGATGGAATTTCGACCTCCGCTGGTATTACGGCCTCAGTTCCATACACCAACAAATAAGGAGTTGCGCCTGTGGAAGTTCGGACGGTAGTGCGGTAACCCAACAAAGCAAAGGGTAATTTCTCGTGCCATTGTCTGGACCCTTCCACCATTTTTCGCAGTATCTTCTTGATATTCTTATTGGCTGCTTCGACTGCTCCATTCGCCTTGGGACGATATGGGGTGGAATTGCGGTGTGTAATCTTGAATTGTTGGCATACCTCTCTCATCAAGCTGCTATTAAGATTCGCACCGTTATCCGTGATGATCACTTTTGGGATCCCAAATCTGCAGATGATATGGGAGTGAACAAAGTCCACCACTGCCTTCTTGGTTACTGATTTGAAGGTTTTAGCCTCAACCCATTTGGTGAAGTAATCAATGGTCACTAGAATGAACCTATGACCGTTGGATGCTGCCGGCTCGATGGGCCCAATGACATCCATGCCCCATGCCACAAACGGCCAGGGTGCTGACATCGTATGTAACTCTGTTGGCGGAGAATGAATCAAATCTCCATGTATCTGGCACTGATGGCATTTCCTCACAAAAGTGATACAGTCGTGTTCCATGGTGAGCCAATAACACCCTGTTCGAAGGATCTTTCTTGCCAATACATATCCGCTCATGTGTGGCCCACAAACTCCAGCATGTACCTCTGCCATAACCGTCGTTGCTTGACTGGCATCTATGCATCTCAACAATCCCAAATCCGGGGTTCTTTTGTACAATACTCCTCCACTGAGGAAGAAACCATTCGACAAACGCCGAAGGGCTCTTTTTTGGTCTCCAGAGGCATGTTCTGGATATATCCCCATTCTGAGGTATTCCTTGATATCATGAAACCAGGGTTCGCCATCTGCTTCTTCTTCTATGGCATTGCAGTAGGCGTGCTGATCACGGACCTGGATGTGTAGAGGATCAACATACATTTTGTCAGGGTGGTGCAGCATTGACGCTAAGGTGGCCAAGGCATCCGCAACCTCATTGTGAATTCTCGGGATGTGTTTGAACTTTACCGATCGAAATTGCTTGCTCAGATCATGCAAGCATTGTCGGTATGGTACGAGTTTTAGATCTCGTGTTTCCCATTCTCCCTGAATTTGATGTACCAAGAGGTCCGAGTCTCCCAAGACCAAGACGTCTTGGACATCCATGTCAGCAGCCAGGCGCAGACCCAGAATGCAAGCCTCATACTCGGCCATATTGTTGGTGCAATAGAAGCGTAGTTGAGCCGTAACAGGATAATGCCGTCCTGTTTCAGAAATGAGTACTGCTCCTATTCCAACCCCTTTTGCGTTTGCAGCTCCATCGAAGAAAAGCTTCCAACCCGGTTCCTCGGGTAATTCCAACTCATTCGTATGCATCACCTCTTCGTCAGGAAAATACGTTCTTAAGGGCTCGTATTTTTCATCAACGGGATTCTCTGCCAAATGGTCTGCCAGTGCCTGGGCTTTCATGGCCGTCCTCGTTACGTAGATGATATCAAACTCTGTGAGCAGAATTTGCCACTTTGCCAACCTTCCCGTGGGCATAGGTTTCTGAAAGATATACTTCAATGGGTCCAAGCGGGATATGAGATAAGTAGTATATGAAGACAGGTAGTGCTTCAACTTCTGAGCTACCCAAGTTAGGGCGCAGCATGTTTTCTCGAGTTGAGTGTACTTGACCTCATGCACTGTGAATTTCTTGCTAAGATAGTAGATGGCCTGCTCCTTCCTTCCTGTGTCATCATGTTGCCCCAGTACACAACCAAATGAATTTTCCAAGACCGTCAGGTAAAGGATTAGGGGTTTCCCGGGCTTAGGCGGGACCAATACGGGTGGATTAGACAGATACCCTTTGATTTGGTCGAAAGCCTCCTGACACTCTGCCGTCCAACCTACTGCCGCATCCTTTTTCAGCAGCCGAAATATGGGTTCACAAGTCGCTGTGAGTTGAGCGATGAACCTGCTGATGTAATTGAGTCTACCCAGCAAACTCATTACCTCTGTTTTGTTCCTTGGCGGTGGCAAATCTCGGATGGATTCAATTTTGGATGGGTCTAACTCAATCCCCCGTCGACTGACGATGAATCCTAGCAACTTTCCTGATGGAACCCCGAATGCGCATTTGGCCGGGTTAAGCTTGATATCATACCTCCGGAGTCTTTGGAAAAATCTCCTTAGGTCTGCTACATGGTCCTCCTGACGCCAAGATTTGATGATCACATCATCGACGTACACCTCGATTTCCTTGTGTATCATGTCATGAAACACAGCAGTCATTGCTCGCATGTACGTCGCCCCGGCGTTCTTTAACCCGAATGGCATTACCCGATAGCAGTAGGTTCCCCATGGCGTAATAAACGCTGTCTTCTCAGCATCCTCCTCGTCCATTAGGATCTGATGATAACCCGCATAGCAATCCACAAAGGATCCGATCTCGCGCCCAGCGCAATTATCGATCAGGATATGAATGTTGGGTAGCGGAAAATTGTCCTTGGGACTTGCTTTGTTGAGGTTGCGGTAGTCAACGCACACCCTGATTTTTCCATCCTTCTTTGGGACTGGTACCACATTGGCCAACCACTCGGGATATCGAGTGACCCGAATGACCTTCGATTGCAACTGCTTAATCACTTCTTCTTTGATCTTTACACTCATTTCTGTTTTAAATTTCCTTAGTTTTTGCTTGACCGGAGGGTATGCCGGGTCAGTGGGCAATTTGTGAACCACTAAATTGGTGCTTAATCCAGGCATATCATCATATGACCAGGCAAAAACATCTTTGAATTCCCTGAGAGTTTTGATCAATTCTGTTCTGACATTCGGCTCAATGTGGATGCTAATTTTGGTCTCTTGGACGTTATCAGCGTCTCCTAGATTCACAGCCTCGGTGTCATTTAAGTTAGGCTTGGGTTTCTCTTCAAATTGGCACAGTTCTCTGTTTATTTCTTCGAAGGCTTCACCTTCGTCACATTCAGATTCATCGTCATAAACGACCTTTTGCATCATTGAGTCGGTTTCAGATTGATTTATTAGACTAGGTCGAAGATCCGCTGTGCATGCCATGTCATTAGAACCAGTAAAAAGAGAACTGTTCAGAAAGAAAAAGAACAAAACAAAAAATTAAAATGGGACAAAAGAAAAGAACTTTATTAAATTTGCGGGATAAAAGGGTTCACACTTTTACAAAACGAAAGTAAAATTTGGATTACACCCTTGAATAATCCGATCAAACAAACAAACAAAACATTAATCAAAGCCTACTACCAAGACTCCCCTCGGACAGGAAGAGGAGTAACCGTCCAATTGTTGGTCTTGGCCTCAGGCCCCACAAATTGTATCTCTGCTCTGCTGGAACCTTCTCCAGCTTCCACCATACTGACATCCGCGAATAGCCTCTCAAAACTCTGATTCAGGTCTTCATTTATACCGATCAAAGGTCCTCGAATCTTTGGGATCGCTGACCCCTTGGCACTTGCTTTAACAAAAGACCTTGAGAGGCGTGGCACTGGTTTAGGCAGAAACCAGACCCTCTTCTTCATTTTTCGCGCTTGCTTCCTGTCTGCTGCGGTTGGTTTGAACCCCAACCCGAAAGTTTCCAGATTCTTAGGAAGGGAGACAGGTTGGACTATCCCTTGAAGTTCAACTCCCAGGCCTTTTCCCGGCACAAACCCATTACCCAGCATTTCTGATACCATCATGACTGTTGCGGCAGCCACCCTAGGGTGCGGGATGATTTCTCCTTCAGAAATTTTGTTGGCCGACCCTGTATCGAGAATCTGGTAGACCCAGGGACCCTTGTCATCAGTGGTCTCTATGAAAGGCACAATGGTTCCGCCCATGGTGCATGTTGTATCCTCGCCGTGCAACACGACCTCTTGTCTTTCCCACTCGAACTTCACTGTCTGATGTAGGGTGGAAGGCACCGCTTTAGCTGCATGAATCCAGGGTCGTCCTAACAGCAGGTTATAAGAAACTGTGGCATCTAACACCTGGAATTCCATGGTAAATAGGACTGGCCCAATGGTCAGTTCAAGTACAACATCCCCCACAGTGGCTGTTCCGTTTCCGTCAAACCCCCGGACACAGATGCTATTCTCCCGGATTCTTCCACGGTCAATCTTTAACTGGTCCAGGGTGGATAATGGACAAATATTGGCGCTTGAGCCGTTATCCACCAATACTCGGGTTACCACCGAGTCTTCACATTTGACAGCTAGGTATAGAGCTTTATTGTGCTCCGTTCCTTCCACCGGCAGGTCATCATCTGAGAATGTCACTCTGTTCACCTCGAAAATCTTGCTGGCAATGGTTTCCAGGTGGTTTACAGAAATCTCACTGGGTACATGGGCCTCGTTCAATATCTTTAACAGGGCCCGACGATGTTCCTCGGAATGGAGGAGTAATGACAATAGTGAGATCTGGGCAGGTGTTTTTCTCAGCTGCTCAACCACAGAATAGTCTTGTACTTTCATCTTCCTCAGGAATTCTTCAGCCTCTTCTTCTGACACTGGCTTCTTGGTTGCCACTGGGTTGGTTTTTCTTAACTCCACCGGAGCAAAACATCGACCTGATCGAGTCAGCCCTTGCGCTTCACAACTGACTTCTTCCACCTGTTTTCCTTGGTACGTCACCACTGCCTTTTCATATTTCCAGGGCACAGCCCTGCTGTCAATCATCGGCAGTTGGACCACCGGCTTTATGGTCACCCGTTCTCTACATACCCCTTTCAACATGACTGCCGGTGTGGGCAGGATCCCTGGTATTACCAACTTGCTTGGCTCGAGTTTGCTTGCTATGATGGACGGGCTCTTCCCCAATATCACTACCGGCTTGACGCCTTCTCCCTGCGACTGTACACTCGTTCCTCCACTGGTTAAGACTTCTTTCGGGGCGGCTTGGATCATCATCACTGTTTGTGAGGGTTTTCTTAATTCTCCTCCCTCACACACCAACTCAATCATGTGAGTTTCGTGGTGCGCTGGCAGTGGGTTTTGGTTGATGTTAGGAGCCTCCGGTGTCTGGACCTCGATCTTATTGGTGTCAATAAGATCCTGTATGGCATGCCTTAACTTCCAGCACTTCTCGGTATCGTGCCCGAGCATCCCTGAACAGTATTCACAACTGATTGATCGATCTACATTCTGAGGTGGGGGATTTGGTTCTCGAGTCTGGACAGGACTAACCAAACCCAATTGCCGCAGCTTGTGGAACAAAGCGGTGTAGGTTTCTCCCAGCTCCGTGAAGGTTCTTTGCTTCTGCAACCTGTCATTCCTAGCATCTGGATTTCCCCGGAAACCTGCCCCTGAAGGGTTTCTATATGCCCTTGGTGGAGGGTAGGTGTTTTGTGGTGGTGCATATATGTTCTGGGGAGCCGGTGCGCGCCATTGTGGGCGAACCGGAGGCTGAGTGTATACCTGGGCTTGGTGTACGGAACAATGTGGTTCTCGAGGTGGATAGAAATTTTGTGGTGGGTTGTATGGGTAATTTGACCTGTGAGGCCTGGGTTGGTTGTAGTGCGGCCTGCCAGCCCTGGACCAACTGCCTGCCTCGATCGTGGCAACCTCTTCTTTCTTTCTTCTCAGCGCACCTCCCGTGCCGTTTTGAATAGCCTGGGTTGTGGCCTTGAGTGCCGAATAGTTCAAGATCTTGTCCGACCTCAAACCCTCTTCTATCATGACCCCTATTTTGACCACCTCGTTGAAAGATTTTCCAACCGTTGTCACCAAGTGACCAAAGTAGGTTGGATCCAATGTCTGCAAAAAATAGTCCACCATCTCTCCCTCTCTCATGGGAGGATCGACTCTAGCTGCTTGTTCTCTCCAGCGGAACCCGAACTCGCGAAAACTTTCCCCGGGTTTCTTCCCAGTTCTCAATAACGTGAGACGGTCAGGGACTATCTCTAGATTGTACTGGAAATGACCTGCAAAAGCCTGCGCCAGATCATCCCACGTGTACCACCTGCTGAAATCCTGCCTGGTATACCATTCCAGTGCAGATCCGCTCAGACTTTGGCCGAAATAAGCTATCAAAAGCTCATCCTTGCCTCCTGCCCCTCTCATTTTGCTACAGAATCCCCGCAAATGTGCCATGGGATCACCGTGCCCTTCATATAAATCAAACTTGGGCATCTTGAACCCAGCCGGGAGTTGGACGTCTGGGAAAGGGCACAGATCTTTGTATGCCACGCTGACTTGATTGCCCAGCCCGTGCAAGTTCCTGAAGGATTGCTCCAGGCTTTTGAACTTTCTCAACACTTCATCCTGTTCAGGGGCCTTAACCGGCTTCTCAATCTCTGCCGGTACTTCCAAACGGGGATTGTAAGCTTGTGGTTCGGGTGCATGGAATGTAGGCTCAGGGGGATAGTATTGGGTATCGTGAGCCTGAAACAATGGCTCACTGGTCGTTCTCTGCAAAGGGGCTGATGTAGGTCCCACAAAAATGGGAATGTTGGGTGTTGGGAGAGGTTGATGGGGTGGTGGAGCTTGTGAATCATGAGGGCTTCTTTCTTGATGATAGAGGGGATTTGGGCGGCTTGTGGAAGGGCCAGAGTGAGGGTACTCCGGCATGTGTCCCAGTGTTTCAGGACTCTTTTGTGTTTTGGCTAGGGCTAGTTGCATTGCATTCATTTCTAGTCCCATCCTTTCAATCTTTTCCATCGCTTCTTTTAACAACTGGCTCATCGGCCTTTCTTCTTCATTGCTATTCTCCGAAGTAGTCATGCTTGATGCTATCGGTCCTTTGGATCTGGTTTGGTATGAATGTGTTGCCAGAATTCTTTAACAACTAACTGTCTGGTATCAGACAACAACAAACTTTGTTAGCGTTAGAGCTTAACAGATTTGATCATAACACATAGAGGATGCAATGCACCTAGGCAGTTAACCGTTTCTACATGCTTTGCTTCAAACAACATGCGTCATCCCGGTTTGCTCATTCGTCTCTTTAAAGTATTTTGCGAAACCCTGCGTTTTATTTTATTTACATTTTCTTTTCTTTATTTATTAAAAGCGGTCGAATCTTATGGGGATTGCCTACGTATCACGTCCCCGCGTGAATCAGACCAGGCGTAGTTCTGCCTTAAAGTAAAGAAACACACAATTCTTGTGAAATCATTAAATTCATTCTCAAAATTTTGCTATTACAAATTACTTCAAGCAAGGAATAGCAACAGTACAGACTCCAGGGTTTTAAACTTGGTTTGAGGAAAAGAAAACAACATTGGGGAAACAACAAACAAAACAACCAGGACTCGATCAACAACTAATTTTCCAACTTAGGGACCCACGAGGCATCTTTCGGCCCTTTCGCGGCCCTAGGTGTAAGGTCTCTTTGCAAGCTCTTCAACTCGTTCATAATCCGATGGACGCAGCCCATGATGGAAGCAATGAGGGTTTCCCGAGGTGTCTGCTCGCATGCCAAACATTTTAGGTAGATGTAATGCCCGACTTCGTCAATTCTTGCTCGAATGTTGTCCCTTTCTGCGAACAATTGCCTTATCTGTCGGCTCTTTAATCCTAGCGTTTGTGCATTGGCGGCGAGCTGATCCTGGAATATATCCATTTGCCTTTCCATCCTTGTCATTGCATTGTAATAGCGTCTCCGGTCGGCCTGGGCATCTTGTGTTTGCTTGAAGATCCGCTCTTGCAAAGCGGAATTTGTTTCCTTTGCTGCTTTGACGCTCAGTTCACAATTCCTCATGACTTGCTGTAGGCGCTTTCTCCGGGCCATTGTACCTTCTGCCCATTTGACCCTCAAACTTGCTATGCAAGCCTCTGATTGGTCTAATTCTACTTGGCTCTGGATGACCTGATTTCTCAAACTGGCTATCAATCTTTCGTCGGAGCAGCGCCTCTGTCGGTCGATGTTATTCTTACTGGCTTGGCGAAGGCGGGCCCTCAGGGTTTGGTTCTCTTGGGCTAACTTGTCTTTTTCAGCCTGCTCTTGGGCGACTTGTACGTTGTTTTCGAATACCATCCTTTCAATTTGTCGCTTCAGCTTCCTAATTTCAACCAGGTAACCTTCCTCTTTTGCGAGCCAGTCCCATTGTTCTTGCGATGACTCAACAAAATTTCGGAGGTGAGGCCGTTTGGTTGGCCGTTTTACGATGTTCTTCTTGTTCTGCCAAGTGAGATAGGCCGGCGAGACTTCACCCCTAGACACATCATTTACCCGGGTATTTGCCGTTAAGTACTGGCATTCACTCCATATGCAACGAACTGTCTTTTCAGGAAATTGGCCGTCACTGCTGACCTCGACTGCATAAGTGCTGAGATCTTCGTCCGGGTGTAGTACTTGACATCTTCCCAACTGTCTCATTACCCTGTAAGGGGCATAAGGTTGAATACCCCTGAGTCCCATCAAGAGGAAGTGAGGACCAGTGGCGGGCATGTATATGATTTCTTCCACAGAAAGCCAACCCAAAGTCCAGTTTATTTGGTCTGCGGTGATGATCCGGAGATAGGATATCCATTCTTCAAACCCTCCCGGTGATCGGAAACCTGAAACCCTTAGGCTATAACCCTCGATGCAGCCCCCATTTGTAGACATGTAGCGCATATACTGAGGGTGGTGACACAAGTGTTCGATCATCCACATCTGTAACAACAAGTTGCACCCTTCGAAGAAGTCTGCTCCAGCCTTACAAGCCGTGAGGGCTCGGTATATTTCTGACATTATCATGGGAGCAAGGATGCTTTTATCGTTGGTAATCAGGATTTTGACGATTCCAGCCACCTTTAGGTCGATATTTCTATCTTTTCGGGGAAACACCACAAGGCCCAAAAACGCCACCATAAAAGCGAACCGCCTATGCTCATTCCATTTTACCAGATTTCCCCTGCTGCAAATACCACTTTCTGGGTCATTAAATCCTCCTTTGCTCCCGTACCTCTGGTATATGAATTGTGGGGTAGAAAAACCTCTATCCAGTTCAGCGTATGGGACTCCTTTGCTTATCTTCAACAGATCCATGAATTTGTGTGAATTCACAGCCCTTGGAGCGATCATGTATTTGTGTCTCAAACCTTCAGTGACGTCCATGTAACCCGCCATTTCTTCTAAGGTTGGGGTGAGTTCAAAATCTGAGAAACGGAACACGTTGTGGGCTGGATCCCAAAATGTAACCAAAGCCTTTATGATGTCGCACCGAGGCCTGACTTTCAACAAATCAACCAAACCTCCCAGGTGCAGTTTGACCTTGTCTTGCTCTGACTTTTCCAAATCCTCCCACCATAATCGCACTTCCAGGGAGATTTTGCTTCTAACTGTTACCGGCAAACCTGGACTCATGCTCATTCTGCATGTTTATTGGGGTGATTAAGCAAAGATCCAGACTCATTAGACTCAAATACACAAATTGACACACTATTTTTCTAGAAAAACAAAATTTTGGTTGTTTCTGAAAAGTACGATGTTACCTTAAAACTTTCGTTATTTGGTTTGTACCTATATTTTGAAAAACAAGTTGAGCCCGATGGGGGTTTCCTACGTATCTTGCACCCTGCGAGAATCGAACTGACGTAGTTCGGGCATAAGCCGAAATTTGAAGACACACTATTTTTCTCTTAGAGATGAATCAAAGACCCTTACTAAAACAAATTAATAAGACACACATTTTCTCTTCTTTTTTTTTTCTTCTTCTTTTTTTTTTCAAAATTCTGGCAGAGTTTTAACCATTTTCTGGGTATTGATCTTTCAAAAATAATTATCTCCTTATCCGTTATTCCGAAACCGGTCAGCATGCAAGCCTTGAAACAAGTAAATGCATAAAGCAAGCAGGATGCAGCAGGATGGTCTTTTCATATCAGGTTGCTAGTCCTAGACGGACCCAACCCCTGTGTTGAGTCCCCTAAGTCAAATGCACATGATGCAAATAAACGTTCCACTAGGGATCCGGCATGTGGCTTCGTTATACTAAGTTCAGAACCTGGGTGTTTGTTCTAGACCTGGCTTACCCGAGCGGACAACTCGAGCCAAGGATGGGAGCTGTGTACCGGTAACCAAAAGGCCATCCGATTTTGCAACTCCTCCGAATCCTCGTTCTATTTTGGCATATGACACTAACAGAAAGAAGTCACGACCAGCGTGCACTCCTCAAGAGAGAAGAGAGAGGGGTTTCGGCACAGTTTATATATACAGTCCAAACAATATCAAAGCAGTAAAAGCAGCACTTAGCATATTAGGCTCAAAACATGTAATAGAATCAGATGATAAATAAAGCCAAATAATAACAATTACACTAAGCTCGAATTCTTAACCCTGAACCAATGGTTCTGGGTTTACTGATCCCCAGCAGAGTCGCCAGAGCTGTCACACCTCCTTTTTCCGCGCCCGGGGGGCGCAGGGGAGTTTTTCCAATTAAAGGACAATTGAAACGGGATTTATTTTTTTATTTCAGAGTCGCCACTTGGGAGATTTAGGGTGTCCCAAGTCACCAGTTTTAATCCCGAATCGAGGAAAATAATGACTCTATATTACAGTCTGCGTACCAGAAATCTAGATAAGGAATTCTGTTAACCCGGGAGAAGGTGTTAGGCACTCCCGAGTTCTGTGGTTCTAGCACGGTCGCTCAACTGTTATATTTGGCTTATTTATCTGATTTTAAATACAATATGAACTTAATACCCTACTTGTCAGCCCATTTAAACTAATCCTTTCTGTCTTTTTCAACACCCCAGAATACCCCTGCTTAACCTTGATTATTACTGCCCTGCCTATTGCATCATCAGGGTATTTTGAACTGATGAAAGTTCAAATTCAGGACTGCCCTGGACTGACCTTTTCAGTCATCTTTACAATGCAGACAAACTCATTTCAAACAATGCTGGGGCAATTCAGTCAGTGGCAAGGTTCAATTAGTCATGCGACATTATTAGCTCATTCGATTCATTAGTTATAGAAAACTAATCGACGACATTTATCGAGTCGACTATACTAATTATAACAGGTAATAACCAGTCGCTCATATAAACAATACGTTCAGGGACCTAAAGGGTATCAGACAACTTTTGTTAAATTACTGGGCCTATATGAATTAATTCATTTGACGACTAATCTAACTGACGATCATGTTTATCACAGAGTGTATTCAGAACACAAACAGAAGACAATCGACCAAATAAAAGGCCTTTAACAGAGATGGAAGAGATCTGAGTAAAAAAATAACAAAATAACAAACAAACACAACGAAACATGCTGACAACTTAATTAGGACTAAAACAAAAGAAAGGAAAACTTACCAAAAGAGTTTGAAGTCAAAATGACCCAAATCTGACTCAACTTCGAACTCTTGAGGCCGAACAAACTTTAATCAGGGTGTTCTCACATGAGAACACCTTGATTAAGGTCTATTAGACCTCAAACCCTTGTCAAGACCGGCCGGATTCCCCAGGTGCATGTGTTTCAAGTTCTGGATTTTCAGATCTGGATTTTTAGGAGTTGTGGGTAGATTCGGACCAAACCAAGCTTGGTTTGGTCACGAGGAAGGTCAGGGGAGTGTCTGGTATGAAGATGGGGTGGTTTGGCATAGTTCCGGGTTCGACTCAAATCTTCAAATGAAGATTGGAGACGAACGAGAGTGATTCGAGGCAAATGGATAGTAGATCCATGTTCAGGAGAGTGCGGTGGTCCTAGGGTGTTCAGGAGGTGGCCACCGGCGTTCGTGCTGCCGGCTTTAATGGCGAGGGAGACTAGGGCGGCTTGCTAGGGTTTGGGGTTTCAGGCTTGATCTTGGGGACAAAGGGATGGGGTGCTGGTATAGGGGGCGTGGGGTGTAAGGGAAGGTTTATATATGGTCTATGGGATTGGATCTGAGCCGTTAGATCAGATGATCTCAACGGCTTGGATCTGAGGGTGAGAGATGAGACGGGGTCGTTTGATAGTTAAACGGGGTCGTTTGGTTTAAATGAGGGGTTGGGTCATGGGTGCCTGTGTGGACCGTTGGATCAAGAGGCTCAGACGTCTCAGATCATTTCGCCTGAAACGGCGTTGTTGAGGTGAGTTGAACAGCCTGATCTGGACCGTTCCTTTGAATCAGATCAACGGCTTCAAATGGGGACGCCGATAAGACGTCGTTTGAGTCCGTGCTTGGGCAGGTTGGATTTGGACTGGGTCTGAGTGCCATTTTTGGGCCCTTTTTTGTTTCAATTTCTGGGCCCAAATCGATTTTAATCCCTCACTCTTTTGCTTTCTCTTTTTTTTTCTTTTAAACAAAATAAAATAATGAAATTAACATCAACAATAATGTAACATTCCCACACAATTACCATGAAAATATTTAAGTAAGTTAAATCACAACCTAGAACGAACGACGCACATATATTTATATTTTTGAATTTTCTTTTAACGACACATATATTTTTTGTATTTTTGTTTGATAATGACTAGATGCAAAATGGACAGACTCACAAACGACTAACAACACATGTCACGGAAAGATCGAAAAATTGTACAGCGAAGCCATTTGCCACTATTTTTATTTTCTTTTGGAGCGATTGTCCGTGAAGCAAAAATCACGTGCTTACAATCGCATCTCGTGTTTTTTCATCCGTGTGAATGCTTATTTTGGTCTCTCAGATTTCTTCAGGAGTTCCCAAATTAACCGGTTCGGTGTCATTCAGATTCGGCTTAGGTTTATTCTCAAAGTGTTCCAATTCTCGATTTATTTCCCTAAAAGCCTCTTCTTCGTCATATTCCGGTTCTTGGTTCATTATTTCACAATTAAACAGCTTGTTGTGATCTGGGCGTGAAGTCCGCAAGCATGTCATATTATTTAAAGCCGCATTATTATAATCGGACTTCTGCCTAGTTGGGAATGGCGTGGCCTCCCAGTTTCGAAGCTTGGCATTTGGCCCCACATATAGAATCTCAGCGGTGCTTGTGCCTTCTCCTGGTTGAACCATGTGAGCTTCGTAGAGCATTCCTCTTATTGCCTCACATATCTCCTCGATTTCTTCGGCTGTGAAAACCTCATCGTCTTCTTCTTCGATGTATTTCGGCCCGACGAAAGTCTCGTATAAATCTGGCAATGGCCGAGGCAGTTTCCAACCCTCATTTTTCCTCTTCCTTGTCCACTCTTCATCTTTTGGGGTGGGTTGAAAACCTATCCCAAAAAGTTTCTTGGTGGAAGGCAAGGTGATGGGTTCCGTTATTCCTTGCAGTGCTCGTCCAAGCCCTTTCCCTGGCCTGAATCCATGTTGGATCATTTCCTTAGCCACCATGATTGAGGTGTTGGACAAGAAAGGTTGGGGGCAAGGTCTTCCTTCTTCATACCGCTCCGCTAGCACAACTTCGAAAGCCTGATAAACCGCGTGCTCGCTCCCTTCCCTTGCTTCAAGATACGGGATGGATGGGTCCCGATAAATAGATTGTTCGTCTTCTCCGTGGACCACAATTTCTTGATCTTCGTATTCAAACTTTACCATCTGGTGAAGAGTGGAAGGCACAGCCCCTGCCGCATGAATCCAAGGTCTGCCGAGGAGAAAATTGTAAGACGTATCCATGTCAAGCACCTGGAAAGTTATTTCAAACTCCACTGGTCCTATAGTCAACACCAAGTCTATTTCCACGAGGGTGTCCCTCTTGACGCCATCAAAAGCCCTTACACAGACATTATTGGGACGGATTCTTCCGGCCCCAATTTCCATTCACTGCAGCGTGGAGAGCGGACAAATATCAACACCTGAACCTCCATCCAACATAACCCGCTTGACGTAGTAGTCTTCGCATTTGACCGTCAGGTGTAAGGCTTTGTTGTGAGCTGCTCCCTCTAAAGGTAAGTCGTTCTTGCTGAAAGAAACCTGGTTAACGGCGAAGAACCTCTCCGTCATTCGTTCCAGTTGTTCGACTGAGGTTTCAACTGGTATGTACGCCTCGTTCAGGGACTTGAGCAAGATCTTTTGGTGTTCGGCTGACCTCATCAGCAGAGATAGCATGGACACTTGCTCGGGGCACTTGCGTAGTTGATCCACCACTTTATAGTCTGGCATTTTCATCTTTTGGAAGAAAGCTTTCGCTTCCTCAATGCTTACAGGTTCCTTGGGTGGGAAGCTTTTCCGTGTGGCATTGTTTAACTCTTGAGTGTTCGAATACCTTCCAGCGAAAGTACTCTCCGGAAGTTCTCCCGTGACTTCTCTGCCTTTGTACGTAACCAACGTTCTTTGATAGTTCCACGGTACTGTGGACGGGTCTGTCATTGACTTTTGTGGTATGCGTCCGATAACCATTGGCTCGTTCAGCCGAGATGGTTGAATCGTCCCCTGGACCACATAGGCCCCTTTTGGTACGTACATCGGTTTTGCCCTTTTCACTTCGAACCTCTGTGGCTTCTCTACTTGACCTCGTGGAACGTAAAGAACTTCATTCCTCACAGGCACCATCGTTACTGTCTTTTTATCAACCTTCTCTTCGGGCTCAACCTTGACAGTACTGGCCTTCTTTTCCCCTTTCTCTAGCTTCGGGGTGGTTTTAGGCTTTTTACCTACATCGACGATGGCGATTATAGCTTTTAAAGCAGGATCAAATTCTTTGTCCTCACAAATCATTCCAATCAACGGCCTGTTATTGTGAGCGGGCAACGGATTGTTGGTCACATTTGGGACCTCCTCGTCCCTTAGTACTATCTTCCCCTGCTCTATTAAGTTCTCAACTACCCTTCTCAAAGCCCAACAATCATTTGTATCATGCCCTTCTGCTCCTGAATGATAAGCGCACCTAAAACCGGCTTTGTAAGCAGGTGATGCCGGATTGTGCCTTGTCTGAGGGACTGGATGCAGGAAACCCATCTGGACTAGCTTTGGGAACAAGGTAGAATATGGTTCACCGATGGGTGTGAAAGTCCGTCTTCTAGGTGGTTCCTGAGGGCGGAAGTTATTTTGAGGGGGCTATGGATTATAGTGGTTCCGGTATGGAGGCTGATTTCTGGGAGGTGGAGCTTGGCCTCGATTGGCTTGCTGTGGCGGATGGACATAGGGCTGGGTATTCATGACCATGTAGGGTTGAGGAGAATATGTCACATTTTGGTGGGGGTAGTAATGTTGTAGGGTTCTTTCTGGAAAACGGGGCATGGGATTACGATATTCCCTCACTTCTGTGGCTTCCATGGATGTTTCTTCCTTTTTCTTTCCTCTTTCCATCCCTCCTGATCCGCTTTGGACGGCTTGGGAGGTCGCCCTTATGGCTTCTTGACTTAAGATTCTACCCGTTTTCAAACCATTCTCTACCATCTCCCCGATCTTGATTGCTTCTGCGAAAGGCTTTCCCATGGCTGACATCATATTCTGGAAATAGTCTGTTTCTTGAGCTTGGAGAAATCTAGTGACCATTTTTATCTCGTCCATGGGAGGTTTTACCCTCGATGCCTGCTCGCGCCATTTAATAGCATATTCTCTGAAGCTTTCTGAAGGTTTCTTCTTCAAGTTTGACAGAGAATTTCTGTCTGGTGCAATGTCGATGTTATACTGGAATTGTCTCACAAAATCTCTGGCGAGATCATCCCATACATGCCATCGAGATATGTCTTGGTCCATATACCACTCTGAAGCCATTCCTATCAGACTTTCTCCGAAGTATGTCATCAACAATTCTTCTTTGCCGCCAGCTCCCCGCAACTGGTTGCAATACTTCTTGAGATGAGCAATAGGGTCGCCGTGCCCGTCATACTTCTCAAACTTTGGGGTTTTAAAACCCACGGGTAGGTGCACGTGAGGGAACATGCATAGATCGGTATATGAGACACTCTTCTGTCCGCTTAAACCTTGCATGTTTTTCAAACTTTGCTCGAGGCTCCTCATCCTTTTCGCCATCTCATCTTGTTCAGTAGCTTTGGGGTTTTGATCCTGCCCAGGTGCAAACTCGTATTGAGGTTGTTGAGGATGAGTGCTGGTGGTGAACCGAGTTGGTTCCAGTGAGAAGGATAGTGCTTGGAATGTGAATGAGGATGAGTCAAAATTTGGCTTGTGTGTAGCAGGTTGTGCCACGATTGGACAAGGAGGTGCAGTGAATATGTTCGTAGCTACGTCCATTGTTGACATCCGGGGATAAGAATCAGAGGGCAATCCAGTAGAGAGGGCTGAAATGGGTGGGTACCCGAATGGGGTAGCTGGATAGCTTATGGGGACGTTGGAAGTCCCACTTGTCCTGGAGAACAATTCAGGGAACCCAGGGATTACACTCGGTGGCTCTTTTCCGTTATTCCAGTCATCCAACATTTCCAACATACGGAGCCGCAGGATTCTGTTTTCCTCAGCAGTTGCTGACTCGGGTGTCAGGACGGCCGAGATTTAACTCTCCTCGGAAACAGGAACTGTCGGCAAAGGAATTTCTGAAGACATTTCTATGCTTCCCTTTGATCTTGTGAAGTAAGTGTGAATACTCCCTCTCAACTTAACAACGGGTAGCTGAACACTTCCTTTCGACCTCGTGAAGTATGAATGTGAGGCCAGACCTCCACCGAACCAAACCACCTTTTCTAAAAACCTGAATTAACTCAGCAACAAGCAAACGATTAGTTTGAAACAAATAACAGATAGGTAATCGCACGTTGGGGCGTGATGCACCTATACAGTTAAGTGAATTTCTACATGTTTGCAACGAAGACATGCGTCATTTCGGCTTTCCTTTATCTATTATTATTTTTTTTATTTTATTATTTCCTATTATCGTTTTCATTATTTGCAGTTAAAAATGTGACCGGATCCGATGAGGATTGCCTACGTATCACGATGCCACGTGAATCAGATCATTACGTAGTTCAAAACAGATGAGTGTAAAAGAAGCACACACTTTATTACTGAAACAATCTATTACAACTAACATTTTGAAAAAAAAAGGGAAATAACAAACCTTGAAAATAAGTACAGACTCAAACGGACTAATGCACCCTGATGCGAAAAGACGGACAGAAGATGCTAAGATACAGACTCGGCCTATGAACACATTAAGGTTTCGAGAATTGGTGCCCGCGGGGCATCGTTCGGCCTCGCCGCGGTCCTAGGTGTGAGATCTGTTTCAAGTTGTTCCAGCTCATGCATGGTCTGTTTAACATAAACCATCACTGCCGAGAGAACGGTAATGCTAGTCATGTTTTCACACCGTAGACACCTTCTGATGATGGCATGGGCAATGGTCCTAATCTTGTCCCTGGTTTGCCTCTTTTCTTTGAGTAGGTGCTCTATCTGATCGTTACGGGCTGTCATAATCCGAGAATCCCGGAGGCATTGATTTTGCCACTGCTGAATTTCTACTTCCATTTGGGCTAAGAGCTTGTGGCAATGTCTATTTTGAGCTCCAAGGGTTCGGGTTAGCTCAACCGCTCTGTCCACCCTTTCCTTCAGATTGGCAATGGTTTGCTCGTGATCCCTTTCCAACTGTCGCAGGTGCCGGTTACGTTTTTCTATCCTTCTTGCCCAGTGTGCTTCGAGCCCTGTTATGGTATTTTCTGACTCACTCCGGCACTCCCCAATTTCTATCCTTAAATCTTTTATCAATCGTTCATCTGACCGGCTCTTTTGCTGGTTATCAGCATCTATCCTCATCTGTTTGATCTGGGCCCTGAGCATCTCGTTTTCCTAGGTCAACCTATTCTTTTCTCCCAGATCGGTAGCAACTTGCACGTTGTGCTCATATTTTAGACCTTCAGCTTGTTGCTTCAACTTGCTGATTTCGGCTCGAAAGCCTCTTTCTTTTGCTAACCAATCCCACTACTTTTGCGACGACTCGGCGAAATTCAGGATGTGAGGTCTTTTAGCCGGCCTTTCGTGTTCAAGTTCGCTTCTGTACCATGCAAGGTAACCTGGTGCCATTTCACTTTTGGCCCGATCCTGCGCACAAGTATCCGCTTTCAAATATTGACATTCATTCCAGATCTGGCGGATTTTTGCTTCAGAAAATTGTCCATCAGGGCTAATCTCAATTGTTTGAGCACTAAGATCTTCCTCGTGTGGCACCATCTGGCATCTCCCGAGTTGTCTCAAGACTTGGCAGGGCGCGTAAGGTTGAATGCTCTTAAGTACCATCAGTAGAAAGTGAGTTCTAGATGCTGGCATATACATGACCTCATCGACAGGCAACCATCCCAGTGTCCATTGTATTTATCTGGCAGTGAGAGCCTGAAATAATGAAGTCCATGCCATAACTCCTTTGGGCAGACTGATCTTTTTGGTTCTTGTGTAAAACTCTTCTATGCAAGTTTTCTTCAAGGAACCATGGCTCAAAAACTAGGAACAATGGCAGAGATGTTCAGTCATCCATATTTGCAGCAGCAAGTTACACCCATCGAAGAAATTCCCCCCGGTTTTGCAGGCTGTGAGAGCTCGAAAGATATCAGATACCACCATAGGCACGAGAGTACTATCACTCTATGTGAGCAAAGTACTGACGACCCCGAATATTTTTAGATCAATATTTCCGTATTTCCTTGGAAATACCAGAAGGCCCAAAAATGTTATCATGAAAGCCACCCGTCTGTGCTTATCCCACTTCTGACGACTACCTTTGCTGCATAGCTTGTTAATCGGATTGTTGAATCCTCCTACATGACCATACCTGTCGTATATAAAGCATGGATTACAAAAACCGGCGGTCAAATCTGGGTTATGGGCCGTCCTGGGTATTTTTAGTGAGTCTAGAAATCGATGCACCGTGACAGCTCTTGGGGCAACCAGGTATTTTTGCCTTAATGGAAGTTCAGCATTTCCGATGTACCCAGCCATTTCCTCCAGAGTCGGGGTGAGTTCAAAATTGGAGAAGTGGAAAACATTGTGCGCTGGGTCCCAGTATGTGACCAAAGCTCTTATGATATCTCCCCGAGGCTGGATTTCCAATAAACCCGTGAGACCTTTTAGATATTTCCTGACCTCATCTTTCCCTTCAGCACCTAGATCATTCCACCATAGCCGTAACTTGACAGGGATTTTAGTCATTATCGAAAAGTGTTCATTTTGCATTGTGCTCATCCTGCACATTTATTAAGGTGACTTTAAGCAAAATGTTTTGACTCAAAAATATTTTGACTATAAAAAGAAGATCCGATTTTCGAACACGGCCTTTCAATACTTCGGGGATGAAGATTTTAAGGCTGTGAGGGTCAACCGATCAAAAACTCTAAAAGATGATCGAAAGTGGCCGTTTATGCAAAATCAGCCTTCCGCCGTCCCTTTAGGGAACATTTAGCTATTTTGACAAAAAAAATCACTCGATTTATTTATGACTCTTTTTTTTAGTAATGAACCAACATGGGGAACACGGCCTCACAGAGCCTTGGGGACGAGTATCTTGAGGCTGTTGGGCAATTTGGTCAGAAAAAATAAAAATGACCAATAATGTCGTTTGTGCAAAGTCAGCCTTCCGGCATCCCTTTCGGAAACATTCAGCTATCCTTGACAAAACGGCATTACCCGACTCATAAATTGCTATTTCTGAAAAAGTGGAGGTTGGACCCGATGAGGGTTGCCTACGTATCTCACACCCTATGAGAATCAAACCGGCGTAGTTCGGCCTGATCAGAAGTAGGGGAAACAAACTAAATCCCCCTTCTTCTTTTTTCTTTTTTTTTTTTGAATAAAATCTTTTAAAGAAAAGGAAGAAAACTATTTTTCTGGAATTTTATATATATATTTTTTATTTTTTTATTTTTTGAAAAGAAACTACGGAAATATTTATGAATTTTAAACTTCTTTTCACTTCTTTTTTTTTTGAAATTTCGAAAATATTTTAAAGAGATACTACAAATGAAACAACATTTTTGAATTTTGAATTTTCCCCTTTTTCCTTTTTTAAACTTTTTAAATAAATACATATATATTTTTTGGATTTTGGAAAGTGATTAAAGGGAATTTTTATTATATATATATTTTTCTTTTATAAATCAAACTTAAAAGACAAACTTTGTTTTCATTTTTTCTTTTTCTTTTTTCTTTTCTCTTTTTTTTTAAAAAAATTTTTTGAAATTGGTCAGCATGCAGATCCGAAGCAAATAAATGCGCAAAATAAACGGGATGCAGCAGGATGGTCTTTTCATTTCAGGTTGCCTGTCCTAGACGGACCCAACCCCTATGTTGAGTCCCCTATGTCAAATGCAACATGATGCAAATAAGCGTTCCTACTAGGGATCTGGCATGAGGTCTCGTTATACTAGGTTTATAACCTGGGTATATGTTCTAGACTGTGTACCCGAGCGGACAACTCGAGTCGAGGAGGGGGCTACGTACCGGGGACCCGCGAGATCGTCCGGCTTTGTAACTTGTCCGACCTCTTTCTTATTTCAGGTATTGACACTAACAGAATAGGGAGTCTCGACCAGCGAGCTTCTCCCCGGAGGTAAGAAGAGAAGGGTTTCGGCACAGTTTATATACAGTTCAGATAATATCAAAGCGGTAAAAGACAGCATTTAGCACATTATGCAAAAACATGTAATAAAGATCAGATAATAAAGCCAAATATAACAATTATTCTAAGCTCGAATTCTTGAACCCTGAACCAGTGGTTCTGGGTCCATTAGTCCCCAGCAGAGTCGCCAGAGCTGTCACACCTCCTTTTTGCGCGCCTACCCCGAAGGATAAATGCGCGAGGGAGTTTTACCAATTTAAGTGACAATATTCAAAATGGGATTATTTATTTAATTCAGAGTCGCCACTTGGGAAAGGTTTGGCTTTTGGTGTCCCAAGTCACCGGTTTATCTTGAATCCCAAATCGAGGAAATTTTCGACTTTCCAAATGAAGTCTGCGAACCAGAAATTCTAAGTAAGGAATTCTGTTGACCCGAGGGAAGGTGTTAGGCACCCTCGAATCCCGTGGTTCTAGCACGGTCGCTTAAATTGTTATAATGGCTAAATATCTGATTTAAATACATGTTATGACTTATGTGCTTTTATTAAGTTTAAACCGCTTTTATTATTATCATTTATTTTTTATAGAATTGCAACGTCGTGAAAATGCATCTCGAACCACGTCACAATCAATGCACCCGTAGTTGTTAACACATTTCGACTCCGTTGAGATTTGAATTTGGGTCACATAAATGCGCACCCGAATTTAAGAATGTAATTTAATTAAGTCGCGCCTAAAAAGTCTAACGCGTTATTATCTTTGGGGAAGGCAGTGGAATTCACTAAACAGTCCATCCCAAATTCTAAGTATTTATTATGACCAATTATTGAGGGCCCCGCAATTTGCCTTTTTATTCGGCGAGGCTCGTCTCATTATTTTAGAAGGGTACCCTACAATGACTACGTCTTTACTACATTTATCTTTAAAGAAAAGGATGATGCCGAATTTTGCTGGTTTGGACAAATACGGACTGAATCCTTATTATGTTTGCCGAACCTAAACTTGTTTGATTACCTGATTGATTGTTCATGAGGTGAGGGTTACCGCATGCTTTGTCTTCAACAAGTGAATATGCTTATTAATTCGCTAAGTGAGATTGCAAACAAACTAACAACATATATTGAGTTATGTTTAACGACCTCCAAGTTCTATTCTTAACACTCTAACCTATTTAAACTAGGTTAATGGAATTAACTACTAGAGGACGCTACTAATGAGATTCGAACATTATTCTACAAACTACCTAATGGAATCCAATTTTTTGACAGAGTTAAATCAAATGATTAAAAGATGTATTGCGTTTGGCAGTGTTAGTAGCAATCTACCTTATACGCACAGAATATAACTAAAATGAAGTCCAGTTATCGACATACTAACTACTCGTGCGTTCCACGAATTACATAATTACATCATACGTACAACTAAACAAGCTAAACAATTGTAAATCACAATACTTAAACAAACTAAGTTTTCAATTAAATATGAAACTACCTGCTGTATTTTCCTATTGAATTACAACCTAAAGAATTGCACAAATCTGCTAACACTTTATAAGACTATAGATACAGCACCAAATGACTGAAAAATTCTTCGCGTCTTTCATTTCATACTCATTGTTACTGTTACATCAGTGTGAGATTCAAAATGTGTACCTAAATTGGAGAATGAGAAGAAGAGGAAGATCAGTAGAAGCAGCAGTAGTATAGTGACAGACAGGTTCAGCAACACAGTGAAATCTCTAAATCAATCGAGATTAATGACAGAAATTCCAAGCAACAGAGGCAAACCAAACCAAATTTCAGAATGGTTTTGAGAACCAAATAGAGTTACAGAGACGACTCCAATTGACCAAATATGTTCACACAATGAATCCAACACCTCCCAAGCCAAACCCCAAATGAATCAGAACAAACGGAATGACTTGCTACTGGGGTTCGAATGAGTCGAAAGACTCCAAAATTCTAGTACTGGACAAGGTTTCTTCCTTGAAAACCAAAGAAGACTATGTTTTGGTTTTTTTATTTAAAAAAAGGGTATGGGAGCTAAACTTCCAATGGGGAATGGAAGACCAATTCAAAGAAAAGAAGCAGTCCAGCAGTATATTTTTTCTCCAGAAGCTCTCCTGTTTTTTTTCTTTCTTTTTTTTCCTCTTCTTTCTGATTTCCTATCTCTTTATACAAGTCTGCCCCTTTTCAAACTTAGTGCATGCCCGACCCCTCTTTTTTGAAAAAATCAGAAATTTCCATTAAATCTGCCACTAAGATTGCCTTTTCCAATTAATCAGCCCCCATTTACTTTTGTTCCCCAGTAATGTATTAATTAACACCTCCATTATCAAAGCACTAACACTAAAATACTATCCTAACTATTTCATTCCCAAGTTGCCCCTAAAAACCCTTAATATTACTGCCCTAAACCAAAACCCTTAAGTGCTGGATACAGACTTTGATCAATGACCTATTCAAACCTACTCATTCACTAAACTGAAACCAACTAGTTACAACAGCTACAATCAATTCAAATCAACTAGTAATTCAAAAATACTAAATCAGATGGCATTTAGAATGAAACCTAAGAGTTCAGGGCAACATATATTGAACTAGCTATAAATGGGAAAACAAACATATTTAAACTTAGCAAGACAAGATGGACTGAGAGCATCTTGACCAGCACATGCCCTAAACAGATTTGGAGTACAAAAGTAGGGAACAAACAGCAGAGTTCCACAAAGGGGGGGTTCACTAAATTAGGCTGAACAAAACAAATCATAAGTTAAGCTCAATGAACTGAAAATGACCACAGGCTCAAATCTGGACTCAAATATTACCCAGGAAAACATGTTAACACATCATTCAGAACACAAACGAAGCATGAGGGGTCACAGCCAAGAATGAATTAAACATCAGACTAATTCTCATGCTACTCTAGCATTCAAACACATCAGACTAATCGATAACACATTACAGCGTACAACAAATGACAATAAACAGAAAAATGATAATAAAATTGTATCCAATAAAAAGGTCTGACGGGGCACAATGGGATCAATCAAACGAGGCTAAATTATAACCATCTAAACAACAATTAGACATAACACTAAGAACAAGAGAGGAGGAAAGGAGTACCTTAAACAAATACAAGACTAGACGAAACCAGGTTGAATACTTGACTCGACTCTTTTGAGGTCGAAGGGACCTTAATCGAGTGTTCTCGACTGAGAACACATCGACTAAGGTCCATTAGACACCCAAATTTCTCCCCTTCGAACTGGTTCCAGCTTTGGTTTTCCAAGGTTCTTGGTTTGATTTGAGGGTTCGAATGGTTCCAACCAAGTTCGAAAGGAAACTAGTGTGTCTTAGGTATAAGAGAGGTCAGGGGATGCCAGGGTGTGAGTTTAGGGTGGATTGGGGTATGTCCGGGCTTTGCTCGAACCTTCAAACGAAGATTCGAGAAGCTCGAAGATGATTCGATGCAAGCGGGTACTGGCGTTGGATTGGGGGTGGTTAGATGATCTAAGGGTGTTAATTTGGGGGGCGTCAGGTGAACTAAGGTCTTTGACTGGTTTTCGATCTGATATTCGAGACATACTACTGCGATTCGAGGACAATAGAAGGTAGATTCAGAAAGAGGAGGGTGATAGGGTTCTATGGTGTGAAGATGGGGTTATTTGGACCACCGGAACCGCCGTGAGGCGATTTCCGGTGGGTGGTGCATGGTGGTTGAAGGCGGAGGGTTTGTTTGGTCTCCGAGGTTTGGAGACGAAGGTAAAAGGGGGTTCGGTTTAGGGGGCGTGGGGTGCGTTGGAAAGTATATATATGTTAGGGGTGAATGAATCCTAGCCGTTTGATCTAATGAGATCAACGGTTTGGATCACTTTACTTATATAATATGGGGTCGTTTTGTGGGGACTGGGTCGAGGATGATGTTGGGTCGGGTTGGCTGAGATGGGTTAGGGTTGTGGGACTAGAGCCGTTGGATTGATCCAGATTGAGTGGTCGTGATTTTTGACGGTGAAACGACGCAGTTTCAATATTATACTACGTTGTTTTGCCTGTCTTCGAGACCGGCTTGACTAGACCGGGTGGGGTGAGATTTGGGCCTGATTTTTGGGCCTGGTCAGATTCTGATTTCATCTAATTTTACTCATTTCTTTTTCTTCTTTTAATTTTTAATTTAAATCAAATTCCTAACTAAATTGTAAAATCAAAAAATAAAACCATACAAATATTGATTAATACTTAAACAACAATTATCACTCACATTAAAATAAAATCACTCAATGACAACTAATAGAATAAAAGATGCATATTTTTTGTGATTTTTCCTTTTAAAACCAAATTATGGTTTGATTAATTCCTAATAGTAGAACGATATCTTAAACTCACATGCGACATATATATATATTTTTTATTTTTGTTCGACAAAACTAAACAATCCCAAACAAAACTACAAATAACTGCCACGTAAACTCCAAAAATTGTACAACAAAACCATTTATTTTATTTTTTGATTTCTTTTGGAGTAATTATCGTGTAAACAAAAATTACGTGCTCACAAACTCAGTCATGGACCAGGTCCATCTTGTGAAGCACAGTCATGATCAATCTATGCATGTGAGATGCACATGAAGGAGATAAGTCTTACTGATCAAGCAGCAATATCTCTTGATCTGATCGAAAAGGTTGCATATTAGATATGGGGAGAAAGTCTCCTTATATGAAAAGAACACGATCCAGGATAAAGATACTGTTAGAGTTTCAGATCATCATGAACTCTTCTACGATAGAAGTTCAGCAATTGAATCGTGATCAAACTCTGATTACTAACCTATTAAATGACAGTGATTGTTCTCTTTTACAGGTATTGAACATACGCAGAAGTGAAACTAAATTGAGAGTAAAAAGCAAGGCGATTTTGCAAGCAATTTATGTGTGATTTGAGTGTGTACTCCTGAAGCTACTTGAACGAGATAGAAGAACCAGTTCCATTGTATTTATCTTTTACTCTAGTTCAATTGTAGTAGGTAGTTTAAAGTTGTACCTTCTAGCTTTCATAGAAGCAATTGTATTAGGTACCTAGAGTGTTCAAGTTATAACTAACTTGAAGGTGTCGCAACAGTTGAGGTTGTGTGCCACAACGGTATTAGAGTTAATCCTTAGGTTTACAAAGAATTTGTAAATGCTGTTTTGGCTCAGTGATTTTAGTGGAAGTTTGAGAAAATCCTACTGAATAGTAGGTCGTGGTTTTTTCACCTTTTGAGCCAGGTATTTTTCACGTAAAAATCTTTGTGTTCTTTATTTTATGTACTTATTATTCCGCAAACAGTAGTAGTTAGAACGCCTAGAAGAACCAGGTTCTTCTATAGCAAAAATTGGGTACCACACAAATCACCCCCCCCCTCTTGTGTGGTATTGACGCTTAAAACATCAATTCACATAAGGAGATACACACCGAGCTAGATTGCTCATTATATAAAAATGCCAAATATCGGTCACAAGCACGCTGGGTGCATAATACCATTCCCTGTGTAGACATATAGCGCTATAAGCTAAGACCTCAAGCACAACTGGGGCGCAATATACGATCAGAATCTCAAGAGCCATTCTGCTCATATAACATCATCTCTACGCGGGACCTCAACATATAAGAAATTCACCAAGCTGTCTCATAACCCATACGGAGCGATATATCATTACATGAAATAGCTGACGACAAAATATTACCCCGACTACTCTCAATAAGGAGCACATTGCTGAAATGAACACATGTGGACGGATATAGAGCCCATATTCACATTTAGATCCATCCACAGACCTCAAGCTGATTTCGATCACACTGAACTAGGCGAATAATGTCACGACCCAAACTGGAGGGCCATGACTAGCACCCGACCATACTTGCTGAGCACCAACGTACATTTTATCTAACCTTCTTTATTATCTTTTACGGCTGACGAGATCAATATAAATGGTAGACATGGATCATGGACAACCAACAATAAAAACTGATGGCATGAACATATATAATATGGGATGACCAGACAATCAAGAAACTATATATAAGGTATGAGCTACCACGCTACCATGAAAGACTATACAACAAAAACTAGCCGACAAGGCATACCAAACTATACATGAGTCGACACCTGTCTATGAGCCTCTAAAGGAACATAAGTGCTGCAACATAGCCGGAACAGGGCCCCGACATACCCATAATGTCTATAACAAAAATGCATACCAAGACCAAGGCAAGTCCGGAGAAGGGATCTCACTAATCACCGCTGAACTAGACAGCCTACTGTGGTGGGGATTTGCACCTGCCTGTCTATCAAGACCTGCAGCACGACATGCAGCGTCCACAAATAAAAGGACGTCAGTACGAATAAAGTACTGAGTATGTAAGGCAGGGAACCATAAATACGATCAGTAATGTAAGCAAGGATAGAGAATATACAACCTGTAACATCTTAGTACCTCTGAGGGCTACTGACATGAAATGCATGATACATATGTATAAATACATAAACCTTTAAAACATTCGCCTCTGTGGGCATCATCATCATCATATCGTACTCGACCATAGTAGGCTCGATAAAAAATGTACCCGGCCATCATAAGGCTCGGTAGAATCGTACCCGGCCACGTGGAGCTCGGTAAAACCCAACTGATCAGTGGTTGCACAATAGGTGCCGTACCCGGCCAACTATAGCGTGGCTCGGTAGAGTAAAATAGATACATATATATAATGCATGCTCGACTCATGGAATCACATTCTAAACCTTTCGGAGTGACGTAAGGTCGGTATCCTCTATACACGTTATTAGGACTAACTCTTCACTATGAACCTTATAAGAATCAGGAAGTACCAACAACATTGATAACATAAGAATAAGAGAAGCAACATTAACATCAATCGTTCCATAAGAGGGAAAACAATGTAAGTACTGCTAGCTTCTAAGAGTAGAGTATCTTTGGAAGCTCGTTCATTACATTATGTACAATCGGAGTCGTGCAAAAGAAGGAAAGGGATAGCCTCACATACCTTGTATATACTGCCCCAATCTCAAGCTATGCAATTGTCAAAACTCCTTAGTCTACAATAAGAGAAACGATACTATCGTTATCATTTAAGCGTCATAACTATTATGTATCGACCACAACCTATTTTACGATGAAACGGACAGCACCTCCCCTATATATATGACTTCACACCATTCAAAACAATCACCAAACAGCCCAAACAACATCAATAATAAACATATTGAGCCTCCCAAAATAGTCCACGCACAGCCTAATCACTTCATACATACGACGACCACCGTAGTCGTGTCAAACGACCCGAAGATGTTACTAATAACTATCAGCCCACAACCCTACATATATATGGTGTTTCTCCACACCCTTACTCCTCCAAAACTCCATAAAACAGTAGTAAAATACGCATCCCAACAACAACGCAAAACAGTCCACAAAACAATAACATTACTACCAAGCCTTTCGATATATATTTCACAAGTTCTAGCTTCAATGGCTTAGCCGCAACTTGGATAATCTTAAATATATATATAGAGTAAGAGCTTACTTACCTTTATACATAAAGAAAAACTCCAATTTGACCTTAAATTTCCATGAAATATCCCTCCAATGCTGCCACAACAACAAGAAAGCGAAACTAGCAATCAATTAGTGTTTTTCGGCACTAGAATCACTTTAGAAGGCTTGAAATCACCTAGGATTGATATTAAGAACATGAGGGAGTATTTAAAGAACATAAACCCTTTAAAACAACCTCCCACACGAGCTGGAACGACACAAAAATGAGCAACAACAAGAAGAACAAGAGACTTACTAGCGCCACGGAATTCCCGACACTTGATTTGTGTTGTTTGCCCTTTTTGGGTCTTGAATCTTGAGAGAACCTTGAGAGGATGTTACTAGGGTTCTAAGGTCTGAAAATAGTGAAAAGAAATGACTTAAAATGGGTTGGAGGCATCCTATATAGGTCCAAATATCTTAAACTGCCTTAGTGGGCCCCATAGAGAGGTGCTCGGCGCAGTCTTGCGAAAACGCGAATATATCTCTACTCCGAGATCGTATCGATGAACGGTTTAATGAGTTAGAAACTAGACTCATTGATACTTAATTTGGTTGGTAGATCACCCCGTAATTCCTTGTAAATTAGGAGAAAAGATTAGAAACATTTGACCTAATGTTTAAGTAAAATTATGAACCTAAGTTGCGACAACTTTTGTCGACTTTTGTTTCATAACTCGTTTGACTTCAAGACTTATGATACGGATATTATATGATTAAAATAACTTAATAAATGACCTCTTGAGTGTATTAAGCACCGCTAGATTACCTGAAAATACGAGTTACAACATCCTTGATTCGTTTAACTTCTAATACTGGTTAATCACCCTTATACACTCTTGTATCACTTAAGACCAATATGATTAACTTCTTATCATCTCAAAGATAATTCCTTCTTGGATTTATGTTAACTAATATATGGTATAAACAAACACATGTATATATGGGTTGTAACACCCTCCCCCCCCCCTTAGGAACATTCGTCCTCGAATGTAAGGGTTCATGGGGAGTTTAAATCATCGTGGATTCCAATGGAAATTTCCGATCAATTTTCCCCTATAAAATGGTCACTAGCAAAACTTGCAAGCAATTAAGCCCAACATATGGCTTCACAAGGCTACACAAAGCATTATGCATATTTACATTATCTACATATCACCATTTTGTATTAAGGAGGAGTATTCTCAAATTATTGCTTACCTCATAGAGCCGTTTCACCTTCCAATGTATCCTGTCTTCCACCAGCATCCTTGTTATCTTCATTCTGGAATAAGTAAGGGTATTTAGACTTCATCTCCTCTTCTGCTTCCCATGTCATTTCTTCCATATTTTTGTTCCTCCACAATACTTTGACGGAAGCTACATCTTTTGTTCTCAGCTTGCGGACTTGCCGATCTAATATCGCCACTGGCACTTCTTCATATGATAGGTCCTCTGTAACTTGTACATCTTTGATAGGGACGACTCGAGAAGGGTCTCCAATACATTTTCTCAACATAGATACATGGAATACCGGGTGGACAAATTCCAATTCGGATGGCAATTCTAACTCATAAGCAACCTGTCCAATTCGTCGAAGAATTTTATACGGCCCGATATACCTTGGACTCAGCTTACCTTTCTTCCCAAAATGCATAACACCCTTCATTGGTGAGATCCTCAGGAAAACCCAATCACCAAGCTCAAACTCCAGATCACGACGCCAGACATCGGAATAAGATTTTTGCCTGCTTTGTGCTGTCCTCAATCGCTCTTGTATCACTCTCACCTTCTCAATGGCTTGGTGAATCAAATCTGGCCCATATAATTCTGTTTCACCGACTTCGAACCATCCAACTGGTGATCTACATCTCCTCTTGTATAGTGCCTCGTATGGGTCCATTTTAATACTGGAATGGTAGCTATTATTGTAGGCGAATTCTATGAGTGGAAGATGGTCATCCAAATTCCCCTTAAAATCTAGAACACATGCTCGTAGCATATCTTCCAATGTTTGAATGGTACGTTCTGCCTGTCCGTCAGTCTGCGGATGAAATGCAGTGCTGAGATTCACTTGTGTGCCTAAACCCTTCTGAAAAGACCTCCAAAAGTTAGCTGTAAATTGAGCTCCTTGGTCTGATATAATAGATACCGGCACACCATGAAGCCTAACAATCTCCTTGATATACAACTTCGCATAATCTTCAGCTGTGTAAGTTATCTTAACTGGCAGAAAATGGGCACATTTTGTAAGTCGATCAATTATCACCCAGATGGAGTCAAACTTATGATAAGAGCGAGGTAATCCAATAATGAAGTCCATATTAATCACCTCCCATTTCCAGGTCGGAATCTCTATATTCTGAAGCAATCCACCGGGTTTCTGATGTTCTATCTTTACTTGTTGACAATTGGGACACTGGGCTACAAATTCTGCAATAGACTTCTTCATGTTATCCCACCAATACTGCTCCTTGACATCATGATACATCTTTGTCGAGCCGGGATGGATGGAATATCGGGATTGATGAATCTCATTCATAATCTTCTCTCGCAACCCTGCCACATTAGGCACACACAATCGGCTCTGGTATCTCAGTGCCCCATCTTTTCCGATCCCAAAAGCCATACTTTTACACTGTTGAATGCTTTCTCTTAATCGTACTAAGATAGGATCTTCATATTGTCGTGCTTTTACCTCGGCTACCAAAGATGATTCTGATGTATTCTGTACAGTAACACCTCCGTCATCAGAGTCTAACAATCTGATTCTCATATTGGCTAGCTGATGAAGCTCTTTAGTCAACCCCCATCTACCTGCCTCAATATGTACTAAGCTTCCCATTGATTTACGGCTGAGAGCATCTGCCACAATATTGGCTTTACCGGGATGATACAATATCTCGACGTCGTAGTCTTTCAGTAATTCAAGCCACCTACGCTGCCTCAAATTCAACTCTTTCTGCTTGAAGATGTATTGTAAACTCTTGTGATCTGTGTAGATGTCAACATGGACGCCGTATAAGTAGTTCCGCCATATCTTCAAAGCATATATTACTGCAGCCAATTCCAAATCATGGGTTGGATAATTCTTTTCATGCTTCTTCAATTGTCTTGATGCATAAGCAATCACCTTCCCACGTTGCATCAATACGCACCCCAAACCTATACTTGAGGTATCACAATATACCACATAACCTTCTGTTCCTTCAGGGAGAGTGAGCACTGGTGCAGATGTCAATCGATTCTTCAACTCCTGAAAACTATGTTCACAAGTATCAGACCATTGGAACTTGGTAGCTTTCTGTGTTAACTTAGTCAATGGTGATGATATAGAGGAAAACCCTTCTACAAACCGCCTATAATATCCTGCTAGCGTCAGGAAGCTGCGGACTTCTGATGGTGTTGTAGGTCTCGGCCAATTCTTTACTGCATCGATCTTCTGAGTGTCGACACTAATACCCTCATCAAATATCACATGGCCAAGGAATGCTACTGAGTTCAGCCAGAATTCACATTTGGAGAGCTTAGCATATAACTTACGATCCTGAAGCATCTGTAATACTACCCGCAAGTGGCCCGCATGTTCCGCCTCTAAACGAGAATACACTAGAATGTCATCAATGAATACAATCACGAACACATCAAGATAGGGCCTGAATATAGTATTCATGAGATCCATAAAAGCTGTTGGGGCATTTGTTAGCCCGAACGACATCACCAAGAACTCAAAGTGCCCATATCTTGTCCGGAAGGCCGTCTTTGGAATATCCTTCTCCTTAACCCTCACCTGATGATACCCTGAACGTAAATCAATCTTGGAGAAATACTTGGCACCCTGGAGTTGGTCAAACAGGTCATCAATTCTTGGAAGTGGATACTTGTTCTTTATAGTAAACTTATTCAACTGTCGATAGTCGATACACATCCGTAACGACCCATCTTTCTTCCGCACGAATAGGACTGGCGCACTCCAAGGTGAAGTGCTAGGCCTAATGAAGCCCTTATCCAGCAAGTCCTTCAACTGCACCTTCAACTCTCGCAACTCTGCCGGGGCCATTCTGTATGGAGGGATAGAGATCGGTTGAGTGTCAGGCAACACATCAATGCTAAACTCAATCTCCCTTTCAGGAGGAAGGCCTGGGAGTTCATCTGGGAAAACATCTGGGAATTCGTTGACCACGGGGATTGATTGTAAAGTAGGCGGTTTTGCCTCCGCATCCCTAACGCGAACGAGATGATAAATGTAACCTTTTGAGATCATTTTCCTTGCCTTAAGATAGGAAATAAACCTACCTTTCGGTGTAGCAATGTTCCCTTTCCATTCAATGATGGGTTCACCCGGAAATTGGAACCTAACCATCTTCGTACGACAGTCAACATTTGCATAGCATGAGGCCAACCAGTCCATTCCCATTATCACATCAAAATCAACCATTTCTAACTCAAATAAATTTGCCGAGGTTTGACGACTACAAATCATCACAGTGCAACCTCTATATACCCTTCTAGCAATCACAGAATCTCCTATCGGAGTAGATACCGCAAGGGGTTTACTTATCAATTCAGGTTCAATGCCAAACTTATTAGCCACAAAGGGTGTAACATATGATAATGTAGATCCCGGATCAATCAGCGCATATACATCATAAGAAAACACAGATATAATACCTGTAACAACATCTGGAGACGACTCGAGATCCTGTCGACCTACTAGAGCATAGGTTCGATTTTGAGCACCACTCGAACTCGGCACTGCACCTCTACCCCTACCACGACCTGTCGACTGCTGAAAACCCCGTGCTGGAGGTCGAACTGATGAGGAAGAACCAGACACAGATCCAGTCGGCTGAGCCATACCATCACCTCCTCTATTAGGACAATCCCGCATCATATGGCCAGGCTGCCCGCACGAATAGCATGCATCAGAACCTCGACGACACAGTCCAAAGTGGGCCTTGCCGCACTGATCACAATGTGGTGTTGGGGGTCTCATCTGACTAGTATCCCTGTGATGTTGCGAGCCAGATGCCCGCGAACTCTGACCTGGACCAGAATAGGATCGATCATATCGAGGCCTCTGAAACTGTGGAGGAGCACTAGCTACAGGTGGCGCCGAACTCCTCAAAAACTGTGGCCTGACGCTGCCTCTGAAGTCATCAGAATACCCTGCAAATCTTGCCCTCTTATGCTGGCCCCTATCCTGCTCCCTAATTGCCCTCTGCTGGCGCTTACGATCCTCTAGGGTCTGGGCATAAGCTTGAATACGGGAAATATCCATGCCCTCCACCAAGGAGGCTATCGTACACTCATTTATCAGATGTGGTCCCAACCCATTCACGAACATATGCACCCTATCACTCATCTCGGCCACCATATGGGGAGCATACCTTGCCAAAGAATCAAACTGCATACTGTACTCTCGCACACTCATATTACCTTGTCTAAGGTTCAAGAACTTATCAGCTCTAGCTCGTCGTATCTCAACTGGCAAGTAGTGACGAAGAAAGGCCTCAGAAAATTCCTTCCACACAGCTGGAGGAGGGTTCGGACCCCTGGATCTCTCCCAACTATCATACCAGAGAACCGCTAAATCCCGTAGCCGATAAGAAGCCAACTCTACTGCCTCTGTATCACTAACATGCATAACCCGAAGTGTACGATGAACCTGGTCAATAAAAGTCTGTGGGTCCTCCTTGGGGTCTGATCCGGTAAACACTGGAGGGTCTAAATTAATAAAATCACGAACTCTTGTACTAACTGGTTTCTCAGCAGCACCTGTATTCTGCCTCTGAGCCTGAGCAGCTACCAAGCTAGTCAATAACTGCAAAGCACTCCGCATATCCTGGTCTGGAGTGCCAGACGGAGGAACTGGAGGCGCTGGGTGCCTTCTAATATCCTCTGGAGGAGATGGAGTAGATGAGGTATGAGAGGGCATCTCACTTTGAGCCTCACTTTGTCCTGCTCTGGCTTGGGGCACCTGACTGGTACCCTCTCCCGCTGTTGTATCAAGCCGTCTACTAATTGTTTACTTCCTAGTCGAAGGCATCACTGAAAGAAAACAAGGTGAATATTAGAGACAAACACTTACGACTCTACTCTACGCACGATCTAGATTCAGGAAGAAGGTAACAACCCTAGATGTCATGTAGCTTCCTGATTATAAATGTGGCGCGCTACACATCCATAATCAAGACTCTACTAGACACGGCTCATAGACAACTCCTAGGACAGACTTGCTCTGATACCAAGTTTGTCACGACCCAAACGGGGGGGCCATGACTAGCACCCGACCATACTTGCCGAGCACCAACGTACATTTTATCTAACCTTCATTATTATCTTTTACGGCTGACGAGATCAATATAAATGGTAGACATAGATCATGGACAACCAACAATAAAAACTGATGGCATAAACATATATAATATGGGATGACCAGACAATCAAGAAACTATATATAAGGTATGAGCTACCACGCTACCATGAAAGACTATACAACAAAAACTAGCCGACAAGGCATACCAAACTATACATGAGTCGACACCTGTCTATGAGCCTCTAAAGGAACATAAGTGCTGCAACATAGCCGGAACAGGGCCCCGACATACCCATAATGTCTATAACAAAAATGCATACCAAGACCAAGGCAAGTCCGGAGAAGGGATCTCGCCAATCACCGCTGAACTGGACAGCCTACTGTGGTGGGGGAGCTGCACCTGCCTGTCTATCAGGACCTGCAGCACGACATGCAGCATCCACAAATAAAAGGACGTCAGTACGAATAAAGTACTGAGTATGTAAGGCAGGGAACCATAAATACGATCAGTAATGTAAGCAAGGATAGAGAATATACAACCTGTAACATCTTAGTACCTCTGAGGGCTACTTACATGAAATGCATGATACATATGTATAAATACATAAACCTTTAAAGCATTCGCCTCTGTGGGCATCATCATCATCATATCGTACCCGGCCATAATAGGCTCGGTAGAATCGTACCCGGCCACGTGGAGCTCGGTAAAACCCAACTGATCAGTGGTTGCACAATAGGTGCCGTACCCGGCCAACTATAGCGTGGCTCGGTAGAGTAAAATAGATACATATATATAATGCATGCTCGACTCATGGAATCACATTCTAAACCTTTCGGAGTGACGTAAGGTCGGTATCCTCTGTACACGTTATTAGGACTAACTCTTCACTACGAACCTTATAAGAATCAGGAAGTACCAACAACATTGATAACATAAGAATAAGAGAAGCAACATTAACATCAATCGTTCCATAAGAGGGAAAGCAATGTAAGTACTGCTAGCTTCTAAGAGTAGAGTATCTTTGGAAGCTCGTTCATTACATTATGTACAATCGGAGTCGTGCAAAAGAAGAAAAGGGATAGCCTCACATACCTTGTATATATTGCCCCAATCTCAAGCTATGCAATTGTCAAAACTCCTTAGTCTACAATAAGAGAAACGATACTATCGTTATCATTTAAGCGTCATAACTATTATGTATCGACCACAACCTATTTTACGATGAAACGGACAGCACCTCCCCTATATATATGACTTCACACCATTCAAAACAATCACCAAACAGCCCAAACAACATCAATAATAAACATATTGAGCCTCCCAAAATAGTCCACGCACAGCCTAATCACTCCATACATACGACGACCACCGTAGTCGTGTCAAACGACCCGGAAATATTACGAATAACTATCAGCCCACAACCCTACATATATATGGTGTTTCTCCACACCCTTACTCCTCCAAAACTCCACAAAACAGTAGTAAAATACGCAGCCCAACAGCAATGCAAAACAGTCCACAAAACAATAACATTACTACCAAGCCTTTCGATATATATTTCACAAGTTCTAGCTTCAATGGCTTAGCCGCAACTTGGATAATCTTAAATACATATAGAGTAAGAGGTTTCTTACCTTTATACAGAAAGAACAACTCCAATTTGACCTTAAATTTCCATGAAATATCCCTCCAATGCTGCCACAACAACAAGAAAGCGAAACTAGCGATCAATTAGTGTTTTTCGGCACTAGAATCACTTTAGAAGGCTTGAAATCACCTAGGATTGATATTAAGAACATGAGGGAGTATTTAAAGAACATAAACCCTTTAAAACAACCTCCCACACGAGCTGGAACAACACAAAAATGAGCAACAACAAGAAGAACAAGAGACTTACTAGCGCCACGGAATTCCCGACACTTGATTTGTGTTGTTTGCCCTTTTTTGGGTCTTGAATCTTGAGAGAACCTTGAGAGGATGTTCCTAGGGTTCTAAGGTCTGAAAATAGTGAGAAGAAATGACTTAAAACGGGTTGGAGGCATCCTATATAGGTCCAAATATCTTAAACCGCCTTAGTGGGCCCCATAGAGAGGTGCTCGGCGCAGTCTTGCGAAAACGCGAATATATCTCTACTCCGAGATCGTATCGATGAACGGTTTAATGCGTTAGAAACTAGACTCATTGATACTTAATTTGGTTAGTAGATCACCCCGTAATTCCTTGTAAATTAGGAGAAAAGATTAGAAACATTTGACCTAATGTTTAAGTAAAATTATGAACCTAAGTTGCGACAACTTTTGTCGACTTTTGTTTCATAACTCGATTGACTTCAAGACTTATTATATGGATATTATATGATTAAAATACCTTAATACATGACCTCTTGAGTGTATTAAGAACCGCTAGATTTACCTGAAATTATGAGTTACAACATCCTTGATTCGTTTAACTTCTAATACTTGTTAATCACCCTTATACACTCTTGTATCACTTAAGACCAATATGATTAACTTCTTATCATCTCAAAGATAATTCCTTCTTGGATTTATATTAACTAATATATGGCATGAACTAACACATGTAGATATGGGTTGTAACAAATAACCTTTCGAAGGTTCATAATAAATACCTTTTTCTCATAACACACGAGAACTACCATCATAACCGGGGAAATACTCCACGGTCCACAACCCAATAAGTCGAGTGCCCTCCAGGCATAAATTCTCAAATTAGTGATATTACCACGATCTTCACACTTGGTTTAAATCTTTAATCAATCAAGTGACTACATGTCACACTTATACAATCTTCCCGTGTGATACGCTCCCACGACCTTCCGCACTAGATGAAAAGTCTGCACATCTATACCACCGATCACACTAATGTTGTAAAGCATATCAAGAATCCGTAACCAAGATGCAAAGCCTCCAACATAAAATGCCGATCTTAGGTGACGCTGAGACAATAACAACTTACTCCAAATATCCAATTCTCCTTCTTGCTCATCCGAGCTCGTGACATCCTCCTCAAACACCGAACCGCAACCTTGATCCTCACTTTCAAATTTCATACCACTCACTGCACCTAACAAGCCAATATGCGATAGTACAAAAATTTCATTATAACTCCTGAACCACTATTAGGATAAACACTTCATCACATAGAAACTTTTTACTTAACTCATTCCAAGAGAACTATAGCTACATGCGAGTGAATTCTCATAACCGTAGAACATTCAAATCCTCAAGTAGTGGTCTAAACCACCATGACCCTTCCGAGATCCGCCTACACATAACAAGGCCATAATACTTGAATACTTCCAAATAAAATCAATTACCGCGGTCGTCAAGCCTCGCACGTACCGCCACAAATCACATGCATAACTTAATCACGCTGAAGGAACTGATCACTGCCACCATTATGCTAATTCAACCATGGCTAAATAATCTAACTTCTTCTAATTCATCCTTAACTTGCCTTAGAGATAATAATAGCTCCAAACCTTACATCACCAACCTAAATCCGCACTCATCTTGAGTAACCCCATTCCACGAGACCATATTGTCTTCAAACCCATGAACCGTTAACACCCTCCTTACACGCACATTCGCATTTTCAACTGATACACACATTCTGATAATTCCTCTACGAATCCGAAGTCTTTTTCTCATTTTCCTCCAAATGTTACACTGCAAGTTGAAAATATCATAGAACATTTCGAGCCTCTTATCATAATCTTCTATAAAAGCTCAATTCTTAACAATAATTATGGACTCGAAATCCTTAGGCACCACACTTTAACCTTTGAATCCACTAGGACCGTTATTCACATGAACACCCATCTCCACGAAGAACCCAAATGAATCACTTCCCTTGTAAATCACCTCTGTATGAAGCATAAATCCCGAATCTTCCCAAAGCCCGAACATGAGCCAATAAGGCCAACTATAGCACACATTTAACAATTCCTTCACTCAAATTACTACTTATGTTCTTTCCCTTAGCTGAAATAACTCACCAATATGCTGGTAATCTTAAACCTTACAAATAGACGACCATGCAATCCAACCGTAGGTTGTGGGACTCTCCCACTTAGCTTGAAGCCACTATTACACATCTCTGAAACCAACCAAGATTCTTTATTTCTTACTGTCATGACCTTACGAAATTATACCGCTAGATTCCTCGAAATCCTTCCATTAGCACTTCATGAACACCCTGAATTTCCATCAATATTCACATATTCGACCTCTTACCGGAATGGCCAGTAAAATCCTCCGCAAAATCTTCACCAACCATGCGACCGATAGCCTGCTCATAGGGAATAACCCACCTATGGAAATCACTTTCCGACATCTTACAACGTTGTTGCACGGGGTACAATCACTACGACATCAATAACACATCCTGAGTCTGATCTCACTCTCTAGTTGCACAAGTACATTCACCCCTCGTGGACATCAATTAGATGTGCGACAAGATCCTTCCAATTCAAAGTTATGTCGTATCCTTCTTCATTTCAAGCAGCTCATTTTCGTTATATCAAATCTCCTGCCGCATAATAGCACACGCTCCAAATTAAATTTGTAGGCCCCAATCACCAATCTCTTAAGTTCCCAAATCATTCCAAACTCTCCTCAAGGTGCGTGGCCATCCTACTACCAAGCCCCTACGCAACTCCGCCACTCTCTCACTTTAGCGGAACTCACCCCTTTAATCGATTACTCGACCTTTTATACTTGGACTGCTAGAAATTTTAACCATTGTCTGACACTCCCACATGTCCTTCCTCATCCTTTGCCGCTCAGTTGTTGCCTTAAATAAAATCTATCTTCGTAACACTTGAACCTACAAATCACTACTAACTTTAAACCTCTCCGAAGATCATTTTTCTCGAGCCGTTAGCATTAGAAACACCGATTCAATCCAGAACCACTGTACCCAGCGATATCTAACAGTCATTTCTCCAATATTATTTCACAATATCTTACCCCAAAGGAGAATTGCAGAATACCATAACACTGGTGAACTTAACGCATTCAATCACGGACGACGACACCACATCGTAGATGAAAATCCCATCACGCTTGAAATCACCAAGTCTTGTTACTCCATCACTCCAAATCTGGACGTCCCTAGGCTAATTGCTTTTCCTCTACCGGAAATGAAATATTAGATCTCTGAATTGTGCACTGAGTAGAGGCTTCCTTTCAAATCATTCACTACCCCAACACATAGGCAAGTATCCTACTATCAAGTCATTATTGTGCGATAACCAATCGTGAGCATCATAGCAACCTGTGCATGGCCTCTAAGCTATTAGAAGCACAACTACCGAGCCGAAATGATAGAAATATCCTTCCGCAAAGTGACAACAATAGCCCAATCATCTATACCGGGAGAAACATCTCGCACCACGTCCGTAGTACCATTACAATTCCTTAATTCTCGATTTTTAAAAAGCGATCCGCGTCGCGTAAGGTTGAGTAGGAAGGAAACAAGGGCATAAGCCCCAAGGAATCAACGCATGATAAGGAATCAAGAAGGGAAGTGCTCCTAACAGCCCTGTAGCCTCTCGAAGATAAGTACAGATGTCCCATATCGATCCATAAGACTCTACTAGACTCGCTCATGACTCGTGATACCTAAGGGAACCTAGTGCTCTAATACCATGTTGTCACGACCCAAAATCCACTAAGGATCGTGATGGCGCCAGAAACTGCTGTCAGGCAAGCCAACCAAAATACTTAATTAAATTCTCGTTTTAATAATTTTGAAAACTATGATTTTCCTTCAATTTTACCAGTAAAAGATAATCGTTTCAAATCAAATATGAATGTTAAGAAGTTAATACAAAATACCTCATAATCATCCCAGAACAAGGTGTCACAAGTGCATGAGCATTTACTAGGGAATGAAATAAAATACAGTAACTGTCCGGAATACAAAGTGGACAGAAATGAAAAGCATAGTAAAATACTCTGAAAGGGACTCTGCTGGCTACGGGTCGTCTCGATAAATGCAGCTCACCTAAGTCTCCGTATCAACCATGCCGCTATGTCACTAAGACACTAGCCACATATGAACCTGTGCAACAAAAATGCATAGCAAGTATAGTATGAGTACGAAAACAACGTGTACCCAATGAGTATCCCGTCTAATCTCGAAGAAGTAGAGACGAGAGGTCGACTTCGACACTTACTAATGGTCCAATGATAATATAGTAAAAGTGTGAGAAATTCATAGATTTCATAAAGCCAAAATTTAACTCATAAAACCGTAAAGCAGGTAAACAACTTCTCAAATAATAAGGATTTCGAAAGATTTACTTTTCATTATCTTTATCAATTTATCTCTGGCTAGGAAGGGCACTTATCAATATTTAAAATTCTCAGGCAAGCAATACAAGCATGCGCATATCATGCCGAGGTCGTACGGCCCGATCCAACATAAATATAAAATGTGCATTGCCGAGGGTCGAACGGTGCGAACCATAGATGCATCTATTACCCCGCTCGCGAATCATACATGTGATGCGGTCAACATAAATAAACAAACACCCTGCTCACGAATCATACATGCGACGCAGGTACACATAGAAATACATGCTCAAACAGCAAATTAAGAATTTATCGGCGAATGTCTATCCAAATAAAATTCAATTCTCTTTTAGCGATTTAAGAAAATGAAGTTTAATCCCTTTTATAAATTCATTTACTAATTCGATAAGATTTACCCAATTCAACTACCAACAAGATTACAGATATTCCAGGTATAGCATATTTTTGGGTCCTAGACTACCCGGACTTACACATAATAGTATCTACGCACGGACTCTCGTCACCTCGTACGTACATATCCCCCACAAATAGGATCACATAACCAATTATTTCACCTATGGGGACAATTCTCTCTTACAAGGTTAGAAAGGAGACTCACTTCGCTCTGAAGATCCATAACCGGCATTCCACGCTCTTCCGAAGAATCGAATCGATGCACAATGATCCAAACTATCCAATAATTATGCAAATCCATTGATACATATTCAATTACTCACTACAATCCAATTTTTAACAATTCCTAACCCCGATCGAAAAGTTGACAAAATTGCCCTCGGGCCCATGTGCCCGGATTTCGAAGTTTCTCGAAGATAAAGTTTACCCATGAACTCACGAACTCAAATATATGATTTTCTCTTAATTTCATACCCAAAATCGTGGTCAAAATCCAAAAATATCAATTTTCTAAGTCTTCCTCAAAAACCCCAAATTTTCATTAATTTCCATGTTAAAATCCATACACAATCAATGTATTTAACTCCTAATAAGTGGGGATAACTTACCTTGCCATTAAATGATGACACCCCCTCTTGAAATCTTCCAAGAATCGCCCAAGCCAAGAGAAAAATGAAAGAAATGGGCCAAATCCTGTCTTAAAACAAGTCACTGCCTAGCACTTGCCTTCTTCGCGAACGCGGAAATGCCCTCGCGTTTGTGAAGCACAACCTGCTTCAGCCCCAAAATTTCTTCATCGCGTTCGCGGCCCGACTCTCATGTTCGCAAAGGCCAGCTCCCCGGACCCTATGCGTTTGCGCTCCAGGCCTCGCGTTCGCATAGGCCAACGGCCTCAGGCTCCGCTCCCCCCTTTCCTTCTACGCGTTCGCGATCTCCCATACATGTTCGCGTAGTCAACTCAGCCCACCCCTTCGCGTTCACGATTTCCACTTCGCATTCGCAAAGGCCAAATCCAGCAGCCTCCCACTTTCCTCTTCGCGAACGCGGGACTCCCTTCGTGTTCGCAAAGAAGGAAACCAGATACCAGCAATCAGCAGCAGCTTTTTATCCAAATTCGATCCGAAACCACCCCGAAACACACCCGAGGCCCCCCTGACCCCGTCCAATCACAGAAACCAGTCCCATAACTTAACACGGACCTGCTCGAGGCCTCAAATCACATCAAACAATATCGAAATCATGAATCGCACCCCAATTCAAGCTTAATGAACTTTAGAACTTCAAACTTCTACATTCGATGTCAAAACCTATCAATTCACGTCCGATTGACCTCAAAACACAAGTCATATTTGACATTACGGACATATTCCAACTTCCAGAATTGGATTCCGACCCCGATATCAAAAAGTCCACTTCCGGTCAAACTTCTCAAAAACCTTCAAATTTCTATTTTTAGCCAAATGACTCCAAAATGACCTACGAACCTCCGAGTGCACTTCCGATCGCGCTCCCAACTCCAGAATCACCATACGAAGCTATTCTCATACTCGAAATCCCAAACGGATATCGATAACCCTGAAATGCACTTCAACCCAAACTTATGAAATTCCTCCAAAATGCTAACTTCCACAATAGGCGCCAGAACGTTCCTGGGTCTTCCAAAACCCGATCCGGACATACGCCCAAGTCCGAAATCATCATACGAACCTGCTGGAACCTTCGAAATCCGATTCCGAGGTCGTTTACTCAGAAATCCAATCTTAGTTAATTTTTTCAACTTAAAGCTTCCTAAATGAGAATTCTCTTTCCAAATCAACTCCGAACTTCCCGGAATTCAATTCCGACCGTGCGCACAAGTCATAATAATACCTGAAGTGAAGCTGCTCATGGTCTCAAACTGTTGAACGACGCGCTAGAGCTCAAAACGACCAGTCGGATCGTTACCAATTATATTTTCTTGATTTAAATTCTTAATATTATCTCATACCAAATTTTAAATATTAGATTATAACTATATTTTATCGAATAAAAATTCTTTTGTCAAATTGTAAGAAAATCAAATGAGTGGAAAATAGTTTTGTATATTTTAAAGTATTTTAGTATATAAAAGAGTTTCACCTAAATTAAAACATAAAAAAAGCTACTCCGTCATCTTCCAAGAACGTCATACTTCCTCTTTCTTTTTTATTGAATTCTTTTTATCTGTCCAAAGGGATAAACTTCTAAATACCAAGTGGTTACGTCCTATTTGGTTAGTATTTTTAATTCTTTCATTTTCTTGCCATTTATATATAATTTAAGTGTATAAATTTAAATAAAATAATATATTAATATTTTTGTATTTCTAAATATTAAATTATTCTGCATAATCCAAAAAAGGAAGAATGTAATATATAAAATTTAGTTGATTTTGTAGTCCTAAATATTAGAAAATAATTAAATGATATTCCTACATATAAGGAAAATAATTAAATGAGTATTCCTACATATTAGGAAATTAACTAAATTATTATTTTATCAAAGGTAAACTCTATTTTTAAAGGGGGAAAAAGTCAACGATATTTCGCTAAGAAGTTTCGTGCATACTATATTATAATTGATTGGACTTTATTTCTAATTTCTTTCATTATCGGTGGTCTTTTCTATTGAAATATATCTATTTAAACTAAAAAATTTGTCAACCTGATGATAGCTTTACTTGTATGATGAATTTGAAAAATAAAGAAATTAATTTTTTGTTTGCTAATTAGCTATTCCAAATACTTAATTATTTATTTTCAGCAAAAAAGATTTAAATTATATTTTACTGATTTAAATTATTAATATTATCTCATACCAAATTTTAAATATTAGATTATAACTATATTTTATCGAATAAAAATTCTTTTGTCAAATTGTAAGAAAATCAAATGAGTGAGAAATAGTTTTGTATATTTTAAAGTATTTTAGTATATAAAAGAGTTTCACCTAAATCAAAACATAAAAAAAAGCTACTCCGTCATCTTCCAAGAACGTCGTACGTCCTCTTTCTTTTTTATTGAATTCTTTGCATCTGTCAAAAGGGATAAACTTCTAAATACCAAGTGGATACCTCCTATTTGGTTAGTATTTTTAATTCTTTTATTTTCTTGACATTTATATATAATTTAAGTGTATAAATTTATATAAAATAAAATATTAATATTTTTATATTTTTAAATATTAAAATTTTCTACGTAATCCAAAAAAGGAAGAATGTAATACATAAAATTTAGTTGATTTTGTAGTCATAAATATTAGAAAAAGAATTAAATGAATATTCCTACATATAAGGAAAATAATTAAATGAGTATTCCTACATATTGGCAAAATAACTAAATTACTATTTTATCCAAGGTAAACTCTATTTTTAAAGGGTAAAAAAATCGGACGACATTTCACTAAGGGGCTTTGTGCATACTATATTACTAGTTTTTAGTGTACGTGCGTTGCACGTGTCTATCATGTTAATCAATAAAATATATACAAAAGGAACAAATTTATTCTGCATATACCCTATACACTCCTATAATTTAGGTAAACCGATCTGTATTTCAGTCATCTTCGTAGGTCGTCAGTCACACACTCTTAATTTAATCCCCTTTTTTGAGTCTTATGTTTCTTCTTATCTCAAAGATTTTTATTTAACTCTAACTTATGCACCACAGGAGAAAGTAGGAACACACCAAAAGAACTCATTCCACCCAATCCCTTCCTAAATAATTATATTTATGGATTACATAATTATATATATTCAAAGTAAATATATAACATTCAAAATTTAGCATGTAAATAGAAAAGTTTTTTTTTAAAAGGAATAAAGGATTCTACTTTTTGTTTGACAAAGTTGCCGAAAAATTGCTCAAAAAAAAAGTAGCTAAGAGTTTCCTTTTAATGTATTGTCCTATTCTATTTATGCATAGGAATAGAATTTAAAATAATTTGATTCCTTCTTGAAATATATATTTTCTTTTAATTAACTTAAGATTTTAGGAATCGAATATATTTTAATTCCTTCTCTAAAACGTACTTTTCTCATTTACTTATGGTAGGAATTTTAGGAATGTGTTTTTCACTTTTCTAAATCAAGGTCCTAAATAAGAAAGTAATTAAATGACTATTTTTAAATATTAGGAAAGTAAATTGAATAATTAATACTATATAAAGAAAATAATAAAATGACTATTTTGTCAAGTGTGAACTCTATTTTAGAGGGTAAATAAGACGAACGATATTTCGCTTAGGGCCTTCGTGCTTTTAATATAATATAGATAATTGATTTGACTTTATTTCTAATTTCTTTCATCATCGGTGGTCTTTTTTATTGAAATATATCTATTTAAACTAAAAAATTTGTCAACTTGAAATTTACTTGTTTATTCATGTTTATTTTTTTAAAATTGTGAAAATAAATAATTGGACTGTTTTACTTAGCTCGTCACTACTGCTCAGTTCCTTATTTATTTCTGTTACTACTGAGGTGGTTGTACTCATACTACACCCTACACTTTATGTGCAGATCCAGGTGAGTTAGAGTGCGGCGATCGTTGAGTTCAGGCCGGCTATTTGTGGAGATTGCAAGGTAGCTGCTAGTCTCCGCAGGACCTTGTTAGTCCTTTTGTCATTTCTTATTTTGGACAGTTAGACAGTTATATTTCTTAGTTCACAGTTTTAGACGCTCATGACTTAGTGACACCCCCATGTTTGGGACTCGTTTCCGTATTTTTCTATATTATATTTAGAGTTGATTTAACTTATGAAAAATTTAAATGTTGAAATATTTTATTAATTTCGTATAATCGATTTAGTAGTAATATTTTGGGAAGTAGGCTTGCCTTATAACACGATAGGCACCATCACGACCATGGTTAGATTTTGGGTCGAGACAGATGCACGACTCTAAACCCGAACCCGGTCGTGATGGCGCCTCTCGTGAAGACAAGGCCAACCAACTAGACCCAATTCACTTGTTAAAGCAGTTAAACAATATAAAAACAGTCTAAAACATGATTTTATTGATAATAAATAGCAGAAATACAATCCGACACAGCCCTAACTGGGGTGTCACAAGTTACGAGCATCTAACAATACTGAATCCTCAAATGTAACTACAGAGTTTTAAATACTGAACTAAGAACATAAAGGAAATAGATAGGGAGGAGCTCCAGGCTGCGAAAGCCAACAGCTACCTAAAGACTCCTCGAAAATCAGTTTGAAGCTGGAATGAATCAGCACTCGGGAGCGGGACCAGCTACGCCTGAATCTGCACACGGCGTGCAGGGAGTAAAGTGAGTACTCCAACTCAGTGAGTAACAAATGTAAATAATGACTGAAAGTAAGAAAACACGTAGGGCACAAGGCATTCTATAATGAAGCAGTAAAATTATTTAAAAACAGTAAACCAGTGAAAATCAAGTAAAAATCCTTTTTCAACAAGTAAACAAGTAATTGACAGGTAATTAATGTAAAGAAAACAAATAGAAGTTCGCCCCTCGGACACTGTATCAACAAATCCGCCCCTCGGACAACGTCTCAAAACAATACCACCTCCTCGGGCTCAATCTCACATCACAATGGGTACCCGTGCTCACTGGGGGTATGCAGACTCCTCGAGGGGCCCTTTACGGCCCGAGCGCAATAACAAGCCATCTCATGGCATCAAATCTAGGCCCTCGGCCTCATATCAATTAAGTCACCTCGTAGCGTACATATCTCAGGCCCTCGGCGTCAAATCAGTATCAGTGTTTCCTCACAATGTAGGCCTCCGGCCTTACTCAATCAAAAATCATCACAAGCCTCTCGGGTAATAGTAAAACAGTGTTTCTCAGCCCAAACATCATTTAAAATATCATTTAAGTCTTAAAACTGAGTAAACATGGTTGAGTAGAAAAACAGTGGACATTAACATGACTGAGTTCAAGTATAAAGTCAAAACAGTGAGGAAATAGTAATAAAAATCCCCGAAGGGTTCAAATAGTTGGCACGAAGCCCAAATATGATATTCAGCCCAAATAATGATGATAGCAATTAGTTTTCAGTCAAATACGCGGTAAAATCATCAAGCGAGACGTACCAAGTCACATCCTCAATAGTGCACGACCCCACGCTCGTCATCAAGTGTGTGCCTCGCCTCAACATAGCACTACGATGTGTAATTCGGGGTTTCAAACCCTCAGAGCATTATTTACAATTATTATTCACCTCGAACCGGCTAAATCTCTAGCTCGCGATGCCTTTTCCCCTCAAATCGGCCTCCACGCGTGTCGAATCTACCCAAAATCAGAACGAGAATGTCAAAATATGCTAAGGAAACGAAGCCCAAGCGAAAACAATCAATAAAAGGCACAAAATTCGAAATTATCAAAACCCGATCCCCGGGCCCACATCTCAAAATTCAGAAATTTTTACATCAATAGATTCTTCATCTCCCCACGAGTCTATACATATCAAGAACATTAAAATCGGAGTCCAAATGACCCCTCAAATCCTCCTTTAAAGGTCTCTTAAACTCAAGCCTTAATCCTCCATTTTTAGCCCTTTAACTCTTTTAATTACAGCCTTAACCCATGAAATACTACCATAAAAATGTGTTTTAGGTCCAAAATCTTTACCTTAACGAAGTCTCCTTGATTTCTCTCTACAAAATCGCCCAAAGCTCCCGAATCCGTGTTCAAAAATGGTGAAAACCTTCAAAAATCGCGAAGAAATCCTTATATACATTCTGCCCAGGGATACCCGCATCTGCGGTCCAAAATCCGCTTCAGCTGTACTGCATATGCGGTCAAATCCTCCGCTTCTGCGGAATTCACTTACGCAGCCTACATCGCATCTGCGACCCAACTTACGCATCTGCGTCTCTGCTCATCTGGTCCTTTTTCGCTTCTGCGATAGATCACCTGGGGACCGCACGTGCGAAAATACCAAAAGCAGCAAATTCAGCTGCTACAACAAAATTCCAACTTCTCCGTTAACCATCCGAAATTACCCCGAGCTCCCCGGGACCTCAACCAAAAGCACAAACATAAACCGAATACCTTATTCAAACTTGTTCCAATCATCAAATCAACCAAAACACCTCGGATTCAAGCTTAAATTTCTAAAATCCTCCAAATTCCGCTTTTGATCAAAAACCTAACCAAACCGCGTCCGAATGACCTGAAATTTTACACACACATCCCAAATGACACGACGGAGCTACTGCAACTCTCGGAATTCTATTCCGACCCCTATATCAAAATCTCGCCTATCAACCGGAATCGCCAAAATATCAACTTCGCTAATTCAAGCCTAAAACTACTCCAATCCTCCAAAACCCATTCTGATCACACTCCTAAGCCATAAATCACCTCCCGAAGCTAACCGAACCATCGGAACTCGCATCCGAGCCCTCTAACACATAAGTCAATATCCTGTTGACTTTTCCAAACTTCCTTAAAAGAGACTAGGTGTCTCAAACCTTACCAAAATCATTCCGGACTCGATCCGACCAATCCGATACCATAAAACACGGATAACGAAGCATAAAGAAGCAGAAATGGGGGAAACGGAACGATAACTCATGAGACGACTGGCCGGGTCGTCACAATAGAATAAAAATTCTTTTGTCATATTGTAAGAAAATCAAACGAGTGGGAAATAGTTTTGTATATTTAAAGTATTTTAGTATATAAAAGAGTTTCACTTAAATCTAAATATATAAAAAAAAAGCTACTCCGTCATCTTCCAAGAACGCCGTACGTCCTCTTTCTTTTTTATTGAATTCTTTGTATATGTCCAAAGGGATAAACTTCTAAATACCAAGTGGTTACGTCCTATTTGGTTAATATTTTTAATTCTTTCATTTTCTTGCCATTTATATATAATTTAAGTGTATAAATTTATATAAAATAAAATATTAATATTTTTGTATTTCTAAATATTAATTTTTTTTACCTAATCCAAAAAATGAACAATGTAATATATTAAATTTAGTTGATTTTGTAGTCCTAAATATTAGAAAAATAAATTAATAAGTATTCTTACATATTAAGGAAAATAATTAAATGAGTATTCCTATATAATTGGAAAAGAACTAAGTTACAGAAAATCTTTTTATGTGAGCCGTCAACATTGACTCACAGAAAATCTTTTTATGGATTCTGTTAATCCCGTTTTAGAAAATTACATTAGTGATAATAACCTTGGATAATTTTCCATTTTAAACTCGTTACTTCACTATATAAAACAATTTCATAATACTAGCAAAGTTGATATTTGCTCATATACTTCATCTCTCATACATCTAGTAAATCAAGTTAGTCCCAGGTTTAATGCTTTCATTTTATGTCGATTAATTTGGTTTCTTAAACAATAGTTTTACATGATTTTTTACTTTCATCCATATAAAAATGAAAACAAGTTAGCCCTCGGTTAAGTGATTTCATTTTATGTATGTAAATAAATTAATTTGGTAGCTTAAACATTAGTTTGGTATATAGATACATATACTTACACATTCCTACCTATAAAATGAATTTATGAATTCAGGCAATGTTGATGCATCAAAGAATTTTTGAACGATTTTTACTGGCGTTATATTTTCTTCTAAGTTACAATGGAATTCAAGGAGAAACAAAATTATCCCAATCAGAAGATCTAGAGATGGAGAAGCAACTTAAACTCTTGAACAAACCGGCGGTCAAAACAATTAAGGTATATCTTTGAAAATTCTTGTGCTTATAATTCTCTTGAGTGATTATTATATTTGTGTTGCAGGAAAAAGAGAATATCTTCCATTCGTTCATCTTTGTCTGTGAAGATAATTTCGGTAGATTAAATATATCTATGTAAATATTTTTTATATATTAAAATGCAACTGTATATTAATTAACTAGAATTTAGTAATAACCATATTTATGAATATATGTTTCATGTAATTTTTGGGTTAATGTAACCACCGATTGTGAATAAATATTTACCTTGAATTCAAATATGGATTAATCACGAGACAAATGGAGTATGTAATCGTTCTATCGCGATATCATTTTGCTAGGTGTTAAATTTGTATGTATTCAAAAGTTACAAATTAAATTGCAAGATATTGTGTAACCAGTATTACTTATTTATGAGTTTTTGGTTCACAGACTATATACGGTGATACATATGATTGTGTGGATTTTTATAAACAACCTGCATTTGATCATCCGTTATTGAAGAATCACAACTTTCATCCTCAGGCATGTCTCTTACCCGTCCGTCTTATATTGAGCTTTCTATTAGTGATACAATATTTGTGATGCATAATTCAAGTTTTATTTTGGATGGACAGATGAAACCTATTTTATCGAGGACAAAGCAAAATTTAGTTACATCATCAACTAATCAGTCGTCGAAATTATGGTTAAATGGAAAAGGTTGTACTTCTGGAACAGTCCCAATTAAAAGAATTACAAAAGATGATCTTATCAGACAAACACATATGCCACCGCCAGAGGATGTCACATTTGATGTTCAATTGGTTGCGGTAAGATAATGATACACCAATTTACTACTTTAGCTAGAATAACTCACTTCCAAAAAATAAAATCCATAATTCCATTTAAATAGAAGGAGTGTCTTGGCGTAACTGGTAAATTTATAGTCATATGACCAAAAGGTCATGAGTTCGAGCCGTGAAAGACATCTTCTTACCGCCATTTACATAGAATATAACAGGCTAAGAACTCAAATTTACAATAAGAAATATTGAAAAGTTCGTGTATAAAGAATAAACATGTTTAGTTTTTCATAATTTCGAAAATCTCATATCTATATATATTTATTGCCTCTGCACAGACTAATAACAATAGTGAGCCAAAAGGAATGTACGGATCTTCACAAGGATACAAGGTACACGAATATAAACATTCATCTTCTCATTTTCTAGATTGTTGTTTGTTTTGTCTTTTAATTGAATTTATTTTTGAAATAATACCCTAAAAGACTTTTTAATTATTAAATATTGAATTTTGCTTCGCAGGTTTTTCCTTTTGCCTTTTTTATATTTAGCTTTTACATGGCATAAAAACGGTTAAATATGCAAATTCCACAATTTGATTTTCTTATACTAGTAGGCAAATCCTTTTTCCACTTTTTCCGGGCAAGCCCTTAATATTTAGCGCTTTTAATATATTTAGCTGGTAAGTCGAAAATAATTAATACTGCTTGTCAATTATATAAATGTGTGTGTATATATATACACACACATACATTGATATAAAATGTGTATACTATATATTAATTTACAAAATATATATTTTTCGGATATTATTTCGGAGGCGGCTATACAATATAGATTTTACTATTATTTACTCAAAGATAAAATAAATAAAAACAAGGGATAGTTATATTTTTGGGCCGCACCCAATATAATAGTCGGCAATGTATAAATATTGTATATTTAGTATATAATATACATCTAACACACATCTATATATGACGGTATATATTTCGTATATATGGGTTACCGTTTCTAATTATTTTAGACCGTCGAAACAAATAAAAAAAAGCCAAAACTAATATACATGTTAGATATACTTTTGTCATGAGTTGACAAAATTTCATTTGCTACATACAGGTTGCTATAGTTCGGACTGAAAATAATCCAAATAATAAGTTTGCGGGAGCTCAAATGGCAGCTAGTATATGGAATCCTCTTGTTAAAGATCAACAACACAGTGCATGCCGATTGAAAATTCAAAAAGGATCAGATACTATGCAAGTTGGTTGGAGAGTAAGTTCAACAACTTGTTAATACAAAAAATAGTTAATGAATACTCCCTCTGGTCCATAATAAGTGACCAATTCGCTTTGGACATACCCATTAAGGAAATACTAAATTCTAGACGAAAATAGTTAGTGTGACTAAACTACCCTTCATTAAATGTTGCGCCGTAGTTATAGTAGTACTTACTTCTCTTCTCAAATGTGAGGAGTAAATGACTTTTTTAGGGATATGTACATAAGGGTAATTTTGAAAAAACAAATTAAATTTTTTCTTGATTATATAAATGGACACTTATTTTGAACCAAAATAAAAAAATAAATTAGTCATTTATTGTGAAGGGAGTATTTTCTTTTAGTTGCTAAAAGTGGGATAAGGGAAGAAATGGAATAAGGTGAAGGATAGGAAATAACTATATTGTACTCTGGATGCAAGTTGTTAAATCACACCAACAAGGATTAGTGATGAAATGGCACGTACTCTTTTATTAGAAAGCATTTTACTCCTTTATGAGACTTTAATTTTTGGTGTAAGTCTAAATTAAATCCGACCCCAATGTAGTTATCGGGCATCGTATGAGAAACGCCAAAAAGGTATTAAATCACTTTCAATAAGTTTCTCAATCATCACGATTTCTCTATTACATGCTACAGGTGGACCCAACACTGTATGGAGATAACAAAACTAGGCTCTTTATACATTTTCAAGTAAGTTATCTCAGTTACTTCGATGATTTATATTTTAATATTGTGTAACTAATAATCTTTCTGTTTATCTAATGCCTCAATTTGCATAGCATATATATGACACAATTTTGTATATTTTGTAGGGGGGTAACAAACACTGTTTCAATACACTATGTCCTGGTTTTGTTATAGTAAACACTGAGATACCGGTTGATATGGTATACGATCAAGTTTCACATCGTGGAGATAAAACTTCAATGGAAGACACAATGTCCATCGGTCGGGTACGTTTAATTATTCTTTTCTAGAATTAGTATTGAAATTTAAAAAAGAAAACTAATTTAGACATTTCTTTCTTCACAATAAAATTAGGATCTGGTGAATGGAAACTGGTGGCTTTTCCTTGAAGAAAATCATATTCAAATTGGTTTTTGGCCTCAAGGGATTTTCACTGACTTGACTAGCTTTGCTACTAATGTCGAATGGGGAGGAGTGGTATATAGTCCACCAGGTGTACCAGAACCTCCAATGGGCTCTAGCTTTTTTCCTGTTGAAGAGACTAGTTATGATGCTTATTGTAGAGGACTTGCAGTTTTAAATGATAATGGTGAAACTATTGATGTAGATAAAACAACTACACATGTCGATAATCCAAACTTATACAAGGTTGTTGACTTACCCCATGCGATACCGGGAAAGTTTCAGCATTTTGTACTCTATGGGGGACCTGGTGAGAATGCATAAATCTAGGTATTGTAAATTATTACCGTCATGGTATTTAATTCTGGTTATATATAAAATATTTCACATGCTATAAATACTATTTTCGATATATTTACTTTCATTTTCCAATTCTCAATGTTGGGTTCAATTGTGTGTGTAATATGATTTGGAGTCGACATGACATACTCACTTATAAATAGAATAAAAGTTGAGGCAAAGAGTGAATATATAGGATACCGACTTAGAACTAAGACTTATTTGTTATGAGATTGAGAAGGATCGCCCTAATATCTTTAGCATGATGTCTCAAATTCTCGAAGGTGAAAGATTGACAAACAACAAGAATACACTTGTCGTCATGACATCTGCATAGGAAAGAACTCTTTTGAAAAAAAACATCAGAGCATTATAAATGAAGAGATAAAATCTTACTTAAAAAATTCATTTGTAACAATAAGGATTAAAATGGGAATAGAAAACTGAGGAATTTTACTTAAATCACATTGGAAATGCGACATATAAACCACGTTCACCAAAGCGACTTAACTCGTAGCGACTTAAAAGTAGCATTTGCCAAATGCGACTTATAAATCGCATACAAGGAATGCGACTTATAAATCGCATACAAGGAATGCGACTTATATCTCGTTTTCAAACAAACCATAATCCTAATTAGGAGGCTTAAGTACCCAAATAATACAAATATAAAACAAATTAACAAAACTAATACACATCTTAAAAAGTAACCAAGATAGTGTAGACGCTAACACAACTAACGTTGACGCTTGTAATATGATCTATTAACATAACTAAATAGAAGTAGTATTATTTCTTGGAAATAAATATCAAAATTACAAACATATTTATTAGACTAAAGAAAAGTGCTGATTTTACTAATCAGTCAACCGTAGCATCGATGTCAGTTTCCTTCAACAAGTAGGGGCTGTTTCTTGAAGAAGTAAAAGCAAATCAAAACGAAATCGAAAGATTGGTGGAAAAATCTATAACCATGATCCTGAATCTTGAACTCACCTTTCAAGCCATCCACAAAAAACACGGGGACATCGCAAAGGATTGTTCACTGGAGTCGGTAGGAGTGGCAAACGGGGGTCGGGTCGGATATGGTTCGGGTCGAAAACGGGTAATAAAAAACGGATCAATTATTCGACCGACCCATATTTAATACGGATAAAAAACGGGTTAACCGGCGGATAATATGGGTAACCATATTATCCATGAATTCTTGCATATGATCACTTTTGGGAGAATTCTTATTCTCCCTATCTTGAGGAACCCCTAATTTGAGACTTTACAAATATAAAAGTTAGACTCATTGGTTACTCATTGGTTATTCATTGGTTACTCATTGGTTATCCATTTAGAAATATGGTTCTTATTCATATTTGACCCATTTTTAAAAAGTTTATTATCCAACCCATTTTTTAGTGGATAATATGGGTGGTTAACTGTTTTCTTTTAACCATTTTGTCACCCTTAGGAGTCAGGTTACATGTTGACTTCTGTTGTGGTAGTTACATGTAAGGTTGGTGGAAAAAAAACATTTGACTAAAGTTGATTGTAATCCCTTGAACTTTTATTACTTGGTAGTCAAGGATGCTCAGAAAATTTAGGTGAATGTCAACAGATTGAAAATGATGAGGTTAAATGTCATATTAATTATTGAACAGGCTTCATGGAACATATTGAAAATGAGCAAAAAAGGAGCTGAATTGCAGAAGAAAAAAGAGAGAGCTAACTTCACTGCTATCAAATGCACTAGCCGGGAATAAAATCCGAGTTTGTACCGTGGCAGGGTACTATTCTACCACTAGACCACTTATGCTTCTTATTGAAAATATATTTAAGACGACAATAAGCAAACAATTTGTTTAAGCATAAAGTCATCCACCCAGATTTTGATTAAGTTCATTTCTTTTTCTTTTTTTGGTAATTAGTTAGATTTTTATTACCAAAATTAGAGTTATGTACAATATACAAACACCGAATGTTTTGAATGAGCAATGAGTTTGATTCTAAGTATTCAAAGCAGAGGAAATAGAATATTACATAGCCTATAGCTATAGGGCTATGCTCCGCTCCTCGCTCGAGCTACCAACTTTCTTAGATTTCATTTCTATTGACTAATCCGAGTCCTTGAGAGCTTAAACGTCAGCGGGGAAGAACTCCGAAAGAATTTCATCGGCTCCTCCTCTCTTGCCCTCTTGATGGTATCCAATTGAAATGGTTGCTGGATTGCCCCTAGTTCAAGCTCTAAGTCAAGGACATCAAGTCCCAACCTTTAGTCTAAGCTTAGAAACTAAAATAGCAAAAAGATCATCTCAATACCAAAAGTAATTAGGCTTTGCAATCTTCACCTTCATTGAACCTCTAAAATGGATTTCTTGAACTACCTGTCTTGTCAGTACCTCAATACTCTACTGCTTGCCTTGAAACTGAACACTCTATAATTCCTTTCCATCCACACATGGTAAACAACAACTGCTAGTAGTATTTTGTATACCTCAGCTCTTGGACTGCTCTCACTAGCATATCGCCCGATGTAGTTCATCTTCCCAGACCATTGGATTTCTAGTGGCACCTATCCAGTTGAGCAGCTTCTTCCAGAGTTGTGTACTGGTCTCACAGGTAAAGAACAAATGGGCCAAGCTTTCATGGTCTTGCTCATATAAGGGACAAAATTGATCTTAAGTCACACCCCACTTGAATAATCTATCTCTTGTATACAATCTCCCAAGTGCAGCCAATCTCAACATGAGAATCCATTTGGGTAGACCTTGGTTGTTACACACAAGTTTTCTCCATGCTACTTTCTGGAATGTACCCCTTAACTTTAAGTAAAATTGCTTTGTAGAGAACTTCTCCGAGAACTAGCAATTTAGCTCCCCAGGCCCACTTGGTGTTTGAGCACCACCACCTTCAGCACACTACTAAAAAAAAGTAAAATTTCGTCCGCTATTTCCGACCAATTTTAATTGGTCGGGAAAACGATGGTTGCAAACGTGTATCGACCGAAATCGATCGGAAATTTCAAACCGATGACTGCCTGTCAAACTTTAATTTCCGACCGAAATCAGTCGGAAACTATTAAAAAAAAATTAATTTTCAAATTTCCGATCAAAATCGATCGGAAACTATTAATTTTTTTTTTAATTTTCAATTTCCGACCGAATTCGGTCGGAAATTTTTAAAAATAATAAATTTATTTAATTAAATAATTAGTTGTAAATTGTTAATTTATTTAAAAATAAATACAAATTCATAATTTCCAACCGAATTCGGTCGAAAACTATGGATTTCTGGGCAAAAAAATTAATTTCCGACCGAAATCGGTCGGAAATCTAGGTAAAAACTGGGCAGAAAATGCCTATTTTTGAGCTACACCACCTGCCAATTACAACCAATATCCATCCTATAATGACAGCATTACATTGTTGTCATTCAACCATAATTAATTAACAATGAATATACTAACCACAATAACAACAATAAACTAACAAAAACTATTAACTAACACTAACAACCATTATCTAACAACAACAACAATTAATAACAACCACAACAACTAATAACAACCACAAAAACAACTACTAAAATGTTCAATAACAAAATAACAATACAATCATCATTCAAAACTAGTTTCAACTAAATATTGACAAGTACAATACTTTGTTTAGCAATACACACCATTCAATGAGTGTTTTATCTAGCATCATCTCCATCTTCTCTCCTAGAACCTTCATCGTAGGCACATGGGGAAGGCTCACGAGACCGGGGAATGGGGAAAGCACCACTAGCAAGAAGATTGGCCAGCTGACTTTGAAGGAGATTAAATTGTGTGTCCCTCCTTTCTAGCTGAACTCGAAGGGTACCAAATTGTCCATCTCTCTTTTTATCTCTAGCCTGTCTCTTCAAGCTCTGCTGTCAGCTTTGCAATCTTCTGTTCCATAGACGATATAGTCGACTTATCAATCGCCTCGCCTCGGGCGGAAGTCCCTATACCTTGCAATCCAACCCTGTAGCACCGAAATGATTTATCTAGAAGGTCGTATGCTATCCCCTTTTTAGGACCAACAACAACACCCAACCATATCCTCTGCGCTTCTTCGTCTGAAATGGACGGTCGCTCGCCTTGCTCATTCGGTGGCAAGCTTTGAGTGTACTCCTCCACATTAATCTTGTAACGACCCTTTATTTAGAAGATAGAAAATTACTAACTATATAATATTATAACCATTTATAGTAGTTATGAAACTTACATGTGTAGTCTTCGCTCGGTCCTCGACCCATCTAGTTGGATCTGTCGGTGCCTTCTTCTTCCGAATGTGAGTCTCCGCGAAGAACTTATCATGACTCATCTTCCTCCCATATTTTTTTCCTACAAATATAATAAAACGTGTTAACGAATTAACATATATAAATATAGTTCGATAAAAATAGACCGAAATATTTTAAGGAATTACCAGGTGTTTCCTCGTATCCCCATGCTCCTTGAACCCAGACAGTGCAAGGAGCCACCCTTCTCAGAAGCTCGGGCCTTCTTTCCCAGTTCACTCTGCTTCTCGAATTTTTCGATTCTCCAATACCTCTGCAGATCCTCGCATAAATCCGGTAGAACCCATGAAGGCTTCTTCTTAACCTTTCGAGCGGAGGAGAAGGAATCAGAGAGTCTCTTACGGTATTTGTACTCCCAATTTGCACAAATTTAACGGTTATACCGGTCCTCCCAGACACACTTAGAGTGCATACTCCCTTGTTTTAGTGGACGACTAGCGGCATCTAACTAGTTGTTCATAAAAATATTTTGCTTCTTCATTAGGAGGTTGTTCAACACTTTCGTGGGTTTCAAAATCGAAGTACATCCCTAAGCATCCGCAACCATTTCATGGTATCTCGGATGTTGAACATTATTCCCCACCGACCTACTACTTTCACCACCAACTACGTTATGAAATACACCATCACTACCATCAATCTCTCCATGACAAGTCCACACAAAATAATTATCCATAAACCCTTTTTTATAAAGATGAGTCTTAACATCCTCCGATCCAAAAAAATGCAAACACTTGCACTTCACACAAGGACACCTAATCAACCCTCCAATCCGAAACGGTTCAAGTGACATTGCATGCGTAATAAATTCCTTAACTCCTTCTATAAATTCCTCCCTCAAAAACCGACGATTAGGATAATTCCTATTATACATCCAACTATGATATTCCATCTACATAAAGAACGAATAAATTACATGTTATATTGATTATAATTCAAATTAATTTATAGAATTAAGTTGCATAAGAAACTTCTATAAATTTGGACAAATTTTACAAACATATCTGCACAAATTTGATTTCTACAGAAGGCAGAACATATAACCTTCTTTACAAAATAACCAATAAATGTAATTTGTGCAGTAACCTTCCACTAAATGCATTTACAAGACATACTCAGAGAAAAGAAACGACATCAACTAATTCCAAGGTATGCATCAATTTATAACTAAATGCAATAATTCCACAAAGCAGGCACTCATGATTTATACAATCACAACCTTAAACTAAAATTATCATTCCCAGATGGGAAACATTCCTCTTTCTTTTGGTTGAGCAAAGTGAAGTATTTAGGAAATACTAGTAATTCAATTGAGTTGGTCATAAGTAATTAAGCTGAAGTGGCATGATTTTTATTTAAGATCATATACACATACTGCTATGGTCCTATACCTCTCAAGGATTTTTGCACAGATGTTAATAAGTCTAACATTGAGATTTACAAACAAAATTCACAGTTGACACTATTTCTTTCTAAATAAAACCACAGCTGGCCATTGCTCGAAAATCATCACACAAAATTAAGGAAACAGAATACCATTTAAGCTCATTCAACTGCTAAACAGATTCAACAAAGAAATTAAAGAAAGCGACCAAACGGGGAATAGATAAACAGAAGTGAACCTGAATAGACTTGCGAGAAAAGAAAAGAAAACAACTGCCGGAATCCGACAATCCACCGGAACGGCGACCTCGAACGGACCTCAAATCTACTGGGTTTGGATGGTGCTTTCAAGCTGTTTTTCGCGCTGGTTTTGGGTTGATTTCGGGTCTGTTTTTAGTGCATTTAGGGGCAGCTTTCAACTGGTTTTTGAGGAAGGTTCTGCTGCTCTATTGGGTAGGACAGAGCTGGTTTGTTGCTGCTGCTATATAGCAAAGAAAAGGATGAGTGAGGCGGACAAAGAGAAAGGAGTAAAAAAAGTTAGGAAAAGCTAATTGTAACTATTACACTTTTATACTTAATGTAATTATTAACGGCGAAATGTCTTTCTGGCCACTTAAACTTGTAGGGCTTTTGAAAATCGATATATAAACTTTTGTCTTTCCCATTTAAACACTCAAACTCCTGAAACCTATAACTAATAAACACAATTGACCGTTGATCAATCCCATGTGGCGTCAGTTGGTCCTAGTCAGCCCCTGCGTGATGTCACGACTTTTAGGAGCGTGAGAGACCCCCTTCCCAACGCCCAATGGTCAAAAATAGGGCCTATTTAAGTGGGGTCTTATTCTTTCAATTGGATACATATTATCCCTTTATTATATGCATTTGAAGCTTCATTTCGCCTATTTCTTAATATCTGAAGCTTTCTTTAATTTTTTTTTTCTTTTTCCAGATTGTGATAATGAATCAAAGTCATGTATTTTGTCATTGTGGAGTTGAAGCTCATATTTGCATCACTTGGAAGCCAACAAATCCAGGAAGGAGGTTTTATGGGTGCTCAAACTATGGTCGAGCCAATTCTTGTAATTTTTTTAGGTGGTTTGACCCACCTCTTCCAGATCACTATAAACAGGTGATTTCAGGGTTGTTATCAAGAATTAAAGAGAGAGAGAGATCGACTACAGCGTAGGAAGAGGGTGAAGATCATTGTAACTTTAGTTGTTGTAGTAGCACTAATAATTGTAATTTTCTTCTTAGTGTAGTTAGCACTAACTTCATAACCCTATGTACAATGATAATGATAGAATGAATGATGTATTTTTTTGTGGAATGAAAAGCAATTTTAACATAAACAAGCACACATATATAAACAACCAAGTTCGATCAGCCTTCTTGGTTGACAAAATTAGTACTGAACTGCTGTCTAGTAGCAAAAATAGTTTAAACATTGTTCCAAAGGAAAAGTCATAGTTAAACAGACTTAAGTTAACCTACAAATTAAGTTCTGCAACTAACAGACTTAAGTTACCACAAAAACAAACATTCAGTCAGCTTCAAGGTTGAGATTGGTTGATGTTTTGGTGAGATTGGCTCAAGTTTGGACATGGAGACTGGCTTGGATGAGATGAAGAATGGACTTGAGATTGGCCAAGGCTTGCTTGAGTTTGTCTTCTCCTCAACTGTTGTTGAAGTTGCCTTTGTGATATAGCATTTCTTCCTTACCACCTTAGTCCAGGTGCACTGTATCCAAGATCGATATTGGTCTGCCAAGCATCCACTACTTTTGTAGGAGCAGAATGTACCCTATCTCTTGCTCCACACTGCATAGGAAGCCAAATTAGTACCCAAACTACTAATATATAAATAAAAATTCAAATCCTTAATGATCTTACCCTTTCTATCACTATTCCTGTATCACTAAACAATATACTAAATCCAGTAGTTCTTGGTCTTCCTCGTAGTCCACTACCTCTTGGCCTTCCTCTAACACTAGCTATAATATCCTCAGAAGTTCTTGATCTCATACTTCCAGTATCCTGATGTAAGATAAAGTACTTTCTTGTAATTTAAAAATTTTGGTCCTAATACAGATTAACTAAATTAACTAAAATCAATACTTACAGATGTACTAGCAACAGCTGATGGTTGAGTATTTCTGTCCCTGTCAGTTCCAGAATCACTTGTAGGACCTGATTGTTGAGTTGTTGTTTGAGCAGCCTGTGATGGTTGAGTAGCACCAGCATTATTGGTTCCTGTTGTTCCAGATCCTTGTCCTTTCTGAAATTTCCAAAATAAAAATGAGATATAGAAACAACCAAAGTACAAGACACAATCAGACACAAATTGAATACATTACCAGGATAGGACACCCCTTCTTGTTATGGCCTACTGTATTACAATTAGAGCATGTCATTGGTGTCTCTTTCCTTGATCTCTTACCAGACTTCTTCTTAGGTTCAACTTGAGCTCTTTTTCTATTTTTCTTAGGTCTACCAGGCATCTTGGCAATCATAAGAGGCTCAACAGTTGGATTCTGTGTTGATGGCCACATCTCCATGTTGGTTACTGGCTGTATGTAACAACTAAAAGCCTTCAGGTATGTTTCTTTCTTGTACCGGTGGGTTACATAGTCAGCAGGCTCAAATCTCTTAAAAACATTGCACATATTGCATGGGAGCATGGTATTCCTTTGAGCTGCCATGATCTACATGTGCATGTATTGTTGGAGAAGTCAACAATATGTTTGTAAACCCCATGTTGTATCTCATACCTAGTATCCCCATTCCATTTAAATTCATGCTTAACAGCATATTGAGATTGTTCCTCTATGTACCCCATTGCCATAGGAGATACATTATAAATCCACCTTGTTGCAAATTCTCTCATGGTAGTCATCATCTCCATCACCTTCACTCTAATCTCTTCTTACATGGTTATGATAGACTTGTGCCTAGCAGACAAGATCCAACTGTTAAAGGTCTCACACATGTTGTTCTTTACAGAATCACATTTACTCCAATCTTTGAAGAGTGCTCTACACCAACATTGTTTTGGGTATCTCAACAAGTCCTCAATGATCTTACTATCACCTAATTCTGCTAGCTCATCTATCTTAGCCTTCAAATATGCTTCAAATAAGCCCTTGCACTGGCCCAAAACTTCTTCCTTCTTTCCTCTTCTTTCCACTTTTGTTTCCAGTTACTCCATATGTGTCTTGCACACATTCTGTGCTCAGCATTTGGTAACAACTCAGAAACAGATGCAACAAGTCCCTTAAGCAACAAAAAAATAATTAGAATATCATAAACATATATAAAGTATCGAAGTAATTAAAGGAAGAACATGGGTGTAGTATATACCTTCTGCATATCTGAAATGATGGTCAGCCCCTCACCTTGGAATTCAGTGAGCTGCAGATCATGCATCAGGCACCTAAAAAACCATGACCATGTGTGCTTTGTCTCCTTTTCCACCACTGCCCAAGCAATAGGGTACATTTGGTTGTTACCATCTTTACCAATGCATGATAGTAGCTCACCCTTACACACACCCTTCAGAAATGCTCCATCAAAGCCAATAATATTTTTACACCCTTCCAACCAACTAACTTTGCAAGAATGTAGACAAATATAGATACCCACAAACACCTCCTTACCAGGTATTGTCTCATTGGAGGTCTTCATAACAACAGTGCTGCCAGGATTTGTAGACCTCAACATGTCAGCATAATCATATATTCTAGCAAACTCCTTCTTGTAATCACCAAGATATTGACCCATGATCTGATGTTTAGCCCTAGCACATATAGATTTTCCCACATACACACCATACTTTATCCTAATCAAATCCTGCAACTTCCTAAGCTTAATGTCAGGTTGGTTGATAATCTTGTCCTTGAAATGTTTAGCTACCCATGCTGTATTAGCCATCTTGTTTCTAGTTGCTCTAAAACACTTATGAGCAGGGTAGTAGCTCTTGACAATGAAATTCCCTGCCCAAAATATGTCATCTACATCTTGTTGAGTTCACACATTTTGCCCTAACCCTATGTTGTTCATTAGGCCTCAACTTAATTTGAACTCTTCTTTGTACAGCATAATCTTGCAAAGCAGATCTGAACTGTTTCACATTTTCAAACACCATTTCCAACTGGAAATAAATTTTCTTACAAGCAGGATCAAAGTATACCCTACTATTGTATCTTCTTGGTTGAGGGTTATGCACCTCATCTTCTTCATCTACTTCATCATCTGTATCCTCACTACTTGGATCTGAACTGTCCAGATATTGCTCATCCCCTCCCAACTTTCTAGCATATATGGATCTCTTATCTTTATACATGTCTTCAAAACCAGGGTCTATACCTACAGGTCCACTAGGTATCTCATCAGTATTAACTTCAAAAGATCTTAATTTACTACTCTTTGCATTCACTTTAGCCTGTCTAGCAACAACAACTTCAGGTTCTAGGTCACTTGTCTCTCCAACAATATCCTCATCAGAACCATATAATGACTCATCTGTATCATCATCATCATCTTCAGAAATAGCCTCATAATCTTTATCACTCTCAGTACTTAGCTCATCACCCTCAACATCACCCTCAGAATCAGTTGCTAAATGAAAGGTATAAAAGTCATTTTCATCTTCACTGGACTCTTCTGTTTTAGAAGAACTTTCAGCAGCCCTCTTTTTACCCTTTCCATGAGTGTTATCACCCTATTTATATCATTGTTAGGTGAGTGTGTTTCCCTAGCATTAACATCACTTCTTTGCCCATGTGGCATTTCATTAAAGCCAAATGGCTAAATATTAGTGGGGTCCACATTTAAACCACCACTACTTAACATTTCATCTAGGTCCAAATCAATACATGGTGTATTAATTATATGACATATATACACATAAATAAAATCCTCATCCTTAAGGTCGTGACAGAAAGCTAACACATCAGCATCATATTTCAGAAATCTAAATTCTCCTTTTTGGTTAATTTTACATGTTGTTAAGTACCCCATATCCTTAGCCCAATCATGTAATTGAATTATATGTTATTCATCAATATCAGCTTGAAGAACAACTAGCCAAGTTTGACCATTTACATACCTCATAATTAGGTCAGTCACTAACCACCCTAGATGATGAAACTGTAATTTCACAAAGACATCCATTGAAACCTATAACAAAAAGGGGACAAGTCAGATACTCTTTAACCCTAAAAAGCCATAAACTTTAACAAAATGGGAGACAAGAATATTTTGATATTCAAAAAAGACCTAATTTTTTAACCCTAAATGCCATATCACTCATGAGAAAGACAAACCCCTAAAATAAAGTGAACGTACGACTGTTTTCCCCAAAACCCTAATATAAAATCCCATAATATGTGCATGCAGACAAAAGCCCTAATTTTTTAACCCCAAATTCCAGATTAGTCATGAAAAAGACAAAAAAAACTAAAAGAGTGAATATTCAAGTGTTTCCCCAAATATAAAATCTCAAAAAGCGAAATAGCTTCCACTATATCAGATGAAAAATTATGCATGCAGACATACATAGCTTTCACATTATTTGAATCATATAAAAAATTATCCACATTATTTCACAAGAAATTAGAAGACAAAGATGAAAATGACATCAAAAGAAACAAACTAACCTTCAGAGACTAACGTGACTGAAATCGAAAGCTCAGACGAATCTCGATCAGCTTTTCATTAAAATAGGGGGGACCCCAATCGTTTGGTTTTGGAGTGATTAAGATTATTTTGGAAGGAGATGACCAGGTTTAAGCCATTGCTTAACCTAAGTTTAAGAGGGGAGGGATGGTTAGAGAGAGGAAAAGAGACGAAAAGTGGGGGAGGGTTTGTCGGTGTACTGATTAAAAGAGGGGGACCCCAATCGGTTGGGTTTCATTTTGCGCCATTGACGTGTACCAGTCTCATTGGTCATTTGCTGGCTGGATGGACACGTTAGCGAATGTGTAATATACGCGCCTAGGATCAAGGACAAATTGTGTTTATTAGTTATAGGTTTCAGGAGTTTGAGTGTTTAAATGGGAAAGACAAAAGTTTATGTATCGGCTTTTAAAAGCCCTACAAGTTTGAGTGGCTAGGAAGTCATTTCGCTTTAATGTATTAATTAATTGCCAAATAAATTATTAATATCAATTAACGATATTGCTAATATAGTTTTACTTACTTCAGTTGTCAATTTAAGATAATTAAACAATCACCAATCTTTGTCACGTCTACCTAGTATGTAATTGGTAACAAATTATCTAGTATGTAATTATTATATAAAATATCAAATTGACAATTTATTAAATTCTAGCTAGCAAATTACAATGAATCAATGAAAATCAAACTAACATTTTACAAAAACCTAACATATAATTCTTCTTACTGTATAATTTATGTGTAATATTATGTGTAATTATTCTAATATATCACTAATGCACTTCTACTTAGTGTAGTTATCATTTTATAAACTAATCAATGAGTAACATTTCTTAAGAATACTCCTAATTGTCACGACCCGAATTTTTCACCCTCGGGAGTCGTGATGGTGCCTATTCGTGAAAGCTAGGCAAGCCGAGCGTTATAAATTCATTACCTTTTTAATTAAGCATTTTCAACAGTTCAATATAATAGGTGATCAAACAGCGAAATAAATTAAATAACCAGAAATGCGGAAGACGAAAACTTAATAGTTTAACCAAACATTGTTACATGAATCCGAAATACAACACTACCCAAAATTTGGTGTCACAAAGTCATGGACTATCTACGAATACTACAAATAGAGGTCTGAAAGATAAATATAAAGTTGTCTCTGAAATACATAAAAGAAACAGAATGGAAAGATAAAAGGAGACGCCAAGGCCTACGGACGCCTGCAGGACTACCTCGGGTCGCCTGTTGGACAGAAGGCAGCAACCTCACTGTGGTCCAAAAGCTGCAGCACCAGGATCTGCACATTGTGCAGAGTGTAGTATCAACACAACTGACCCCATGTGCTAGTAAGTGTCTAGTCTAACCTCGGCGAAGTAGTGACGAGGCTAGGACTAGACTACCAAATAAACCTGTGCAGTTAAATCATATACAGCGGAAAAATAAAAGCAAATAATTACAGCTAAAGATGAGAGGGAAAAAATATGTTGCGGGGAGTATCAGATAACAACAGAATACCAAAAAAGAATGTAAAGAAACCAAAATTTAAATGCCAACAAGAATAAAGACAACAAACACAGTATTCACTTTCATTTTCTTTCATGTTGCAGGCGTGCAACCCGATCCCATTTCACATATCACCATGGCGGCTTGCCACCCGATCCCATTTCATATATCTTGTTGTAGGCGTGCAACCCGATCCCATTTCATATATCACCGTGGCGGCGTGCCACCGATCCCATTTCATATATCTTGTTGCAGGCGTGCAACCTGATCCCATTTCATATATCACCATGGCGGCATGCCACCCGATTCCATTTCATATATCTTGTTACAGACGTGCAACCCGATTCCATTTCATATATCACTGTTGCGGCGTGCCACCCGGTCCCATTTACAAATCAACATCAATCATAAAAGAATTCTGGCAAGGAAACAAGAGTATAACAACAACATCCCGACAAGGGAGACAATATCTTGAACAATAACATCCCGGAAAGGGAGACAATGTCATAACAATAATATCCCGGCAAGGGAGACAGTATCATAAACAATAACATTCCGGCAAGGAAAACAATATTATAAATAATAACATCCCGGTAAGAGAACCAACAATGATAATCAACATATTAAGCACGAAAAAATCACAACGGAGTCACAACAATTACCATACGAGACTCACGGGCATGCTTGACATCGACGTATAGATACTAATCACCATGCATATACGTCGTACTCCACAATTAACACATAGAAAATAAGACACAACTCATAATCCCTCAAACTAAGGTTAGACCAAACACTTACCTCGATGCCATGAACACAATTCAAGCCTCAACTACCACTTTACCTCTTGTTTCCACTATCAATTCACTTGTATCTAGCCACAATTTACTTAACAATATCAATAAATGCTAAATGAATCAATTCTAATGCATGAAAATAAGTTTTATAAAGTTTTCCCCAAAAAGTCAAAAATCGACCCCGGGCCCACATGGTAAAAACTCGAGGTTCGAACCAAAACTCGATTACCCATTCACCCACGAACTCAAATATATGATTTGTTTTGAAATTGAACCTCAAATCGAGGTCCAAATCCCCAAAATTCGAAAATCCTATGTTCTACCCAATAACACCCAAATTTCCCCCATGAAAACCCTTGATTTTGAGTTGAAATCATGTGAAAAAATGTTAAAGATTAAAGAAAATGAGTTAGAAATGACATACAATCGATTTGGAAGAGTAGTTGCCTTTGAAAAATTGCCCAAAGATGTTTAGGTTTTGAGAAAGTTTGAGAAATGAGAGATTTTCGGCTAAGTTTTATTTTACACAGGTGCAGATATCGCATTTGCGAAGTCAGGTTCGCAAATGCGGCCCAGGCTTCGCAAGTGCGAAGGTAGGCCAAATCCTGCTTTATTCGCAATAGCGAACAGTTGTTCGCATTTGCAGTCCCTGTTGAGGTCGCATTTGCGACATAAGCCTCACAAATGCGAAGGTTCCTGCCCCAGCCCATCATTGCAAATGCGATTGGTCTTCGCAAATGCGAGTTCGCAATTGTGAAGCCTGCAAACCTGCAACACACAGCAGTTTTTCCTAAGTTCAAAACACTCCGTGACATTTTAAAACTCACCCGAGCCCTCGGGGCTCCAAACCAAACATGCACACAAGTCCAAAAACATTATACAGACTTGCTCGTATGATCAAATCATCAAAATAACATCAATAACTATGAATTTAGCATCAAAATCAAAGAAAATTTCAAGAACTTTCAAAGTTTCAAAATTTTCAACTAAGGATCCGAATCACGTCATATGACCTCCGTTTCTTACCAAATTTTGCAAGCTCAACTTAAATGCCATAAAAGACCTGTACCAGGATCTAGAACCAAAATATGGACCCGATACCATCATATTCAAATACATTCAAATTTCTAAAAACTCTTATAATTTCAGTTAAACAATTTTCTTCAAAAATTCATTTCTCAGGTTTGGGGCCTCGGAATTCAATTTCGGGCATATGTCCAAGTCCCATATTTTCCTACGGACCCTCCGGGACCGTCAAATTACGGGTCCGGATCCGTTTACCTAAAATATTGACCGAGATCAACTCAAATTCATTTTAAAAGCAAAATTTATTATTTTTCACAGATTTTCACATAATGGCTTTCCGGATACACGTCCAAACTGCGTAGATAAATCGAGGTAAGACAAAAAAGAGGTTTTTAAGGCCTGGGAACACATAATCGACTTGTAAAACAAGTGATGACCGTCATCACACTAATATACACTTCTACTTAGTAGATTTTTCAGTGTATAGGCTAATCAATCACTAATTTTTCTTGCTGGTATTACTAATACACTTCTACTTAGTGTAATTCTCAATGTATAAGCTAATCAATAAGTAATAGTTCTTAAGAATACTATTAATACACTTCTACTTAATTAGTCTAATTATTAATACATTGGCTAATCAATCATTAATATTACTTAAGAATATCACTAATACACATCTACTTTCTGTAATTATCCATTTATAAGCTAATCAATCGCTAATATTTCTTACTGATATCGCTAATACACTTCTGCTTAGTGTAATTCTCAGGTATAAGCTAATCAATTAGTAATAGTTCTTAAGACTACTACTGATAAACTTTTAGTTCATCAGTGTAATTACTAATAGATAAGCTAATCAATCATTAATATTACTTAAGCATACCACTAATATGCATCTGCTTTATGTAATTATCAATTTATAAGCTAATCAATCGCTAACATTTCTTACTTATATTACTAATACACTTCTACTTAGTGCAATTCTTAATGCATAAGCTAATGAATCAGTAATAGTTTTTAAGACTATACTAATCCATACTTAATTAGTATGATTATCAATGTATAGGCTAATGAATCACTAGCATTACTTTAGGATACCACTAATATTACTTAACGATACCACTAATAAACCTCCACTTACTTTAATTATCAAACTAAAGATAAACAATCACAAATATTTCTCACAAATATCATTAATACACTTTCATTTAGTGTATAATTATCAATGTATTGGCTAATTAATCACTAACGTTACTTATATAAGGATACCACTAGTTCACTAATTGTTAACGTTACTTAAGGACACCGTTAATACACTTCTACTTACCGTAATTATCAATTTATAAGATAAACCATCGCTAATATTTCTTACGGAAATGACTAATACACTTCTTCTTAGTGTGTAATATTAATGTATAGGTTAATATATGTAATTAAGAATACTACAAATTCACTTTTAGTTTATGTAATTATAAATTACTAAGCTAATTACCACTAATATATTTTTAAGTAGTGTATTACCTTCCCTTAGTGTAAATTTCAATAAATAGGCTAATCAACCACTAAGATAATTAAGTAAATACTTACCGATGGACTTACCGACAGCTTCTTTAGTATTGTGTAATAAAAAATACAAAATAATTATCTATAAGATTATATATTTCAATTACCGACGAAAGTCCATCGGTACTGTAAGAACAAAATTCAAATTATTATGTAAACTTTATTTTCTTTTTCATTTTTTTTTATATATTTATACACACAGACGTACATAGATATAGGACATAGTGTCCATATAAAATTAATTTTAAAACACACACACACACAAATATATATATATATATATATATATATATATATATATATATATATATATATATATATAAAAGCTATATTCGATATCGAATATAATACTATATTAAGATGTGTGTGTATATATATATAAGTATTAAATATTATTTATTAAAAACCTCTTTATTATTCACACACAAAAAAAATTATTAAATTTATATTTTAATTTGTACAAAAGCGTTTTTCCGATCGAATTCGGTCGGAAATATTGAATTATAATCATTTCGGTTGGTTAATTAAATATATATAATTTTTGTTTTGGGCGGGAAACAAAAAATTCAAACTTTCCTACCGAATTCGGACAGAAATTTGGAAATTTTTTTAATAAATAATTATTTTTGTACATTATATACAAATATGACCAAATATTTGACCAATTTTCGACCGAATTTGGTCGGAAATTTGGTCAATTTTTAATAAATAATTACTTTTGTACATACAAATATTTGACCAATTTCCGACCGAAATCGTTCGGATTTTTTTTTTGCTGATATAAGTATTATATAGTATTATTTATTTAAAACATCTTTATTATTTACACGCATAAATATTATTAAATTTATATTTTAATTTTTATAAAAGCGTTTTTCGACCGAATTCGGTCGAAAATTTGGAATTTTTTAATAAATAATTATTTTTGTACATTATATACAAGTATGACCAAATATTTGACCAATTTCCAACCAAATTCGGTCGAAAATTTGATAAATTTTTAATAAATAATTATTTTTGTACATAATATACAAGTATGACCAAATACTTGACCAATTTCCGACTGAAATCTGGAAATTTTATTTTTTGGATGTCAGACAATTTTTGTTGGCTTTTACGATCAAATAGTCTTATTTCCGACCGATTTCGGTCGGAAAGCCTTGGACGGAATTTCTAGTAGTGGCACCTCATTCAATATATAGCCTGCTTCATTAAAGTACTTTGTGGTTTTCAAAATCTTCTGATCGATCCAAGATGCTTGCTTCGGGGCATCTTCAAACATACTCATGTTCCTCCCATAGTAACAATGAATCCACTTCGCCCACTTCCTACAAAAAAAAAAGAACCCGTTTTCTTTTTCCTTGTTTTACTTTTGACTATTTAACATTTGAATGATCTGTGCTTTTTAGCAAACATGACTGAAAAGTATTCTGTTGTTCTAGTTACGTGACATTTTCCGTTTCTCGAGATTTAATCTATGTGAAATGTGATAATATTTTAAAAATATTTTTTTCATTATATAAGTTGACATGATAAAAATTGCAATTATAATACTTCTCGTATAGTTATTGAATATCTAAATTTTAAACTTAAAATATTAAATTAATCTAATTGAATTTAGCTTAAATAATTAGTCAAACTAACTTTCGAAAAGCAAAAAGTGCCACATAAATTGAAACTAAATATGTGTTTTAATAGTACATCTAACTTTTGTAGTTGACTCTAGTGGTGGGATGAATGGTTGCTTTTGAAGAAGTAAAGGCAAACCAAGAACAAAGCATAAGATGGGGAAAGAATAAATTAGCATGGACCCAAGTCTTGAATCAATCTTTCTTGCAATTGTCCAAAAACAAAGAGACACTACAAAGGATTGTGTGTGGAGTCTGGCTACATCCTGACTTCTGTTCAAGATGTTATATGTAAACTTGTTCAACAATTCCAAAGGAAACAGTTGACTGATGTTGGCTGTAAGCTTGAACTCCTATTACTTGCAGACTGAAAATGAGGGGAAAAAAAGAAAAGAAAAAAAAAAGAGAGCTCGGATGCACATTTTTTTCATCTTAAGTCAGACGTATGTGACGACCCATCGTTCACAATTAGTGCAAGGTAACTTCATTGCCCTCAAATGCACCAGCCGGGAATCGAACCCGGGTCTGTACCGTGGCAGAGTACTATTCTACCACTAGACCACTGGTGCTTCTTGTTAGAGTTTTAGTTAAAACAAGAATATCGGCTTAGCTTTTAAGCATGAAGTCATCCACCCAGATTTTGGTTAAAGTTTATTTCACATAGACCCATTTTCTTTTTCCTTGTTTTACTTTTAAGTATTTAACATTTGAATGATCTGTGTTTTTTTAGCAAACATGGATGAAAAGTGTTCTGTCTGTCCTTACCTATCGAACTCAGGATGAATTACATTAGAGGTCATATGTGACTAGCTGGTTTCGAACTCAGGACCATGTGGAAAATTTAAACCCTCTTTACCAACAGGCTAGGCATTTTACTTGTTTTAAGTGGGTTCAAAATTATATTTATACCTTTACTTGTCTGAAAACAGCAAAAATATACCTATATATACAGTGTTATTTTTCGATGAAGCGGGTTCATATGAACCCACTTGACTCCGCGTGGGTCCGCCCCTGCCTATCAGTTCCAAACAAGTTGGGAACCGGTTATATAAATCCTCACTAACCATGATTCAAAATGGATATTCATATGATATTGGTAAATCCCAATGCTTATATTTACACCAATTAGCAATGTCATTGTAATGCTGTAAATGCATAGCTCTTAAATTTGGCAATAATTCCTAGACAATTTCATCTTCAAGCACAACCTTGTTTATTTTTGATGCATTCCAGGAGAATTTTCTAGCTCAATTTGATCATTGGGCTCCAAGCAGTTCCCCTGAAGGTTATGCTTGACTATGTCAGTTCTGTTCTCACATTTTCACGGATTTTATATGTGAGAATTTTGAGTAGGTTTTCTGGTTTTTGTGAACTTCAGTTTGTACCTTTTCCATTGCATCAATATATGTGTCGTTGGATCTTAATTCTATACTGCTCGGACTCTCCGAAAATGTGGCCGATCTTCCAAAAGTAGTGCATTTTTGAAGGATCCAATACGGGTGCGGCTACATTTTGGAGAGTCCGCGCAACATAGTCTTAAAGCGCTTATTGTAGTCTATAGCATATTTTTGTTAGGTGTGTAATCTGTAATATTGAAGACGGCATATTTTCAGATATTTTCTTACTGAGAAGTTGGTCTGGAGGATTTATCTGACCTCATTTGAAACCAAACTGCTTCTTACCATGTACACGGGTAAAACCGAGGCTAATGAGTACCCCGATTTTTCGGTGAGGCAAACGAAGCAAGGACATGATTGCAAGGAATCGAAATCGAAGCCAGGAGCCTCTCGCATCAAGGCCCGAGCAAAACACCTATCCTCGGAGCCATCGAGACCGCGCCCCCGGGTCCGGTTCGAGTTCCAAGACCTCGGAAAACATTACCAAACGACCATGCATGATTAACAAAGGAGCTGGAAGGAAAAAGCGAGAGCTCGGATGCACAATCTTTTCATCTTAAGTCAGATGTGTGTGACGACCCATCGTTCACAATTAGTGCGAAGTAACTTCATTGCCCTCAAATACACCAGCCGGGAATCGAACCTGGGTCTGTACTGTGGCAGGGTACTACTCTACCACTAGACCACTGGTGCTTCTTGATAAGTTTTATTTAAGATACTTATAGCAACTGAACTTCTTAAAGCATGAAGTCATCCACCCAGATTTTGGTTAAGTTTATTTCACGTAGACCCATTTTCTTTTTCCTTGTTTTACTTTTAAGTATTTAATTTGAATGATCTGTGTTTTTTTAGCAAATATGGCTGAAAAGTATTCTGTCCGTTTATCTTGTCCCGGTTGTCCCGCGAGTTTTTATGGTATATTTGTAGAATTTCTGTTATATTTGGTTAGTATAAAACAAATCCAACTTATGCACCGGCCATTGATGAAATGATTGCAAAATTTAAAAAGTATTTTTCTCTATTCCCCAAGTTTATTTAATTTCTACAATACTTAATCCATATTTAAAATTAAGAGGTGCAAAGAGACTTGTTCGTAAAATTTATCAAAATTTAGCAATTCAAGAATATGAACAACCATCTCTCGAAGACTTCCAAGCTAACATATATTCTTATGTTAGAATCTAGATCAATGTTTGATAAATATAAATCTATAGAAACAACAAGTGGTGAAACTGCTCCTTCTACTTCTAAGTCTAGAGTAGAAATTCTTATGGGAAGATATTGATGATATAACATGTTTTGATTCCTCTATTGATGATGAACTTGATTATTAGCACCGGAGAATGCTTTTAGCGCAACAATATTTCAAATCGGAGATCATAGACATTCATTAGCAGAGGACAACCTAGAGATTTCCGTATTATTCAGAGATTGGATTGATGCAGAAAGAAGAAATCTTGGTTTTGAAAAATTAACACTAGCGAAGAAGAAAAATACAATGAGATACTTAGCACTGGGATCGATGACGGCATGGAGCTCATAGAACATCAATCAACATTCTAACACTGCCAATTCCAGAACAATGTCCGAGAGATATTATTGATAAGTTACAAAGAAGCTATATAAGAGCTTACAAATATTAGTATGATAATTTGTAATTGGCTACTAAGAGGTCTAGTTCAAACAGAACCCTTCCTAGAAGGTGGCTGCGTAGATTAGGTGCTATTCAAAAGAATTATATTTGTATTTGAGATTTGAAAGTTCTATTAATAAAATAAAAGGCTTTAAGCGTTGAATTGTTTTTATGAATTGTCTTAGTTACTTAATAGTTAATACTTTGAAATTATATTAAATAAATTATAACTCTATTATAAATTTACAGTTACTAGAATATTTCATTACAAGTCTTTTGTTTTAATATTTTATAATTCTTTACTTAGTTTTCTAATTTTCGTTTTAACATAATAACATTTAAATTTATTAAATAAGTCAAAAATCTAGCCGTTGCAAACTTTAAAAACATAGTAATTTTCAAAAACCTAGACGTTTTAAAAAAAATACACTTAAGGCCCACGAACCCGTCCAGTCCCGTTCCGTCCTGTCTCGTCCCGTCTCGTCCCATCCAGTTTCGTCCCGTCTCGTCCCGTTTGTTAGCGGGACGGGATGGGACGATCGTTTCGTCCCGTTTGTCCCGTCCCGTCCCGTTGGACAGTCATAGTTCCAAACAAGTTGAGACCGGCTATATGAATCTTTCACTAATTATGATTCAAAATGGATATTATGATATTGGTACATCCCAATGCTTATGTTTACACCAATTAGCAATGTCATTGTAAAGAGACCAATCATCATAATATACACCAAATACATCATTGGGAGAAGCTCAGCTAGGCACGCGTCACATCAGCTTCTGATCCCAACTTGAATTTGGGATTGAGGCGTAGTTGTCATTATTGTTGATTATTGTTTTCTTTACATGTTTCTAATAGGATTGTGGAATTATCACTACCGGCCTAGGTATCCTCCTCACATGAACATAAAATTATCACTAGCTGAACCACCCTGATGAGCTAGATGAAGATTGAAGAGTATGACATATTTCCAACCAACCTTATATGATAGGCTAAGGAATATGGCTGGTCGCTTTCGCAACTCAAGGGGAGCCATTTCAGTCGCTGGTTAGTTGGCATGACCCCGGTGCCATGGCTATCTTCATTACATAATTCGAGTAGAAAAACAATGAGTTCAGTTGAACCCGTAGAACCTATAATTTAATGCCCATCAATTTCCTCCGCCGGCTGCCTGCTAGAACGGATAGTATGTTGTGAGTTGGTGGATGACTAGGTCTTAGTTTACTTGTTCCTTCTTTTGCTCCTTGTGTATTTAGCTCCGGCATTGGATGTTAGTTACTAACAAAATATTGATCAGGACAATTAACAAATCCTCATGGCCAGTCTACATCTTTAAGTATAATGGACTCTAATCTTAATATCTATTTCTTTAATCAACTTTTTTAATCAGCACCTCCAACACTAATTTCATGGAACTTATATTTAGGTTTGGCTAGTGGTTAATGTTGTGTTCACACTATTCTTCTGTTTTCCATAGTATAGGGCCTTATTTACTTGTTATTGTTACCGCTTTCCATCTATTTTCGGGTTCTTATGTCGTTATTATTTCTATGTTTTCTGTTGATGGTACTGATGTATTTGTTTCTTTTCGTCTTCTTGAGCCGAGGGTCTTTCAGAAACAAACTTTCTACTCCCTGGGGATAGGTGTAAGGTCTGCGTACTCGCTACCCTCCCAGACGCCACTTATGGGATCTTTCACTGGGCTGTTTGTTGTTGTTGTTGTTGTTGTTGTTGGTGGTGGTGTTGTTGTTATGTTTAGATTTGCTAAAAAATGTTCTGTAACCACTAGTAATGGTGGCATTATATATATATATATATACCATGTTCTTGACTCTTTATGATTTGGTAGCATGCAAAATATTAGTATATAAAAAGGGAATATTGACCTTTTCTTTGTTAATTCTCTCTGCTGTATAAGTGCATTGGAACATATAAACGTGCCTGCATATATTGGGATTTTTCATGTTTGTACGTGCTGCCATGTTAAGACAATTTCTTTGGAAAAAAAATCAAACAAATAATACCCAATCTTAGTAGAAAAGAAGAGCTGAAAAGAGAAAGATCAAGAAAATTTTATTGTTAGCTAGTGAGATGGCAATTTCTGTTTCAAAGAAGAAAGCTAAGAGTTACAAAAGAGTTGAACCTAAAGAACTTAGCTTCATTTTTTCTTCTTTCTTAGCTAAACTTCTTTTTAGAATACCAACTATAGTCCTCATCTTGATTCTCATCTTCTTATGGTCTTCTTCTACCACCATTATTTCTGGTAAAGTTGTACATGTCTGCGTCTCATCGCGCAAACTGAACAATCTTTATTGCATTTCTGCTGGCACTGAACCTAATATTGACACCGCGATTTCTCCTATCAATGGTACTTCTCCTTCCATTTTAGCTGATACGAAGGATACAGCATCAAATGTTGTCGATGTTCTGCTAAAAGAATCTAGTCCTCTTGACATTCCATCGCTAATGGTCAATGGAAGTTCCACATCTACTGATAATGTTGTCGATGTTTTGATACAAAAATCTAGTCCTCTTGACGTTCCAACGCCAATGGTCAATGGAAGTTCCACATCCACAAATAATGTTGTCGATGTTCTGCTAAAAGAATCTAGTCGTCTTGACATTCCAACGCCAATGGTCAATGAAAGTTCCACATCCACTAATAATGTTGTCGATGTTCTGCTAAAAGAATCTAGTCGTCTTGACATTCCAACGCCAATGGTCAATGAAAGTTCCACATATACTGATAATGTTGTTGATGTTTTGATACAAAAATCTAGTTCTCTTGACATCCCAATTTCGCGTGTCAATGAGAGTTCCACATTCAATCCTAGTGAGAAACAAACAAGTACAAGTGTATCTGTTAATTCTATTGCAGGAAATCAAATTCTTGCTTTCAGAAACAACATGGTTAAAAGTGGTGATGAGGAACTAGAGATGGCTTACAATGATGTGGAGGATCAATTGCAGGTGCATCGTTCGTGGGTTGCAACGAGCAAAAATCATACAACATGTGATGGCAGGGGAATTTATGTGTATGAATTACCAACAAAGTTCAACAAAGACTTGGTAGCTCAATGTGCAGATATGATTCCTTGGGTCAATCTCTGCAAGTACTTCAGCAATGATGCAATGGGCGAATCGATACAGAAACTTGGCAAAGGGTGGTACCAAACACATCAGTATTCGTTGGAGCTGATATTTCATTCGCGCGTTATGAATCATCCTTGTAGAGTATACAATGCAGATGAAGCAAAGCTATTTTATGTGCCTTTCTATGGTGGATTGGATATCTTGAGATGGCATTTCAAGAATGTCTCGAACGATGTCAAGGACACGTTGGGACTAGACCTTGTAAGATGGCTAGAGTCACAAAAGCATTGGTTTCAAAAATCAGGTAATGATCATGTCTTTGTTTTAGGAAAAATTTCATGGGATTTCAGAAGATCCAGTGACACAAAATGGGGGAGTAGGTTCTTGGAACTAGACGAAATGCAGAATCCGGTTAAGCTCTTGATTGAACGACAACCATGGCATGTTAACGACATAGGAATACCTCATCCTACTTATTTCCATCCACAATCGGACGATGATATAATAACGTGGCAGCTCAAGATCATCAAGTCAAATCGGAAAAGCCTCGTGTCCTTTGCTGGTGCAGCTAGGCCTGGTGCACCAGAGAACATAAGATCAATGTTGATCAACCAATGCACTTCAACTAAAGATGAAGAATGCAAATTCTTGAATTGTAACTCAGGTAAATGTGACCAGCCCGAGTCGATAATTGAGCTATTCATGGAATCTGAATTCTGTTTACAGCCTCCAGGTGATAGTCCAACACGAAAATCAGTTTTCGATTCGTTAATATCAGGTTGTATTCCAGTGATCTTTGATCCCTTTACCGCGTACTATCAATATTCATGGCATTTACCAGAAGATCATAGAAAATACTCAGTTTTCATAGATCAAGAAGATGTGAGAAATATGAAAGTCAATGTAGTAGAGAGGCTTATGCAAATTCCTGCTAAAGAAAGAGAGAACATGAGAAGGTACATTATTTATGAGTTGTTACCTGGATTAGTGTACGGAGATCCAAAGTCTAAGCTGGAGAAATTCCAAGATGCATTCTCTATAACTATAAATAATCTGTTTGAAAGATTGAATAAATTAGAATTATGACAGAATGCAGTATAGATATGTGGCATGTAGACTGTCAATTTTTGTTATTTCTATTTATTTATTTATTTATTTATTTTTGAGAATTAATAAATCTTAATTCTGTTTATTTTTTCTAGTTTCCCGAAATTTTTTCCCTTCCGATGTAAAATGACTTCCATCATACCAAACTACTGAAAATAACTTTCTCATGAAGAGCATTTTCTTAAGAAAAAGCGTCCATCATTAAAAACACACACGCACCACTATAAAGGAAATTGAATGTGATAAGACAGAACACATTTATTTGAATTTCAAATTTTAATATAAATTTTTTTACGGACGAGCTACAACAATTGCGCTTATTAAAGCAATTAAAAGAATTATTAAATCCGTTTAAATGAAAAACAAAATCAGTTTGATAAATGAATTTTAATTTGTTGACTACTACTTATAAAATCTTTCTCTATAATCTAGTTTGATTTTGTTGTACAAATAATTATGTATCATGACGCATATGAAACAGTAGTAATTAGTGAAATAAAAAGGCTTATGCAATCCATCGAAGTAAATCCATCTCCTACGCTCCAAAATGAAAATTTGAACATCACAGCAAAGATGATTAAAATTTATAGCTCCTATGTAAAATAAGTAGCTGCGCAATAGCTACAAAATAGGAGTTAAATAGAATATAAAATATGGACAAACACAAGAACCAATCCCAAGAAAGACGCAGAATAAATTGGATCGGTACTAAGATTTTCGGAGGTACGAGGAAGGATGTGAAATAGAATAATATCGATTCGTATAGGAGAAAGGATTCTCTATTTATACCTAACTTATGGGATAGGCAAAATACATAAGTTGGCACCCGAACAATGGACCAAATCCCTGTTACACACTTTCTGTGGACACAAATAATATTACACACTCAACCTTTTAAAAGTTTGTCTAATACACCCCACTTTTTTCTTGACCACTTTACCTAATTATGAGTAATGTCACGCACCAATAAGGTCGTGACACATGTCATTAACATAAATAAATAAAACAAAAAATATAAAATTACACATATACCATCATCTTCTCCAACCCCATCTCTTCCACCTCCATCTCCTCCTCCACGGACCACCCAAAAAATTAGAACACACAATTCAATCCAAAAATTAGGAGCCCAAGTGATTTAATCCCAGAAAGAAATAAAAACATCAAAAACCAATAAGCCATGGCTCACACCACCGTATCATCACCACAACAAGGTCATTGTTAAAAAAAAATGCAACAATGGCAAAGGTAGATCGAAAATTACAACTGCTTGGGTACCATATCTATTGAAGCTTATCTACATCAACAAAGACATAAACGGACTATTTTCATTTATAGCTCTCTTCCAAAATTTTGTTTGTCATTTCCATGGCTGTCATCGCTACCACCAACTTTCAGAATAAAAAATTCAGCCTCCTCTTCAAAATAGATTGGAAGCTTGAGATTAATGCAAAATATGTATATTTAAGAGAAAATCAGAAAGAAAAAGAAAAAGAAGGGATTTGGTGGGGGGAGGTGTTGGCTGGCGGAAGAGAGAGATAGAGGAAGGGTGGGGAAGATGAGGAGATTGCAGACACATGACATAAAATAAATAATTAGACAGTATTTTTATTAGTAGACACGCTTCTATCGTGGTGTTTTACACATGCTGAGTCCTGGTCAAAAGCGGTGTGTATTAGACACACTTTTAAAAGGTTGAGTGTGTAATATTATTTATGTTCACAGAAAGTGTATAACAAGGATTTGGTGTATTGTTCCGGTGACAACTTATGTATTTTGCGTACGGGATACGAATGAGGAAGGGGAAATCTTTTTTCTTTCTCCCAAACTTTTAAAAAAAGAATGTATTTGTCCCGGAAAAATAAATTTTTGGAAATTCTTTTTCCAACTCACAAAACTGTGATTTTTTTTAAAAATAAAATATATGTTCAAATATAATTTCAAATTTCATACAATTTTTTCAAACTTAACTCAAAAACTATTTTTTTTTAAATAAAATAAAAATCATCCAAACGCCTGCTACTTTGGGAGTTTTTTCTTTCGCTGCTGCTTTCAAAGGGGTTTTCAGATCTTCTTTCTTCTTCAACGCTAAGTTCCAGGTATGATCTTCTTCTTCTTCTTCCCTTTCTTCTCTGCTCTTCTGCTCTGAATCGCTGCCTTAACAGTCGAAGGACCCGTGCCTTAACAGTTTTCCCCTGAGTAAACGTCAAACGTCGATTTGCCGTAAGAATTTTAATACTAGTATAATTCATCGTTGCATGTCCTTTTGGTGTTAATGTTGTGTTTATTGTTGTTTTTTTGACATATTAATCAGTCCATCCCTGCCATTGGTGTTAGTATTGTGTTTGTAGCTATTTGCTCTGTTTTAGGTATTTTCCGGTACTACTGTTAACTCTTGCTTCTATCTTTCAATTTTAGGGTTACATTGATTCAATTCCCTTCCCGTAATACTACCTATTTTCCTTCTTGCAGTTTTCAATTTTTAAAGGATTTTTACTAAGATGCCTATGGTAACACGTGGTGCTGCGAAGCGTCTTCGGAAACTGCCTAAGGATCCCGAGGTGAATTACGATGAGGTGGTTTTTTTTTAAAAATATTGTGATTTTTCTTCTTATTATATCAGTACATTGTGCATGCCCATTTATCTTGTTGATTGGTAAACCTTGAATAGTGGAGCACCCAAGGTTGTGGCGTAGTGGTCAATAAAGTGGGTGAGAACCATGAGGTCTCAGGTTCAAATCCTAGAGAAGGCGAATAACACTAGGTAATTTCTTCCCGTCTATCCAAGCCTAAGCCTTGGTGGATAGAGTTACCTTGAATACTGGAGCTACTTGTTAGTCTTTTGTGTTCTTAGAAACTAGGTAGATTGACCCTAAGAGGTCGGATACGGTGTGTTTTAGACCCCTTATGTTGTATAGACTGAAGGTCTGTTGATTAGCAAGCTGATTGTATTTTGTTTCCAACGATAGTCTGAATGTGATTTTGTTTGAATGGTAATTGATTTGTTGGTTTTACAGTTGGATGTTCCATCAATAGTTGATGTTCTTAAGTGGTGATTGTGATTTGATGAAGTTGTTGGTGATCAAACAACTCCAAAAATTGTTCCATTACGGTATGACTATGACTGCTCCAGCTTCGTTTCTACTGATTTTCTTGAACTGCTCCAGCTTCGTTTCTACTGATTTTCTTGAACTGCTCCAGCTTCGCAAATTTTAATTCACAGGTATGATCGCTGCACTAGAAGATGCTCGAGACTCTGGTGAACTTGTTCCTCTACTTAATGAAATTCTAGGGAGAGAGGATTCATCAGCGCTCAAGGTAGATAGTGATGTGTTGATCACCTTTTTGTGCCTCTTCTTTAGTGTCTTGTGGTTGTAGCTTCACACTTGCTTTATTCTTATGGTTTTGTGGTCACAGTCTGAAGCTGCTAAGGCTGTCATAGACAGTATTCCTGAATTGTTGGAGCTAACTGATTTGGTGATTAAGAATAAGCTGGTGGAAACTCTTCTAAAGCTTTTGCATTTTCCAGATGGTAATGTTTATCAGCAGGTATGTTTTAAAATTGCAGACCCCTATGCTGTATAGACTGAAGCTATGTTTATTAGCAGACTGATTGTTTTTTCCTTCCAAATATAGGCGGTGGAGAAACTGGGAAAGGTTGCTCAATCCGTTGTAGGTCGTGATTATGCTCTAATTGAGTGTGGGGCTATAGATGATTTGCTGGAAATTTTGAACAGCACTAACGAGGTCGGTTAATTACTGTTGATTTTTTTTTTTTTGCATCTGCAACTATTTGATGCTAAACATTACTGATTACAATTCAATTGTCAGGTGAAACCAGCATTCCCAACTCTTCGTAACCTTCTTACTTCAAATGTTGATGAAGAGGTGCTGAAAAATGCATGCTGGGCACTTTATTACCTTTCTGCTGGTGTAGATCTGACCTCCAATGGATATTGTACTAGATTAACATTCATTCCTCATCCTGTTGTGAGCGATAGTGATATGATTAAGGCCTTCTTTCAAGCTGATGTTCTTCCGGTGCTACTTAATCTCTTCAAGTGAGTGAATTGTTTTTATTTTTCTCATTTAACCTACTTTTTCCTATCTAACGTACGATTGTATCTGATATATACGTCAATTGATGTTTCAGAGATGACGTACGTTCCGTAATCCGCCCTGCCATCAATACAGTTGTATGTATTAGTGTGCTGGGAGACCAGCACCAGAAAGAGGTACGCGGGTATAAGGAGCTTTAGTGGTTGAACCAAAACACTTTGATGAACTAACCAATGAAAAAAGGAACAAACTAAAATAAATTAAGTGATTGAAAGGTAGAAACATCTTAAACAGCATGTATTGAGATTATAATTTAGCATGTTCCTGATTCAACGTCAAATTTGATGTGTTTACAGCCTAATTTCTAATAGCCTCCGAAGAACCCACCCATTTGGTAAAGCTGTCCAGCACAATATTTTAAAAAAGTCTTCTTACAGTAAGATCGTTCGACTGAAGGTGTAAAAATAGGTTCTTTGTCATCTTCAAGTCATGGGCAAGTCCACCTCCCAGCTCCAGCGCAGCCATCTAGGCTGCATTCTTTTTATTTGCCTACATTGTTTTTTAGTTTTTTATAACCGGTATTCACTAACTTGGCCTTTTTAGATCTTGGGACAAAATTTCTATGTATGTAAGCTGGTAATAAGAAACTTGTCCTTGATTAAAAGAAGAAAAACTTGGAATTGTCTAGATTAAGGTTGAAAAGCATCTTCAACGCTAAAAAATTGTGCTTGTAAACTTCAAAATGGGCCCTTACTTTCCTAGATATCTTTTGGCATTGTTCATTTTGAGCCCAAAATGATGAAAAACATATCCCACAATTGAGCAGTAATTTTTCAATGTAGAAATAAGCGGTTTGTGTCCTCGGGTTGCTCTTCACATAGTGAGCATTTGCTCTCAATAGGCATTCCTCTTATTTGCAAATTAGACTATGTGGGACATGTATTTTTTCCTACTAACCAAGTGAAGATCTGAATTTTGTAAGATGCTGATCGATAGCTGGAGCATTGCTAAACGTAACGTCCTTGATTGCCTGTTGGGCTTGCTAAAGAGTGGAATAGAGGAGGAGATGGTCTGCATGTTTATAGCATACATTACTATTGGGAGCATGCATCGGGCAAAGGTATGTCGTCTGGATTTAAAAGGACAGCTAAATATATTCAGCTCTTGCATACTTTTTCTACATGTCTTCTAAGGTGCAAATTTTACAAATGTTAGGTGGTCAAATGGGGAGTTCTTTGCTTTTTATACCCTTAACCTATCCGTTACTTTTTGTTTCACACCTAATCTTTTTTTATTTTACGATTTACCCCTTAATGCATTCATATATTTGCAAAGTTGTGAAAGAGTTCAGTTTTCAAGGTGCAAAATAGGAACTATTTTTTGTTAATTATAAAATAAAGGAAGAGAAAGAAAGAAGTTGCCAGAGGAATGAAAGAGAAATTTTAACCTTAAATTGGAACTGTGGATGAATGTGTTAAAACTGAAATCACGAATCCTTGTGGTTGGTGTTGGAATTTCTGAACTTTGCGATACCAGTGACAAAGTAATGGATCACTTATTCAATCAAATTTTATTTATCCTTAAGCTTTATAATACCAACTGCTGTTGAGATGTTCCAAGGGATAATCGCAATAACATTTGAGATGTTTTCCTACCTTCTTCAAGCTTCACTCTACAGGGTCGTTTGGTACAATGGTGGGATATCCGATGGGATTGGCTAATCCCACCTTTTTAGTGTAAAATTTATCCCCTTATTAGATAATCCCTACAATCAAACGTGGGTCAAATTTAGTCCCAATTTATATCCCACCTTATCATATGAACCAAACTACCTCTAAAATCTATTCTATCTTCATTAAAAAACTGCTTTTTAAAATAAAAATTATTTAATTTCTATTTTGCCCTTGCAAAATATGATCTTTCATGATTTTAAAAAGAAGGGGAAATAGCAGTTTTTGTCAGTGTTGTTGCCTAATTTCAGATTGGTTGTACATAGCAAATTATTTTGTTATAAAAGTGTACAGATTCACGTGGCAAGCAAGATGATCAAGTTAATTTCACAATAAAACACCACTTTCCTTTTGCTGATCTTAGAAGAGTGTGCCCTCTCTCGCTCTAGATCTATCTTTCTCGCTCTTCGAATCTGTTAGTTTGTATGAGTCCACCAAACTGTAGAGTACCTGGTCCTCTATGAGATAATGCTGAGAATGCTAATAAAACTAAAAGTAAAGAAGACAAGGGATTTTTACGTGGAAAAATCTCACATAAGGGGATCAAAAAACCACGACCTACACTTGTAGGCTTTTAACTTCACTAACTTGCAATTTCACTATTACAAGTCACTTTGCAATAACCCTATTACAAAGACTTCAGCTAACTTGTGATGCTCTCACCACAAGCCACTTTATAACTCTCCTAGTTACAAAGGCTTTAAACTTATGACTAATCCTAGTCACAACATAAACTCGGAAGTTTACGGATTTTTGGTTTCTCCTGAGACAAAGCTTCTAAGAAAGCAAAATAGGAAATACAATGAAGAACAAATAACAAGATTACAACTCAACTACGGATATACATAAGCTCGTTGTGAAACTGATCCTTAGTGGAGTTGTCTTCTTATTCTTGACACACCAGTGACTTCAATGCCGGATGAACACTGTTATGCTTGAGAGAATATCATTGAATGCACAAAAGATGTTGTGCCTTGCACTAGGTTGTTATATCACAAAAGACATCACAATAGATAGTGATGTCAATTCTTGGTACACGCTTCTTCCCAATGAGAAGTGACTGCTGCACTGTCTGCATAGTCACTTCTGTGCAGTTGACTTGTACTTCTATCAGAGAACCCTAAGGGATCAGGTCCCTGTTGTGTTCCTCTTTATAATGATTGCGGACAGTCACTGACTTGTACTTCTGTCGGAGAACCCTAAGGGACCAGATCACCAGGTCCCTGTTGTGTTCCTCCTTGTGGTTCATTCATTTGCTGGAGACCAGACTGGACGTTATTCATTTGAAATGTATACCACGTGGTCAGGTTCTCTATCTGGTTCTTCAATAAGTTTGTTAGATCATCAAAAACATAAGAAGCATAAGGCAAAGATATTGAAAACCCATCAATTTCCCCCTTTTTGATGATGACAAACTTAGGCATTGATAGTATTTGTTTAGAACGGAAATAGCCAGATAGGGTTTCAGAAATTCCAGAAACCTTTTGCTTTTGATTCCCCCTTAATCAGATCCCTCATATTGGCAATAAGCAACAAGTTTCTACACAAGTTCCCTGACCCTTTCTACACAATTCCCCCAGTCTCCCTGACCTTTTGCTTTTAATTCCCCCTTAATCAGATCCCTCATATTGGCAATAAGCAACAAGTTTCTACACAAGTTCCTTGACCCTTTCTACACAATTCCCCCTGTCTCCCTGACCTTTTCCCCTTTTGGCATCATTAAAAAGAAACACAAGCAGGCAATCAGCATAAAGAAGTCTAACACAACCAACTCATGTCACATATGTGCACACAACATGATAGAAAAAAGAAACCAGAGGGAAACAACATGTACATGCAAAAAGAGAAGTTGTGTCATTAATATTAACACTAGACTGAGCAAAACAAGAGCAATAGTGGTGAAATCCAGCATGCCTATCACAAAAACGAGGCAAACAAAAGAGAAACAACAGCCACAAAACATTAGAGCCAGAAATTAGTTGGTCACTAAGAGAATCCTAGGGGGCACTAAGAGAGGGAGACTTGGAAGAGGAGGCAATAATGTTTTTGAGAACCAGGTCTAGTCGAGCATTTGCAGACAGTTGTTCTTCAAGTAATTGTGCCCGAAGTTTATCATTTTCCTTTGTTAGTCGGGTAACTTCTTCATTAACAGAATCAGGTCCTTTAACTGCTTGACTGAGCTGAGTTTCCAGTATGGCATTTTGAGCCTTCAACCTTCTGATCTCTTTAGAAGCTACATTTTGAGCGTTGATCAGCTGAGAAATGGTCGAGATGCTTCCACCAACTCTTTCTACACATTCACATTCTTCTAAAGTGGTTTTAGAGAAGGTTTGCTTGCGTGTGCCCACTCTGGGATTCCCCAAGGGGACCTTGTAGAATCTGAACACCTGAGTGAGGAGAAAGCCATATGGTAGCCCATGATTCCCACCTTTAAAGTTTGTCACCTTTTGCATATGATCTATCATGATTGCTGGCAGATTGATTGGGACAAACTCATCAAACGCTTCCATTAAGACCATATCGGATTTTGTAGCAATAGACCGCCTCTCAAAACGAGGTAAGAGCACCTTATTCACCAGTTCAAAGAGAAGTTAATACTTAGGAAGCAATACCTTCTTATGCACCTGTTTCCCCCTGCTGAATAGCTTGCTCTTTCATGATGGCTCTCCTGAAGCTTACACCACAGACACCCTTGACTGAGGACATCCCTTCACATGGAATTTTGAGAACCTTTCCCAATGTTGAAGCGTCGAGTACAATGTCTACTCCATTTACTAGTGCACAAATGTGATCCCCCTCAACAGTGAAGAGAGATGCGTAAAAAGTTTGTACCGCATATTCGTACACCAGAGGCATGCTCCCTTCAAACAAGTGTTCCCATTGTTGAAATTCCACAATCTCCAGAATTTGTCTCATACCGGCCATCTCCGAAATTGATGGGTCAAATGTACGACCCCACAAGACTTTCTGAGTTCTTAATCTCTGCTGCCAAAGACCACTATCACTGGGCATGGTCCTCAGAGCACCAGGTTCTTTAACAGTTTCCCGTTTTCGTTTGCTAGACCCTTCAACAGACTTTCCTTTCCAGCTTACTAACCCCACAGTATCATCTTTAGACATGGCTTGCTCAACTTGACTCTTTTTAGACTTGCCGCTGCCCTTCACGGATACACTATTTTGTTTCTCAATGGTTTCATCGGAAGCTCTATCCACAGACTTTTGAGCTTTCATAGATTGTTGCACTAAGGAACCAGGTTCTTTTGGAGCATTTTTGTCAATCCCACTTTCTGGAACACTTTTGTCAGTAACAAATTCCCTCACATTCATCAACCTCCTTTTCCTTGTCTTGACACTCCTGCTTTTCTGCAATGTAAACTTAAAACTCTCTTGCTGATGTGACCTGATAATGGGTGACTTGGAGGAGGACTCTAAGAGCTTAGAATAATCAACAAGTGCAGGAGTGGGCTTGCAGGGAAAAGAATCAGGTTCTTCAGAAGGTTTTTCTGAGAACGTCTCATGAGCCAAAGACTCGAGGAGTACTGTGGTTCTTACATCTCCTAGGAATGGAGTTTCTTCCCCTTGATACTCAGATCTCCTTCATTCATCAGGCTCTCAGCAGCGATAACCATGATGTTCTACGCTGCTTCCTTTTCTGGTGACTCTGAGAGAGTCACTAAGTCCAGAATGGAGGAGTTCAGATATTGGTCAGGATCATCTTCAGAGACTTCTGACACTTGAGAAGTAAAACCTCCTGAGTGTTCTTTGATGAGATCAGAGGAATAACGAGACATAGGGTTTTCAAAATATGGAGGGAAAACAGGGTTTGTCGGAAAAGGGAAAACTGTAGGAAAGGAGGAGGAACTAGGTTGGGATACAGTAGTATTGGAGGGAGTGGAATAGTGAATCTCTGGAAATGATTTGAAGGATGATATGGAAGTGGGAGTGGTGTAAATGGTGGGAGAAGAAGGCGTTCGATTTCCATTATAGGAGCATTTGGTAGGCAAGTAGAGTGAGAGAGAGATGAAGAGAGAATCACAGATATACAGAAGAGATGAAGGTTCATGACTTGCTGTGTGGGAGAAAGACAGTTTTATTGGAAGAAGGGCTAATGATGAGAAGAGATAGAAACAGGGTATGAATAGTTCTGAAAATGGCGGTAGGTTTGTGAGAAAACGTTACCGTGCAGAGGGGATGAAGGAATTTGAAAGACAAGACATGACATGCAGACTTTGAAAAGTCGGATGATGTGGCAGTTGAGTTAATTTTGTTAACATTTTTTGAGAAGGCATGCGGAAGCACATTACTATTAACCTGGGGTACAAGGACCTGATGCCAGAACAATTTTTTGAAAAAGGTTTTAGCAGTTCCTCTTTCGTAGTTCATAAACTGTACCTTTAGCTTCTATAATCGTCATGCGTGTTTACCTGTAACGGTATCGATGTGAGTTAGGCTTGGCCAGAAAACACTTTAGCTAATTTTACCTGAAGGTGTTTTTCATAGCCATCTAATGGAGAATCAGGTTCTTCATTAGATTTCAATAACTCCAGCTTCACCTTGTTTCTTCCAAAATGTTCCCTCGTCAAGGCTTTGTTGAGGATATCTGGAATTTGGTCTACTTATGCCGCATGACTTTCAGCAGATCAACCCTTTCTCCACATTAATCCTCAGAAGACAATGCTTCACCCCGATGTGATTGGTCCTCTTGTCTTGAACTGGATAGAGAAGGTATATCATTAGAAGACACCCCAAAATCTTCCAGTTACTGCTTAACTCATAGGGTTTTAGCATATCAGGATGCTGCCGCTATACATTCTGCTTCAGTTGTTGACGAAACTATTGAATTTTGCTTCCTTGTGCCCTAGGAGATGAATTATGATCATGGCAAGTGAGCCATTCCAGAAGTGTTTTTCCTGTCCACAAGACAACTTGCATCGTTAACATCAGCATACCTAACAAGATAAGAACTGTCACTTGAGGGGTAATGCAGGACCAGGTCCTGAGTTCTTTTAAGGTATCTCAAACTTCTTTTGGAGGCCCTCAAGTAGGATTCCTGAGGACTTGACTTTGGATTCTATTCTGGAGTGGAGATACAAAAGGGACCAAAAATTTTTGTTTTTTTTTTAAATTTTCAATACTTGTCTAACTCTAAAAAAAGGAGTAATTAGGTTATCAAATAGATGGGAGCTTTTGTGTTTCCAGTTTGGGACTGAGGCTTGATTGGTAGGGAACTTGAGAGGTTAATTTGATTTCCCTACACTCTTTGTTCTGTTAATTTTGGAGCACCATGAACTGCATCTCCACTCTTTCTTCAGTTTCAGTGGTAGTAAGTGAGGTACCAGGTTCCTTGTGATAAGTGGAAGATGATGTTGCATTGTCTTTCACCTGTCTCCTTCATCTTACTCATCATATCTGCCTCCCTATTTGAAACCTCAGATATTTCCCGGGGCACAAAGATGGTTCATTATATTGATCATCACTGTTTCTTCCTTGGTTAGAGGAAGGTGTCTTGTTGAATACCCTATGAGCACTTCCTTCCACTTAATGTGCCCTTTGCTGTAGACTTTGTGACCTTTGCTTTGTGGAGAGTATCCTAGAAGGATTCCTTCATTGCCTTTGAATTAAACTTCCCAAGCTGGTCCTTCCTTTTGTCGAGAACATGGCATTTTCAGTCAAGAAGGTTCTCAGATGAGTTGTCTTTGGCTTTCTTCCATTTGGCAGCTCATAGTGGGTTTTGATTCAGAAGGGACCTAATCATACACCTGTTCACCAAGTAGAAAGTAGTATTTACTGCTTTTGCCCAGACACTCTTGGCGATTCCATTGTCGATGAGCATTGTCCATGCCATATCTTCCACTTCTGTTCTTTCTTTCAGCAATACCATATTGCTATGGAGTCCTTGGTGCTGAGAAGTTGTGTGTGATTCCAATTTTTTGTTACAAGCTCTTCCAATTTGGCGTTGTCGCATTCTGTCCTGTGGTCAGATCTGCTGCATACTACCTTCAATTTTATCTTCACTTGAATCTTCTTGACAAAGGCCTTAAACACTTCGACAGTCTCATCCTTTGTTCTAGGAACCAATGTCCAGGTGAATTTTGACAGACCACGAATCAGGTCCTTCTCTAGCATCTCATATCACCAGCTTGTTAAAGATTCAAAGTTAACAGCGTAGATGTTCTTGTTTCTTTTGGCCGCTGAGACCACTTTCCCAGTCACCAGATTGGTAACTGTGCACTCTTTTGACAAGAACTCTACTTTGTTCCCTTTAACGCAGTTTTTGAGAGACACTCAAGACACTGTACTTCAGGCCATCCGCATAGTACATGTTCTCAATTTAGTGACAGAGAGATTTTCAACTTTTCCGGCACTGAGAATGTACCCTTTCCCTTTTTCAATGGATGCATTCCTTTCCTGCAGGGCTTTCAGTGAGAAGAAATCTATGGTGCTTCCAGTCACGTGCTTTGAGCATTCACTGTCCTTGGTTCATTGCAGTCCGCTTCCTCTCACTGTTCCCTGCACATGCAAATCAGGATTAGATTTAGGAACCCAAACCAGTTTGGGTCCCTTGTTATGATAAAAGGGATGGATAATGGCTTTTCTAGTCCATGCAGGCAATATTCGTTTCTTGCGACCGGTACTTGGTCCCTTGTTAGTAGTCACTTTGTCAGTAAGCACTTTGTTTTTCTGAACAGATTGAACCCTGGCCTGACAATTTTCTTTAAAGTGCCCATTGTTCCCACAGTGGGTGCACATCCAGTTATCAGGAACAGTGACGTACTTGCTGTGAGGGTTGTAAGGAGTTTTCTCCCTTTGGAACCCGATTCCCTACTTGTTTCCACTGTTATTCAAGTACATGACAGTCACAGCATCTGAGGACCAGGTCCACTTCAGAGATTTCCCAAGATCACTTTTGACTTTCTCTAATTCAGCTTGAATTTGCCGATTTTTCTCATATTCACCACATAGACTGGTTTTCACATCGTTTAATTCATGTTCAAGCTTGATGTGTGTCTCACTAGCTACTTCTTTCCCTTTCCCAAGGCTCACAGTCCTGTGTTATCTATTGAGCCCTTCAATGGTTTCCTCTAGGACAATGATTATCATTAAAAAATCATTTCTCTCTTGCTTAGTAGCTAATTTGTTTTCTTCTAGAGTGTGTTTCTCATTACTGAGACCTTCTACTGTTTCCTTCAAATCAACCACCACTACCATCAGGTCATCTCTCTCATTTTCTACACTAGTTATCTTTTCATTTAGAGCTTCCTTTTCTTTTTCAAGATTAGCTATGGTCTCATTTAGGTCCACTACACAAACAACCAGATCATCTCTAGATTGTTCAGCTTCTCCTAGTTCTAAGGTCAGGATCTCCTTATCATTATCAAGGCTATAATAAGCATCAATTAAAACATTAGCTAATGACCTTAACTTCTTAGAAGAGTAGGACTTCAGATTTCTCTGAACATCCCTGAAATTTATCTCATCATCTTCATCCTCATCAAACTGAGCCATCAGCGCGAACAATGAGTCATACTTCGTTGCTTCAGTTTCCACTGCCATCATAGAATTGTTTTCTACATCTGGTTCCCTTTCTGATTCACTGGAGGAGTCTCCCCCAGCAGCAAGTGTCTGCTTCACAATATTGTTAGCTGCACTTTTCGATTGAATCGTTTGTTTGGAACCAGGTTCCTTTTTGCTGCTTTGTCAGGATTTTGCTTGTATTGCTCCTGTTTCGCGAGTGGGCAGTCTTTGATGAAATGCCTTGGCTTTCTGCACCTGTGACAGAGATCATCATAGAATTGCTTTCTGCACTTGAACTGCCCCTCTTTGGTATACCCCCATTTCTTCGAACCATCTTTTGAAATCTTTTAGTAAGATAGGCCATGTCACTATCTTCATTACTGGAGTCACTGCTTTCAGCTTTGAGTACCAGGTTCTTTTCCTTTTTAGGCTCTCTCCTTTCACTGTCTTTCTTTTTTTTCATCTCGTATGTCTTCAGATTACCAATCAACTCATCCATGGTTAGAGTTTGTAGATCTTTAGCTTCAGTGATGGCATTTACCTTACTTTCCCAAGAACCAGGTAGAACACTGAGGATTTTCCTTGGAATGACATCTCCAAGTGAATGAAGCTCATTTATGATGGAGGTGAATCTGGTGTACATATCTTGTATAGACTCATCATCCTTCATCCTAAAGAGCTCATACTTTGTGGTGAGCATGTCAATCTTGGACTGTTTAACCTGAGTAGTTCCTTCGTGTGCGGTTTGCAACGCCTCCCATATTTATTTGACAGTATCACACGCTGAGACTCTGTTGAACTTATCAGGTCCTATGTCACATACCAAGATTTTCTTGGCACGATAGTTCTTTTCTACGGCTTTTTTGTCAATGTCGCTGTACTCTTTTCTGTCTTTCGGCACCATTGGTCCAGTTTCTTCAAGCTTCTTCATAGGAACACGTGGACCATCACAAATGATGTCCCATAGTTCTGAATCTTCGGCCATTATAAAGTCATGCATGCGAGTCTTCCACCAGCCATAGTATTGATCGTTGAATCTAGGAGGTTTGTAGGTTGATTGTCCTTCCTCAAAGTTGGGTGGAGCAACCATTGAGATCCTTTCTAGGTGTTAACCTTTTAGAAAGAACCTGCTCTGATACCAATTGTTAGTTTGTATGAGTCCACCAAACTGTAGAGTATCTGGTCCTCTATGAGATAATGCGGAGAATGCTAATAAAACTGAAAGTAAAGAAGACAAGGGATTTTTACGTGGAGAAATCCCACACAAGGGGATCAAAAAAACCACGACCTACACTTGTAGGCTTTTAACTTCACTAACTTGCAATCTCGCTATTACAAGCCACTTTGCAATAACCCTATTACAAAGACTTCAACTAACTTGTGATGCTCTCACCACAAGCCACTTTATAACTCTCCTAGTTACAAAGACTTTAAACTTATGACTAATCCTAGTCACAACATAAACTCGGAAGTTTACGGATTTTTGGTTTTTCCCAAGACAGTTTCTAAGAAAGCAAAATGGGAAATACAATGAAGAACAAATAACAAGATTACAACTCAACTACGGATATACATAAGCTCGTTGTGAAACTGATCCTTAGTGGAGTTATCTTCTTGTTCTTGACACACCAGTGATTTCAATGCCGGATGAACACTGTTATGCTTGAGAGAATATCACTGAATGCACAAAAGATGTGCTTTGCACCAGGTTGGTATATCACAAAAGACATCACAATAGATAGTGATGTCAATTCTTGGTACACGCTTCTTCCCAATGAGAAGTGACTGATGCACTGTCTGCACAGTCACTTCTGTGCAGTTGCATTCCAGCTGTACAGTTGACTTGTACTTCTGTCAGAGAACCCTAAGGGACCAGGTCCCTGTTGTGTTCCTTTTTATAATGATTGCGGCCGGTCACTGACTTGTACTTCTGTCGGAGAACCCTAAGGGACAAGATCACCAGGTCCCCGTTGTGTTCCTCCTTGTGGTTCATTCATTTGCTGGAGACCAGACTGGACGTTATTCATTTGAAATGTATACCGCGTGGTCAGGTTCTCTATCTGGTTCTTCAATAAGTTTGTTAGATCATCAAAACATAAGAAGCATAAGGCAAAGATATTGAAAACCCATTAGAATCAAATGCAGCTAATCCAATGAAATCTCAAGAGGAAAGTTAAGCATGTTTTTGAATTGGTTGTCCTTGAATTTGGCTATTCATTGTTTTTAAATTGCTTTAATTTTGGGGTTATACCTATCTGCCCTGTGGGTAATTTGTTTCTTTAGAATCTTCACTAACTGATTGTTTAATTGCTGCTGAAGTTCATTGCCTGTTCGTGTCAGTGTTCTACAAGTTTTCATTTTTTAAGTGTTCTTTTCCAGGCTTTGCTATTTTTTTTGGTTATAAAGATTGATTATTTATATACTGAAAGATTTGTTTTTTTCGTTAGAACTCTTTCTTTTTCTGCTCTAGTTTGGATTAGTCAAGGCATTGTCTAGTGATACTCTTTAGCCATAAAACTTTTCCATTTTAAACTGCTGAGTGGATGTCATTGAGCTGATACAGTGAATGAATACTGCTTAGCTAGAAGAAAGAACTAGTAGAGTTAAGCATGGCGTTAAGAAACAATCATCGACGGATCAGAATTAACTCGCATCGTAATGGAAGAAGAGAGGAGGGCTGGTATATGGTTGTGAGGGAAGATAACCATGGAAAGAGTTCTAATTGTTTATAATTAGGTCTTTTTTAAAGTGTTCTAGCTGTAATATCCAAACTGCCCTTCCTGGTTGGACTGTTGGTCACTGTTAGTAAATATAAGCAGTCATTTTGTTTACTTAAATGTTAAATGTGCTACCCCAAATAACAGGGAGAAAAACTGCTATTCCTCCCAGTGTTGTGAAAAGCACTCGCTTCAGCATTTAAAGCACGAAGCGAGACCTCGGGCGCTTCTGTGATGTGAAGCGTAGCAAGTTGAATAAAGCGAGAGCTTCGGCGTGCTTCTGCAAAAAAATGGGTATTGCTGCTGCTGCTGCAATTTTAATTGCTATTATCGGTACCAGTGACATTGCTTACACCAAGTATGTAACCTCTTTTTCTCGGTAAATCATCTCTCTTATATACTGATTATTTTACTAACTCTGATGTTTTCTTTCCTCGTGATTTTGGCTTTAGAGACTTGGTGGATTGCTGCATAGATCCTCTGTGTGATTATCTTGGCTTCTCTGGGGGTACAGCAGCTTGTATCATCAGTCTAAAAGCAGTAGAAAGTATATTGAAGTTTGGAAAGCGTATTGAAGAGGAAGATGGCGGCGGCACTGGTGGTTATACTAAGCGGATCGAAGAGGCTGGGGGTTTGGAAAAGCTTGAATACCTGTCTACTACTGAAATTGAATATGAGGCTGTTCCAATATTGGGTACATATTGGCCGTCACTAGGATGTTATGCTGAGGTGACTTTGACATACTTTTCATCTTCATATGACTTTACCTTTTCTTGACATACTTTCCATCTTCATATGACAGCTATCGCATATAATGCGTATAACGAAATATTGGAGCTCTAACAACGAAAAACGGAAGGACCCAATGTATTAGTGATGTCTTAAGGGATTAACCTGTTCTTGACATATTTTCCATCTTTATATGACAGAGATGGCGTAAAATGGAAAGGGATAACTTTTTGACAAATTTCTCTATTATTATATTTATACATTTCTACTTCTGCCTTCTTATTAATGAAAACTGGTCACCTCACGATAAACATGCTTACCAGCTTCAAGGGTACCATTGGAATTTAAATTGTTTGTTTTGTGCTCCAAGGATTCGTATTGTTGCAGCATTCATGTGTGTACTTTGGCTTGAATGGACGAAAAAGTCACTTTATTTGCATTTAATGCCTTTCGTCTTCCAGCCTTGGGGTCTGTTTTTGTGCTACTTTTATCTTTGTATTGTTATAGTTTCTTCCTCTTAGTTAAGAATTATCCCAAATAGGCGCTTATCCAACTACTTAAATTAAAAATAGCCGATAAAGGTATAGTATATGCATACTTTATATATTATATATGTATAATTATATATAATCCATGTATAAATTATATGTATGGTTAGAAAAAGTAAATAATGAATATGAACGACTATTTATGTAAAAATCCCTTTTCCTTAGTCTGTTGAGCCCGTTTTGGTAAATCTCCTTGTGGCACGTACTACAGTGCCACAGACACCAAGGCATGCTTGCCTTGTGCTGTTATGATTAGTTAATCTGCTAACCGCTCTGTTTTAATTTATGTGACAATTTGAATCTGAATGGAGTAAGAAAAACATGAAGACTGGTAAAACTTGTGGCTTTAAACATGTCATTTATGTGGTTATCATAGCTTTTCGTTGTGAGAAAAATGAAAAGTATAAAATTAATTATTTTTAAATTTAGAAGAGTATGGAATGAGCTAAAAAGAAATATCACATAAATCGGGAAGAAGGGATTGCTTTTGGACCATTAAAAGAAAAAAAAAGACTTTTCTATTAATTGCAAGGAAATTTAGCTGTGTTCCAGGGATATTGTAGTTTTACCATAACTTGGCTTTTTCTTTTTTATGTAAGCATATTTTGAACTGGTTATGACACATAGTGTAGTGTAATAGGAAAGTTTGAGTAGGATGCTATTTATCTTTTTTTACTTTTCCCCGTAATTTATTTTCATTTAAAACTTAGTAAATGATTAAAAGTTTAAAAGTCACGTCTAATTAAAACCTAACATTACGGCCGTTCCCCTAATTTGGAAAACCCAAATGGCTCATTGACTTCGCCGTTCTCTAGCCAATGTTGCTATAATGGTTGAAATTATGTGCTCATTTTGCTTAGTTTTATAATTTGTGTCACACCTTCTTTTTTTCGAGTGATAGGGGAGTTTTTTCAATTAAAGTGATATTATCTGAAATGAGATTATTTGTTTAATTAGAGTCGCCACTTGAAATATTTGTTATGGTGTCCCAATTCACCGGTTTATTTTAAAATCCCATATCGAGGAAATTGACTTTATTTATGATCCGCAAACACAGAAGACCGGGTAAGGAATTCTGTTAACTCGGAAGAAGGTGTGAGGCACTCCCGAGTACCGTGATTTTAGCACGGTTGCTTAACAATTAATACATGGCTTAAATATCTGAATTATTATATGTTTTAGAACCTTTTATGCGTTACCGCTTCTATACCGCTTTATTATTTTAAACAATTATGAAATTATTTAAACAAGTCGCGATATCGCGCACTTATTATTTTTGTACACATGCCATGTGAAACGTACCCGTGATTCACAACATGTTTAATTTTTTTAATTATTTGAAGTTGGGGCCAAGTCGCGTGAAGCGCGCACTTGAGTTGGGATTTACGTATCGTGATTATGCAACCCACAATCACGATGATTTATTATTAATCACGCCTGAAGCAAGCTACGATGTTCGTTTATTTAAGATTGTTGTACGGTCATGCTTTATGTAGGGAGTAAATAGGCTAGTTAACACGATCTATTTAATTTGTCTCAAATCAATCGGAGCCTCAAATTAAACTATTTAAGTTTAGTGACCATGCATACGGTCCAAGTACCTTCTTTATTATACTATCTTTGCCTATTCCCAAAACTATACATATCTCAAAGAATTATTGAGGTCAATTGCATATGATACAATAAAAGGTCAAAACCAGCAAATATCTACAAGAAAGCTAAAGAAATAAACTGGCACAACAATTAATTAAAAGAACACATCTAAGACATATGTAATATTAAAATAATTGAAAACTAAATGGACCATTCATAACTTTACTGTAACGACCCGACTGGTCGTTTTGAGCTCTAGAGCGTCGTTCGGCAATTCGAGGCCAGGAACAGCTTCACTTCAGGTATTAAGATTTGTACGCATGATCGAAATTGAATTCCGGGAAGTTCGAAGTTGATTTGGGAAGAGAATTCTCATTTCGGAAGCTTTAAGTTGAAATAATTGACTAAGATTGGATTTATGAGTAAACGACCTCGGAATTGGGATTCAAAGGTTCTTGCAAATTTGTATAATAATTTCGGACTTGGACGTATATCCGATTGGGTTTGGAAAGACCCGAGAACGTTTCGGCACCTATTGTGGAAGTTAGCATTTTTTGAAGAATTTCATAAGTTTGGGTTGAGGTGCATTTCAGTATTATCAATGTCCGTTTGGGATTTCGATTATGGGAATAGCTCCGTATGGTGATTCTGGTGTTACGATCGGAAGTGAATTCAGAGGTCTGTGGGTCATATTGGAGTCATTTGGCTAAAGTTAGAAATTTGAAGGTTTTTGAGAAGTTTGGCCGGAAGTGGACTTTTAGATATCGGGGTCGAAATCCGATTTCAAAAGTTGGAATAGGTCCGTAATGTCGAACATGGCTTGTGTACAAAAATTAAGGTCAATCGAATGTGATTTGCCAGGTTTCAGCATCGAATGAAGAAGTTCGAAGTTCTAAAGTTCATCAAGTTTGAAATGGAGCGCGATTCATAGTTTTAGCGTTGTTTGATGTGATTTGAGGCCTCGAACAGGTTCGTGTGATGTTATGGAACTAGTTTGTGCGATTGGACGGGTCCCGGGGGGGGGGGGGGGGCTCGGGTGTGTTTTGAGGTGGTTTCGGATCATTTCAGGCTGTGTTGTTGCTGCAGATTTCTGTTTCTGGTTTCCTTCTTCGCGATCGCCAAGGGGGTTCCGCGTTCGCGAAGAAGAAGGTGGGAGGCGGCTGGATTTGGCCTTCGCGAACGCGAAGTGGAGGTCGCGAATGCGAAGGGGTGGGTTGAGTTGGCTACGTGAACGCGTAGAAGGAAAGAGGGGAGCTGGGCCTGAGGTCGTTGGCCTACGCGAACGCGAGGCCTGAACCGCGAACGAGTAGGGTTAGGGTGGCTGGCATTCGCGAACGCGATCACTGGGCCGCGAACGCGATGAGGAGAATTTGGGGCTGAAGCAGGTTGTGCTTCGCGAACGCGAGGGCATTTCCGCGTTCACGAAGAAGGGCAGTGCTGGCCAGTGAGTTGTTTTAAGACGGGATTTGGCCCATTTTCTTTCATTTTCTCTTGGCTTGAGCGATTCTTTGAGGGTTTCAAGAGGGGTTTTTTTTATCATCAATGGCAAGTTAAGTTATTCCCACTTATTATGAGTTAAATACATTGATTATGTATAGATTTTAACATGAAAATTAGTAGAAATTTGGGGTTTTGAGGAAGACCTAGAAATTTGGTATTCTTAGATTTTGACCACGATTTGGGTACGAAATTGGCAGTAAATTATATATTTGAGTTCGTGAGGTTATGGGTAAACTTTATCTTCAAAAATCATGTGGGTCCAAGGGCAATTTTGTCAATTTTTCGATCGGGGATAGGAATTGTTATAAATTTGATTATTAAGAGTAATTGAGCATAAATTAATGGGTTTGCATAATTATTGGCTAGTTTTGAAGCGTTGTGCATCGGTTTGAGTCGTCAGAAGAGCTTGGAAGCCGGTTATGGAACTTCGGAGCGAGGTAAGTCTCTTTTCTAACCTTGTAAGAGGGAATTAACCCCATAGGTGAACTAAATTAATATGTGCCTCTATTTGTGGGTGATACGTACGCACGAGGTGACGAGAGTCCGTACGTAGCTACTAGTTATGCCTATGTCTGAGTAGTTTTAGGTTTATACCATGCCTTGTTAATAATGTTGTTGATTTATGTTTATTGTTTGCCTTGAGAAGAAGCGAGATTGAGCTTGCTAAGTAAATGTCTTGAAAAGAGTTGAAATTGAGGAATTTGAGATCTTAAAAGTTTTTATTTGAATTTCATATTTTTGAAAAGGATTGAAGGAATATTATAATAGCTTAAGAAATCTATGTGCAACTGCATCACATGTATGTTTCGCGAACGGGGTAATTTCCTTAGAAAGCTACAAGTTGAATTTTCCTTATTTTGAAAAGAATCAAGAAAGAGATATGATTTCAATGTTAAATTTATATTTGACCGCGTCGCAAGTATGATTCGTGAGCGGGGTGATTCCTTAAATTTATATTTTACCGCGTCGCATGTATGATTCGCGAGCAGGGTATTCCCTTCTACTACTCTTATGGGATAGGGCCGTTTGCCTCGACAGGATTTATGTACCACACTCTCATGGGAGCGGGTCGTTCGCCTCGGCAGGTTAATAATGCATCTATGGTTCGCGCCGTTCGACCCTCGGCAGTGCACATTTTACTTTTATGTTGGATCGAGCCGTACGCCTTGGCATTTCCTATATATATATATATACACACACATGTTGACATGTGATTTTTGTCCCTCCCCAAATTTTTTCACATTTTTAGCACATAAATATTTATTTTAGCCTTAATGTAGCTATTTCAGCTTATTTTGACTCTTTTACTTTATTTTCGTCACAAAAACGAAAATTGCAAAAAATATACATAAATTTTAGTTTATTTATTTCTCATAAACTTTAAAAAATACAAAAATAATACTTTATATTTTTATCTTTATATATATATATAAAAAAAAACTAAAATTATTTTGTCAGTCTTATTTTTATAAAAAATATAAAAATAGTTTCGTTTTAATTGCCAGTCTTATTTTTATAGTTATTTTGCTTATGTAAGATTAATTAAATAAATTCATGTTTTCATTCTCGGTTCCGGGCAAAGAATAATATTCGGGTTCAAACGACCCATTTTTAGGCCTAATTTTCGAACCTAGCCCGTAACAATCCGAGCCCAACACACGTGGGGGACATAGACAAAACACAAGAACATGAGCACATGGACAAAGTAACATGGGAAGGCTTTTAAAATTGGACCACTTAGATTTAAAAAAGAGAGAAAAAAGCATATAAAAATACCCTACATTTACATATACACAGATGGAGCACATGGGAGGAGGACTTAGACATTTTTTGAAAAAAGAAAGAAAGAGACCACCACTGTTGGTCTTCTTCTCCATTTTTGGAGAAGAAGAAAAACCATACACACCTGGAGACCGCCCCCCTCCTCTCTTCATCTTGTTCAAAACACCCTACCACTGCCCAGCTCCATTGCCAAAGAACACCCCCTCCCAGAAACGCGGACAGAGTATACATTCGATATACACTCGATATACCGCGGATATACACGGGCAGAACACCCCCTCCCCAACGTATCTCCTTCTTCTTTCTCCTCACGACCAGCTGAAAACGACCCCCTGAACGACGTTTCCCAAACGACCTCCATAGCCTGAACCTTCCAACTCCGACCACTGCCCGTCCTCAATGACCCTACCAGCACCCCCCACGCCTGAGCTCCACCAGTCCCTCACCACTCCTTCGAGACGTTGTGCTGCCCGACAGTGAAAAAAAAATACAGCAAAAATGGTGATAGGGACGTGAGAGGTTTTCAGTTCAATTCCGTTCGAGGTTCCGTCATGGTCGTGTCGTTCGTGTTGTAATTCGTGACTGTTGATTCATTTTGCTGTCGAGGTATGTTTGCGGTTCCTTTCATTTCTTAAATAAAAAGGACTATTGTTGGATGTTCAAAGTACTACAATATCTTTGTTATTCTGTCCTACATTTAAGTTCTAATGCAGTGTATTTTAATCTCGTTTTGAAAAAGATCCAAAGCCCCGTTGTTCGAGCTTTCGTATGTTTGTTTCAGTTATGGCTTCTGCGTTTTGTTATGCTTATGCTTCAAGCTAATGACAGTGATGAATATTAAATCATATGTTATGTTACACTGTTATAGGGCTTCACCTGTGGGTTGATAACTTTTAATGTTTGTTTGTTCATTTGGTTTTATTATAATTACTCTAGGAAATAATTTAATATGCTATTTTGTTTTGTACTTTGAGTCGATCGGTTTAGATTAATGGAGTTAAACTAACAGATAAAGAAGAGTAGGCTTAAAATTCGGACTGATATTTTCCTATAACGTTTGGTTACTGTAGTAGTAACATAAGAATGAATTTTATATTAAAATTATTACATTAGTTGAATTTTCCATGGCCCTCGCAAAGTAGAAAATTGCAGTTGTCTTAGGTTTACCTTTTAAATAATAAAATGAGACGAGCCTCGCCAAATAAAACGCACAAACTCCGGGGCCCTCATAAATGTATATATTAAAAATACTTAAAATTTGGGATGGGCCGTTTAAGCGAATTTCACGGCCTTCCTCAAAGATAATAACGTGTTAGTCTCTTTAGGCACGTTTTTAATAATATTACTTTTCCTAAATCAGGGTGCACATTTATGTGACCCAAATCCAAATCCCAACGAAGTCGAAATATGTTGACAACCACGGGTGCATTGATTGTAACGTGGTTCGGGACACGTTTTCACGACGTTGCATTTCTATTAAAAAATAATAATAAAAGCGGATTAAACTTAATAAAAGCACACAAGTCATAACATGTATTAAAATCAGATATTTAGCCATTATAACAATTTAAGCGACCGTGCTAGAACCACGGGATTCGGGGGTGCCTAACACCTTCCCTCGGGTCAACAGAATTCCTTACTTAGAATTTCTGGTTCGCAGACTTCATTTGGAAAGTCGAATATTTTCCTCGAATTGGGATTCAAGATAAACCGGTGACTTGGGACACCAAAAGCCAAACCTTTCCCAAGTGGCGACTCTGAATTAAATAAATAATCTCATTTCGAATATTGTCACTTAAATTGGAAAAACTCCCTCGCGCATTTACCCTTCGGGGCGGGCGCGCAAAAAGGAGGTGTGACAACACACACACACACACACCACTCTTATGGAACTCGTGCATAACATTTGGCTAGAAGCCAGGGTATCTAAGGATCTTTCCCTGAATTGAATTATGACAACCATTTTATGATAGTTAGTATACCTTTATATATGCCCCGGTTATGGAGGGAACATGCTAGTTGAGAGCTTTAGTGTAATTGCAAAGAAGAGAATTGTACCACGTATTTTATACATGTTTATTTTCATATGCTTACTCTGTTTCATATTTATTCACTTCTTTCCTGCATTTGAAATCATTGGACCACTAATAAGAATCGAAGTCGACCTCTCATCACTACTTCTTCGAGATTAGATGGGATACTTACTGGGTACACGTTATTTTTGTACTCATACTACACTTGTTGTGCATTTTTGTTGCACAGGCACATGTATGACCATTGGCCTAGTCAGGCGCAACGACATGTTTGATACGGAGACTTAGATGAGCTGCACCTCTTGAGGCAACCCGCAACCAGCAAAGTCTCCTTCAGAGTACTGTATTGTATTTTCTTTTCTGTCCAATTTATATTCCGGATAGTTATTGTATTACATTGTTTCCTAGAAATTGCTCATTTACTTGTGACACCGGGTTCTGGGATGTCAACGGGATTATTCAGTGTCAAAATTTGTTAAAGACTTCATTATTTATTTAGTGGAATTCTTTATTAATTGTTTAATATTTTAAAAAGGAATAATTTAAAAATATTAAAACGAGAAATTTTTAGCTATTTAGTGTTGGCTCGCCTGACAGTGCTGTCCGGCGCCATCACGACCCTTAGTGAATTTTGGGTCGTGACAATACATAACAAAAGCAAACAATACACATTCAGAGGTATTTAATGAGCTGAAAGCATTTCATATTATTTAACAAGCTAACAAAGAGCAAGCAGGAATGAAAAGAGATCGAGAAACGGACCTCTGTGAACTCAGAAATTCTTAAAAATGAAGTTCGATAACGGAAATCCAAACAGAAACTCGCCCGGACCCCTCGACAACCTTGACAGACTGAGCTCAACTTAAGAGAACAACAATAGTTAATGAAGGTGAAACTGCTACATTTTATAGTGAAAGAGAGCTGGTCGGAGATGGTGAAACGCCGGCGAAACACTGACAAGGCAGTGACCTAGCGGAAATGATTTTACATGGCTTCATAATAGATTTTAGGAGTGGAACAGAGAAGCCCAACTGTTGGGGTTTGCTAGATCTTTTGCTGCGTTTTCTGCTGTGTTTGGATAGCTTTATTAGGTGATTTTGCAGGGTTTCATGGTTGATTTTCGTGGCTTTTGGGGTTGAAGTTTGTGTTGTAATGGAGTGTTTATGGCTGGACTTTGGATAAGGATACTGTGTTTTTTCTATCCGTTCCTTTTACAAATCTCTCTTCTCTCATTTTTTGTTTCTTCTACAAATCCCCCTTTTATTCTCTCGTGTTCTCTGCTTTTGTTTCCTTCCAGCTCCCCCTATTTTGTTATGTGTGTGACCCCCTTAACTGTGTGAATGAGTGGAAGATATATAGGCATAGGTATAGGAATTAATTGATAGCAAGAAAATAAGAGTGTGTATGTGCTTGTGAGTATTGAGTGAGAGCATGTGTGTTTGTTACAAAATATTTGAAAAAATCTTGCTAGGTGACATTTTTGCATTGTGAGCACGTGATTTTTGCCTTACGAAAAACTACTCCAAAATAAAATCAAAAAAATAAAATAAATCTCTTTTACTGTGTAATTTTTGAATTTGCGTGGTGTTAAATATTTGTGTTATGACCATAAATGTTTACTTTGTCATAAATAAAATGAAAAATAAAATAAAATACATGTTGCATGCATATAGGATTTAACTATGTATTTAAAAGATAATTTAAATAAAATCACAAAAATATGCAATAGTTCTATTTTTAAATATTTCAGTGTGTGATTAATGTTTTGTCTATGTATTAATAGGAAATTTATCTTTGTAAGGGTAATTTTGTTTTTATTATTTTTATTAAGAATTTAATAATTAGGAATTTAATTAGGAAATTAAAAGAAGTAGAAATTAAGTGGGTAAAACGGATCTAGGCCAAATCTTAAACAAAACAATCAGGCCCAAAACATTTTAACCCACCCCCACAGCCCAATCCAAAACAGCCCAGGTACCGGTCCAATTCAGCTACGCCAAACGACGTCGTTTGGTGATCATTCATCAAGGGCCGTTAGATTAGATCAATTCAACGGCTGAGATACACTACCCTTACCCGGAACCCTCTACCCGACCCATCGCCCCAACTCAGCCCGACCCTGGCATTAAACCAAACGACATCATTTGGTTTAATGAACAAATCCTGGCCACTCATTCTGATTGATCTAACAGTCAAGATCAATCCACCCCTCCCCTATATAAGTTCCAGACCCCTACCCCGGCCCCCTAACTAAACCCCCTCTCTACTGTTCATCGTCACCTTCCTCAGACCCCCCCCTTAACCCTAGCCACCCTAAGACCCCAAATCCTGAAACCCGGCGGCATCAACGCCGCCGGTCACCACCTTAACAACCTAGAACCCCCTGAACATCCTCTATCCAGTTATGCTAGCCACTTGGCTCGAATCTGCTTGAAGGTTCTCGAATCTTCATTTGAAGATTCGAGCCGAGTTTAGATCTAAACCTAACAGCCCCAAATCGACACCATAGCTTCCCCTAACCACCCTGAGTATGGATCTATTGTTTGTTTGGCTCGAATCAGTTCCAAGCTTCTCGAATCTTCTTTTGAAGATTCGGACCAAACAAGAACAAACTCAGATCTGTTTTAAGCTGACACCAAATGACCCCTAGGCTACCCTCACCCTTGTATCATGTTTGGTTCTCCTCGAATCTGACCAGAAATGGTTAAATCCCAAATCGAACTTTCAAGAACCCTAAAAATACCAAACTTTTGGATTCCGTTCAGATTGAATAAAGATTGAGGTTTAATCGACCTTAGTCGAAGTATTTTCAGTGGAAAATACTTCGACTAAGGTCTGTTTGATTTCAAACAAAATCCGAAGCCGAGTTGAGTTCGAGTCTGATTAAAATTCAGAGGTACTTTTCTATTTCTGTTTGCATATTCTGTATGTATTTTTGTTTGTTTTAATAACTTGTTAATTTTTTTTATATTTTTTGTTTTGATTAATTCTGTCATTTTGTCTCATGCCCGTCTATATGATCAAAATATGAAACTGTTTCTGTTGGTTGTGATTGTTCATAATGTAAGTAATCGACTCGATTAAGTTCGTCGATTAGTTATATTATGAATTCTCATTTATGATAATGCTAATAAAAACAGTCTGCTTCTATTGTTTTAGACTGATTATGGACAAATGTTGTAAATAGTCTACTGATTAATACTTGTCAATTAAATCATGTTTGTTTGCAAATCAGTAATTTCAAATGTATGATGTGTATATATTGTTTTCTGAACAGGGCATTGTCAGTATATTGACAATGCTCCTGTGTTTGTTTGATTTATTGTTCAAAGTTAAAGCTCAGTTACTGAACTCAGTGTAATATGTTGCTATGATGATTGGTTCTGAATTCAGTATGATTCTACCAATGTTTGATTGAATGTAATTGTGTTAGGAGTTACATTTTTAATCAGAATTCAGTCCAAACTTTAGGATTGGTTATAGCTGCTTAAACAGATTTTAAAATCTGTATTGTGAAATTCTGAATTTAAGACAGTAATAACATTAATTACAGTAGAAAATATGGGATATTTTTGGACAGAATAGTGAGGGTAATATGATATAAAAGTGAGCTGATAGTGGAGTGATAATGGCTATTAGTTAATGAGTAATAATGGGGAACAAAGGGTAATGGGCTGATTAAAATCAGGATAGGATCATTTAATGTATTAAAAAGTAGTTTGTAATGGAACTTTCTATTTTAAAAGAAGAAAGGGGTCCAAGAAGCACTTAAAAAAGCATAGGACCAGCCCTGTATAAATACAGGAGCTGGACAGCTTAATGAAAAAAAAAACTTGAAGAGAGTTTGAGAGATTTTAGGAGATTTTGGAAGAAGAAAAATCTGATTGAGAGTTTTCAGTTAGACAGAGAAGAGAGTTTAGAGAGACTTCATAACATATTTTGAAAGAGAATTTAAGAAAAATACACCTAGAGTGAGATAAAAGAGAAAAACCCAGCAGAAAAATCAGATTCTTCTTGGAATCTGAAGAGGAAGAGGAAAAAGAAAAACAGAAACAGATATAGAAACAGAAAAGAAAATCAGAAACATACTTTTCTTTGGATCTGTCCGGGTCTATTTGTTTGATATTACTTGGATTAAATCTGAAAGTTTTTTTTCCCAAAAATCCTGTTACTGTGCATCTGGGCTCCTCGGATCCTATTCTTGTTCAGACTTGCTGTGTTATCGGTACATTCTACTGATTTTGTTATTGCTGCTACTGCTGAAATTTACTCCTTCTACCTTCATTTTCAGGTACATGTCTTTTAAATTTTAAGTTGGAAAGAGATTCAACATGACTCATCAATGAAGCTTGAATTGAAATTCTGTTTTCCATTTGTCCAAGTTCATCAGTTTAAATTTCATTTTTTGTTTCATGTTAGTTAATTAGTAGTGAATTCAATTTGATAGCTATGAGCTAATTGTCTTACTTTGAAAGTTCGTATAAAGCTTTGTAATAATGCTAGCCCTTCATCTCATTAGTTTAATCATATTTGAACTGTCAAGGTAGGAAACATGACATAAAGATTGGCCATTAACTAGGCCTTGTGGCGTTGTTAGAATAGAGTGAAAATATCAAAACCATATTGCTAGTTTATTCTTATACTTGATTTAGTTATGGATGGAATGATATAAGTTGTACGTTCTTATGTGGTATGATAACAGGTATTTATAGAACCATTAGTGGATGGTGAGTTGAGTTGTTATGGCTCATTATGATGTTAAAGTGCTACGAATGTTTCAAGACATACAAATACGTTGCATGTAAGGCAATGTTGTCAATCAATTTGTATAATAATTCTTTTCTTATCAACTTGATGCCTATTCACCCTCATAAATAAATTAACCAAACAATTAGGCCAATTAGATCAAAAGCAAGTATATGAGAATAAAATGAGGTGTACAAGCATAAATTGCAATACTTATATCAATGGTAAGTAGAAATAGAATTTGCACTAAATAAGAAATAAATAAAAATTGTTCAAAAATACTTCTTCCCTTCATAAATCATTTTGTGAGTTTCATATGTCCCTCATTCTTTGGTATATGTATATATGTTGTATTTGTGAAGAATAGTATTAATCATGTTCTTATTCTTTATTTTGAATTTGAATAGTCTTGGATGAACATAAATTATACGCGGAAATTCTAATCGACGGGCAACATTTAATAGATTGCGAATTCTTTTCAAAGAATTTATAGGCCTCTAAAATGGGAGTTTCTCATGATTTTCACATAAAAGAAATATATGAATATAATAAACAATTTGTGGAAAATCCCTAAACCATTACAAATATTTTGCGCAATTAGGGATACGTTCGCGTACCCTGATTATATTTTTAAAAAGCAAAAATTCGGATTATGCGTACGCGCAATTTCGAGCGAATATTTAATAAAAGGATTTTTTCAAAGGCGTTAAATTAATTTCATAAAAACCCGCGATGTGCGGTTCAATATTTAAGAAAAACAAATATTCTTGATTCAACACAATCTCGAAAAATGATTGCTTAATAAATATATTATCAAAAGTTATTGTGTACACGTACGCGTGACACAATTCCGCATTTTTTTTGATTTATAACACGAATATATGTACACGTAATTCGATTCAAAGAAGGGTCCTTAATCACAATAAGTATAAGCGGTAGTTAAAATTACGTAATAAAAATATATTTAATAAAAATCAAGATAATTAAGCCAATAATAAAAACAGTTAAGCGACCGTGCTAGAACCACGGAATTCGGAAATGCCTAACACCTTCTTCCGGATTAATAGAATTCCTTATTCAGGATTTCTGGTTCGCAGAATAATAAACAGAGTCATATTCTCCTCGATTCAGGGATTAAAATTGGTGACTTGGGACGCCTAAAATTCCCAGGTGGCGACTCTGAAATAATTAAATAAATTCCGTTTCGACTGTCATTCAATTGGAGAAAACTCCCCACGCGCCCCGCGGGTGCGGAAAAAAGGAGGTGCGACAGCTCTGGCGACTCTGCTGGGTACTTAAGTGGTTTCTATCTTCCACTGTAACCCAGAACCACTGGTTCAGGGTTTAAAGAATTCGAGCTTAAAATAACTGCATTAATTGGCTTTATTTACTATATGATTTTCAACTGTTTATATGCTTAACATGCTAAATGTTTTTTTACTGCTTTAATATTATTTGAATTGTGAATATATACAACTGCTACGAAACCCCTTTCTTTCTGAGTCTTCTGAATTTATGGTGTACACGTGCGCGTGACCCACCTTTCTGTTAAAGTCATACCAAATAAGACGGAGTTGGGACAAGTAACTAGGCCGGGCAGACTTTCGTGCTCCCGGTACGTTGCCCCCGCTTCGGCTCAAACTGTCCGTTTGGGTAAGCCAGGTTTAGAACAATCAACCTAAGGTTTTACACTTAGAATAACTCAGCCATGTACCGGATCCCTAGTAGGAACGAATATTTGCATCATATGCATTTGGCCTTGGAGACTCAACACAGGGGTTGGGTCTGTCTAGGACAGGTGAACCCAAAATAAAAAGACCATCATGATGCATCCTACTTGTTACTTGTGCATTCATTTGCCTCGAACATGCTTGTTGACCAGCTTAAATAAAATCATGGTGAGAAGAAAGGAATAAAATAGGTTGTTTTAAAAATTTCGAAAAAAAAATAGTTTTAAATTTTGAAATAAAGGTATTTAATAAAAAAAAATTTCGAAAATGATTTTTTTTTAGTATAAATTTTCAAAATGAATTTTAACTTTATCAAAATTAAATTTCAGATACAAAATGAGCACCACACAAAGCCCCTCATCCACAAGTACGGAAGAATTTCTATGTCAGCTTCAAATGTGGTGGTATGATTTAGGCGAAGACGGTCAAAAATGGGTCGTCAAGCATTTGGGAAATCTCACGGACATTATGAAAGTTAAACCCCGTGATGATCTGATTGCGGCGTTAGTAACTTTCTGGGATCCTGTTCACAATGTTTTTCGTTTCTCTGACTTCGAGCTTACTCCTACATTAGAGGAGATAGCTGGCTATGTTGGTTTTGACGGAAGTTTAAGAAATCAAAGCTTGATATTCACAAAGGCTCCTTCGGTACATCGATTCTTCGGTCTTCTGAACATCAGCAGTCAAATCAGGAAAAGCAATGTCATCAATGGATGTTGTTCCTTCAACTTTTTGTATTCAAGGTTCGGAAAGTCAGATGGGTTCGAAATTCATGAGAAAGGCCTTACCAATAAGCAAAACAAAGACACTTGGCAGATTCACCGTCGCTTTGCTTTCATGGTGGCTTTTCTAGGAGTCATGGTCTTTCCAAACAAAGAGCGAACAATTGATATTCGCACCGCGAAAGTTGTGCAAATCCTCACGACCAAAGAAAATCACACCCTTGTCCCCATCATTCTATCAGATATTTATCGGGCTTTAACTTTATGTAAATCAGGAGCAAAGGTCTTCGAAGGATGCAAAATTTTGTTGCAAATGTGGGTGATGGAGCATCTCCAACAACAGCCCAAGATCATACAGTATGGGTCAAACAATGATAATTGCATCGAGAGCTATGAGGAAAGAACAAAAAATTATCAGGCTCCAGAAGGGATAGAAGCATGGGTATCTCATCTAAAGGCTTTAACGGCAAATCAAATTGAATGGACTCTGGGATGGCTCCCGATGAGGGAAGTAATACACATGTCAGCCTCAAATAGTTATCTACTACTATTGGGATTGAGAAGCATTCAGCCGTATGCACCACTGAGAGTCCTAAGGCAATTAGGGAGATATCAAATAGTTCCTGATGATGAAGATTTGAGTGTGCAAGTAATCGAATTACACCCAGAAGCCACTATTCCCGAGGCTCTACTTCAGCAGATGTGGAATGGGTGCCGATACTTGAAAAGTGATACTCAAGTCCCAGACGCTACAAAGGGTGAGATAAATCCTGGATATGCAAGGTGGTTTGAAAAACGGTCTCGCGTAGATGATGTACCAGAACCTGAGCTAAAAAGGCCAACAAAAAGACCCCATGTTCAAAACTTCAATGATAAAATCCAAGAGCGGTTGATCTGGGGAGAAAAAGAAAAAGGGTACAAAGCAACTATCCATGCCCTAAAAGAAAATCTAAGAAGCCTCAGTTTGGAGAAAGATTTGCAAGAACAAGAAGCCGAAGGCGAGAAAAAGAGTCTAGCTTGTGAGAATGAAAATCTTCATGCTCGATTCCAAAAAATGAAAAGAGTTTCTGAAACGCCAAAGAGGAGCTGGAAGGATCAAAAAACCATCGCCAATCTCTTTGAAAAAATGCAAGATTATGATTCCATTCTTGCGGAAAACGAAAGGGCATTGAGCAAAGCAAAAGAAAGGATCCAACAATTAAACGAAGAAGCCAGATCTAACAAAGAACGCCAAGATAGGCAATCCGAAAAAGACAAGGCACAACTCAAGAAGGAAAAAGACTATTGGATGCGATCAGAAGACCAGCTTCGTGCACAACTAGAAGAGGCAAGAAGATGCAACAGAGAATATCAACAAGCAGACCTCGACAAGGAAAGATCGCAAGCAAGATTAGAGCAGGCCATACTCTGAGCTCTATTAGAATCAGCTCTAGATCGTGAAAACCGTGTCAGAGATATAGCCACCACTCGTCAGCAGCAATTGCAAGACCAAGACCAACGTCTCCAAGGTTTCAGGGCACAAATCCACGACCTGGCAGTCTTCACATCTCAAAGTTATGTAAACTGCCAAGGAATGGATTATGAAAGGTTTACAGAGCATGCGCCCACTTTTGCTCATCATCTAGCAATAGAGTTGGAAAGGATGTATCGAACGCTGGGAGGCCATCCGGGTCAAGCCCCACATTGAGCAGATAATCCAATATTTGACAACAAAAGTGGAAAGTGGGGCACGTTGTGAGATGTTAAGAATTGTATCTTTTATTTTGATTTAAGTGTGTGTTTTCAAGCCATTTTCTTAAAGTTTTCAAATGTAATTCCATCTTTGTGTAATGAATAAAAGTGATTGCCTTTGGTCCGAACTACGCAAGGTCTGATTCATGTAAGGCATGATACGTAGGCAATATCTCAGATTTGACCACCACGATAAAAGATATATATAATAAATAAAAATGAATAACAATAAAAATTTCAAGAAGGCTGGGACGACACAAGCAGCCGAGCAAATGCATAATAGAAAGGGATTATTTGTCTAGGAGCATTGCATCTCAACGTGTGATTATATATGTGTTAAACTCTCAAAGCTAACAAGATTGTTCATTTTCAGAATTCAAGCAGTTAGTTTCTCTAAAGAGTATACTGGCATATTATCACTATCACACAAGATCAAAAGGACCAATACCCGAAAGTATGTCTATCCCAGATGTTGACACAGGTATGGAGATAGAGGAGATGGATGTCGGGAAAATGAAAGAAGAGATGTTTAAGCTCAAGCAGCAAATGGCTGAGATGTACCAAGCCTGGTCTACAGGACAGTTACCCCCATCTTACCCAAATAACCCTGCTCCATCAATGACCCAAACTCAGGATAATATCACCACTGAATTGTCCCCAAACTTCCCCATTTACCAGCACTACCGAGGCACCACCTCTCAGACACCGCAGCCTCCACCTCCGAAACCCGTTCCATATTTTCCCCCACCTATGACTCCTGTTTTCGTAGCACCTCCCCTTGCTACATTCCACAAATCTCCTAGTGAGCCTACATTCCAGGCCCAAGACAACCAATATTACCCCCCGGAGCCCACCCTCAAAGCCTCCGAAATTAATTCAACTGCTCCTCGTTTTGATCTCCCAACCGAAATTGACAAGCCAACTAAAAATGTTGAACAAGAAGAGATGTTCAGGAAGGTCAAGAGTCTAGAGCAATCGTTCAGAGACATGCGAGGATTAGGCGGGCAAGTCAGTGTAGCATACAAAGATTTATGCTTATTCCCCAATGTACAATTGCCAGTTGGCTTCAAGATGCCCAAATTTGACCTATACAGCGGGCACGGCGACCCAGTAGCTCACTTAAGGGGTTTCTGTAGCAAGATGCGAGGAGCTGGGGGAAAGGATGAATTATTGATGGCTTACTTCAGTCAAAGTCTAAGCGGATCAGCTTTGGAGTGGTATACACGCCAGGACCATGGAAGATGGTACACCTGGGATGACCTGGCACAGGCATTCGCATACCATTTCCAATACAATCTGGAAATCATCCCAGATCGATTATCTTTGACCAAATTTGAGAAGAAACACAATGAAAGTTTCAGAGAGTATGGTTTTCGGTGGAGAGAACAGGCAGCAAGAGTGGATCCTCCTATGAAGGAGAGTGAAATGGTAGACTACTTCCTCCAAGCCTTGGAACCGACTTACTATGCCCACTTGGTTTCAGCGGTTGGGAAATCATTCAACGAAGTAGTGAAGATGGGAGGTATGGTGGAAGAAGGCCTCAAGACAAATAAAATCATGAGCTATTCAGCAATTAAGGCAACTACTCAAGCTATTCAAGGCGGGGTAGGAGGAATCGGAAGAAAGAAGAGGGAGGAAGCAGCAGTAGTTGATTCAGGAATTTGGCCGGGACCCAGAGGTTCACCGCTTTACTATAATCAACAACGACCTCGCCAATCAGCTTACCACCATGATTCATCCCAACACTACTATCACCCTTCAGAGCCTCATTTTTCCATTAACCATGCTCAAGCATACAATCAGCCACCTGTTCACACCAATTGGCGTGCTCCTGTCACACCAAATACTTACCCACGAGCCTATCCCGGACCAGGTTTCAGGCCTAGGCCAGCATTCAGGGGAGAAAGGGAACAGAAAAAGAAAACTTACACTCCATTGGGAGAGTCTTACACTAGTCTGTTCCACAGGCTGAGACAGCTAGACATGCTGAGACCAATACAATCCAAGCTACCCAATCCTCCTCCAAAGAATCTGGATTACACCATTAGCTGTGAATATTGCTCCGGTGCACCAGGCCATGATACGGAGAAATGCTGGCATTTGAAAAATGCAATACAAGAGCTGATTGATACTAATAAAATCGAGGTTCAAACCCCCGAAGCCCCAAATATCAATAGAAATCCAATGCCAGCCCATCAAGAGGCTAATATGATAGAAATCATACAAACTGATGGGGAGACAAAGAAGCCGTCACAAACTATCATGATGATCAAGTCTCATGAAGCCAAGCCAGATAAGCAGTTAATAGAGGAGAAGCCGGTGTCTAAGCAGAATAAAAATGTTGATGAACCATCTATAATAGTCGATGAGGGATCATCGAGCAAATTTGCTGCAAAACAAGAAAGGCCGAAAGTGATAGTACCCGGGGTTGTTAACAAACCCATTGTATTCGTGGAAGGAGCCCGTACAGATCGGGTTATTATTGCACCTGTAATCCAGCTACCGGTCATCAACAACAAAGCCATCCCATGGAGCTATGAACGGGTGACTGTAATGTATAAAGGCAAAGAAATCAAGGAAGAAGTGTGTGAGGTGCAAGGCTTGACTCGTTCGGGAAGATGTTTTACTCCCGAAGAGCTGAGAAAAACTAAAAACAATCCAATGCCAACAAAGAGAGCTGTGACGGAAGAAGAGGCGGAGGAGTTTTTAAGAAAAATGAAACTCCATGATTATTCTATTGTGGATCAATTAAAGAAGACCCCCGCTCAAATTTCACTGTTGTCATTACTGATCCATTCAGAGGAACACCGTTTGGCATTGATGAAAATCCTTAATGAAGCTCATGTTCCTGAAAAGATCTCTGTAAATCATTTGGGAAAAATAGCCAACAGAATCTTTGAGACAAACAGAATTACATTTGCTGATGATGAATTACCTGTGGAAGGTACCGAGCACAACAGAGCTCTTTACCTCACCGTGAAATGTGAAAACTCCATAGTAACCCGGGTATTGGTTGACAATGGGTCAAGTGCAAACATATGCCCTCTCTCCACTTTAAACAAATTAAAAATTAAAGAGGAGAGGATCCAGAAGAATAGTATCTGCGTACGGGGGTTTGACGGTGGAAGCAGAGATTCATTTGGCGACATAGTATTGGAACTAACAATAGGGCCAGTTGAATTCACAATGGAATTCCAAGTGTTGGACATAACTGTTTCTTACAACTTGTTGTTGGGTCGACCATGGATCCATGCTGCTAAAGCAGTCCCGTCAACACTACATCAGGCTGTCAAGTTTGAATGGGATCATCAAGAAGTAGTCGTGTATGGAGAAGAAAGTTTAAATGCTCACAGCAGTACCATTGTACCGGTCGAGGGAACAGAAAATGACCAGGGACCATGGGTATACCAAGTAACCGACACAAATTCCAGAGGGGAAATACCTTCCAAATCCAAAGATATCCTCTGCATCAGTCATGGTAGCTTATGAAATGTTAAAGAATGGCTTTATACCCGGCAAAGGTCTGGGTTTATCTTTGCAAGGAATTATACAACCAGTATCTCTCCCCGAGAACTGGGGAACATTCGGTTTGGGGTTCATACCCACTGCCAATGACGTGATAAGGGCTAGGAAGCTGAAACACCAAGCATGGGTTCTTCCAAAACCAGTCCCACATCTGTCAAAGTCTTTTGTCAAGACCGGTGCTAAAAATCGCCCGATAACAACAATTCCTAAATCCCGGGTCAATCCTGAGAAGGAATTAATTGAAAGGTTCGAGAAATTGTTTAGTGATGTGAATATGTTGGAAAGCGGAGAAGGGTGTAGCAACGCAGAAGTTCAATTCGTTGGACCGGAAACAAAGCTCAATAATTGGAAAGCCACTCCTCTCCCAATTCGAAAGGAGTCTTGGTAGTTTATTTTGATTTTCTTTCAGTTTGTTTGGGTTATTTCAAGGTTGTAATCCCAAAGTTTATCTTACAGTTGGTGTGCAAAACCTTGTTATCTTTCATCATCCAATAAAAAGCAGTTTCCTTTTTATTATCATTCCTGATAGTTTTCTTTTCTTTTTCTTCTTTCCTATACAGTTCCTTTTACGCTGGCTCTAGTGATATGGCATGCATGAGGAATCATCAGCCCAGTCTTAAAAATCAATCTGGTTCCGAAGTAATAATTCAAGAAATATATTGTGATTATGAATCAGAATATGAGGAAGATGAGGTTTTTGAAGAGATTAGTAAAGAGTTAATTCACTTTGAGGAAAAAAATCAAACCTAACTTGAGTGATACCGAGGACGTCAATATAGGGGACACGAGTAATGTCCGGGAAACTAAAATAAGTGTCCATCTCGAACCAAAGATCCGAGAGGAGTTAATTAAAGCACTCATAGAATTCAAAGATGTTTTTGCATGGTCGTATGACGACATGCCGGGCTTGAGCACTGATTTAGTGGTCCACAAATTGCCCACCGATCCAACGGTGCCTCCTGTCAAGCAGAGGCTGAGAAAATTCAAGCCTGATATGAGTGTGAGAATTAAGGAAGAAATCACCAAACAATTGGAAGCAAAGGTCATTCGAGTCACTCGATATCCTGTTTGGTTAGCTAATGTCGTTCCTGTGCCAAAGAAAGACGGCAAAATTAGAGTATGCGTCGACTATCGCAATCTCAACAAAGCAAGTCCAAAGGATAATTTCCCATTACCCAATATCCATATTTTGATCGACAATTGTGCCAAGCATGATATAGGGTCTTTCGTGGATTGTTATGCCGGGTATCATCAAATTCTAATGGATGAAGAAGATGCAGAAAAGACGGCATTCATCACACCATGGGGAACTTATTGCTACCGGGTAATGCCATTCGGTTTAAAGAACGCCGGAGCAACCTATATGAGAGCAATGACCACAGTGTTTCATGATATGATACACAAGGAAATTGAGGTATACGTGGACGATGTGATCATAAAATCAAAGCATCAGGCCGACCACGTTGGGGATTTGAGGAAGTTCTTCTTAAGACTTCGCAGGTACAACCTCAAGCTTAACCCTGCCAAATGCGCATTTGGAGTTCCATCCGGAAAGTTGCTGGGATTCATAGTCAGTCGACGAGGCATCGAGCTAGACCCATCAAAAATTAAAGCCATCCAAGAATTGCCACCTCCCAGGAACAAAACTGAAGTAATGAGTTTGTTGGGAAGGTTAAATTACATCAGCAGGTTTATTGCTCAGCTCACAACAACCTGTGAGCCAATTTTCAAATTGTTAAAAAAGGATGCTGCGATCAAATGGACCGATGAGTGTCAAGAAGCGTTCGATAAAATAAAAGGGTACTTGTCGAACCCACCCGTGTTGGTCCCGCCAGAGCCAGGAAGACCTTTGATTCTTTACTTAACGGTTTTGGAAAATTCATTTGGTTGCGTATTGGGGCAACATGACCTCACTGGCAGAAAAGAACAGGCCATCTACTACCTTAGCAAGAAGTTCACAGCTTATGAGGTTAAGTATACTCATCTGGAAAAGACATGTTGCGCCCTAACATGGGTAGCTCAAAAATTGAAACACTATTTGTCATCCTACACTACTTACCTCATTTCTCGGTTGGATCCATTGAAATACATTTTTCAAAAGCCTATGCCAATGAGAAGACTTGCAAAATGGCAGATATTGCTCACAGAATTTGACATCATCTATGTGACTCGAACTGCAATGAAGGCTCAAGCACTGGCCGATCATTTAGTCGAAAACCCGGTCGATAAGGAATATGAGCCATTGAAGACTTATTTTCCTGATGAAGAAACAATGCATATCGACGAGGTGGAGCGAATTGAAAAGCCTGGCTGGAAACTTTTCTTTGATGGAGCCGCTAACATGAAAGGAGTTGGGATAGGAGCTGTAATCATTTCTGAAACAGGGCATCACTATCCTGTTACGGCTCAATTGCGATTTTATTGCACCAATAATATGGCTGAATATGAAGCTTGCATTTTGGGGTTAAGGCTAGCTGCAGACATGGGTATCCGAGAAATCTTAGTCATGGGAGATTCAGATCTTTTGGTACATCAAATTCAAGGAGAATGGGAAACCCGAGACTTGAAGCTCATCCCATACCGACAATGTCTACATGATTTTTGTCAGCGGTTTCAATCAGTGGAATTCCAACATATTCCAAGAATCCATAATGAGGTTGTCGATGCATTGGCTACCCTAGCATCAATGTTGCACCATCCGGACAAAGCTTATGTAGATCCAATACATATTCAAGTCCACGATCAGCACACTTATTGCAATATGGTTGAAGAAGAATTTGATGGTGAACCATGGTTCCACGACATCAAGGAGTATATCAGGATGGGGATATATCCTGCACAAGCCACAGGAGATCAAAAGAGGACCATTAGGCGATTGGCAAATGGATTCTTCTTAAGCGGAGGAGTTTTGTATAAAAGAACACCAGATCTTGGATTATTGAGATGCATAGATGCCAGACAAGCTGCAGCTGCCATGTCTGAAGTACATTCAGGAGTTTGCGGACCCCACATGAGTGGATATGTGTTGGCAAAGAAAATCCTCCGAGCTGGTTACTATTGGCTTACCATGGAGCGAGATTGTATCAGTTTTGTGCGCAAGTGTCATCAATGCCAAATACACGGAGATTTGATTCATTCTCCACCATCCGAGTTGCACACAATGTCGGCACCATGGCCCTTCGTTGCCTGGGGCATGGATGTGATTGGACCAATTGAGCCGGCAGCATCCAATGGACACAGGTTCATTCTGGTAGCTATTGATTATTTTACCAAATGGGTTGAGGCCAAGACATTCAAATCAGTGACCAAGAAAGCTGTGGTCGATTTTGTCCACTCAAATATCATATGTCGATTCGGAATCCCGAAGGTGATCATCACAGATAACGGTGCTAATCTTAACAGCAACTTAATGAAGGAAGTATGTCAACAGTTTAAGATTACACATCGTAACTCTACCCCATATCGGCCCAAGGCGAATGGAGCAGTAGAAGCAGCCAACAAAAACATAAAGAAGATACTTCGGAAAATGGTAGAAGGTTCAAAACAATGGCATGAAAAATTACCATTTGCATTATTGGGATACCGCACTACTGTTCGCACTTCAGTAGGAGCCACTCCTTATTTGTTGGTATATGGCACTGAAGCAGTAATTCCTGCAGAAGTTGAGATTCCTTCCCTTCGGATCATCGCCGAAGCAAAGATTGATGATGATGAATGGGTCAAAACCCGTCTAGAACAGTTAAACTTGATTGATGAAAAACGATTGACCGCAGTATGCCATGGTCAATTATATCAAAGAAGAATAGAAAGAGCATACAACAAAAAGGTACGTCCCCGGAAGTTTGAAGTAGGTCAGCATGTGCTGAAACGTATTCTTCCACATCAGGTTGAAGCAAAAGGCAAATTTGCCCCGAATTGGCAAGGACCATTCATTGTGACCAGAGTATTATCGAATGGTGCACTATGCTTAACAGACCTTGAAGGCAAGTGCATAGACATCGCGATCAATTCTGACGCGGTAAAGAGATATTATGCATGAATTTTTGAATGATTGTATTTAGCATTATTTCGAAGATTGGAATGACAAAGACAATTTATTCTGCTATCTGAAACACTATACCCTTTGTTTCCCCGTTGAGCCATACTTTTTTCTTTCCTACCCTCTTTTGGAATCAATGAAAATCAAGTATGAAATAAAAAAAAACATCACTATTATTTAGTGAACTACGTTTGACCTGATTCCTCAAAGAAGGATACGTAGGCGCCTCACGGCTCGGTCATAGGGTGCACAATATACATAAAAAGTGCACAAAAAGAAACATCAAGCGACCCCAATCAAGGAACTGGGGCAAGAATTGTATTGTAAATAAGAAAAAGATTCCAAGAGTTGTAATTTTAAACACATACCAAAACTGTTTAGCTTTTAATACCTTTTCCATTTCTAACCCCATACCAAAAAGACCTTTCGACCAATCTTAGAAAAATGCTGAGTCAAGCAAATGAAGATGGTTCATAATACTCTGGTACAAACCAGAAAAGAAAGTAAAAACGAGAGAGTCTTATAGGTGAAAACCCACACGGGCACCATAAGGCGACGAAAGTTGAGAGAAAAGTAAAATGAGAGAGTCTTATTGGTGAAAACCTTCGTGGGCACCATAAGACGAAAAGGAAGTGAAAAAATGAACAAATGAGGAAAGTTTATCAATGAAAACTCTTTAAGACATGCAAGTCCAACAGGTCTGTGAAATGAAAAATGAGGTTGGATTATGGAAATTTTGGCAAAAACAAAAATGAGACAATTGAAAGGAGATTGATTAAAGACTGGGTTGATTAATCCGAAATGTATACCCTGATCATTGGTGCCAGTAACTCCAATCAGATAAGTTTTTATTCTTTCTCCAACAGTCATCCAAAATTGGATTTTTCTTTTCATTCTATAATTGTCGAAATCAACGTGTTTCGTCACTAATAATCTTACTTTTCTAAAAGCTTTGAGATAAGTTTTATTCCAAACAAATAAGAAGGAATGTCAAGGTTACAAAATACAGCCACGAAAGGTGGGAGATAAAAGATATGGGTGTAAGAAAGGTGAAATTAAAAAATGGATCAGCAAAGTCAGAAGGGACATATGATTACAGTTAAAAGGGTTTGAAGGAAAACATATAGAGGGGAATCCTATAGTCAAGGATCAATTACAAGGACAAAACAGTCTTTTCAACCATTCCAAGGCAACAAAGAGAAACGAAGAGAAGCATCACCATCGGCAAGAATACCCCAGTCAACCACCCTGCTTTAAACTAACGAAGTTTTCTTTGATTTAAAACAGGGGCAAATACAATATCAGGCGTCCACCTGGAGAATGAGGATGAAGAATTAAAGAAGTCAGGCGTCCACCTGGAGAATGAGGATGAGAATTGAAGAAGTCAGGCGTCCACCTGGAGAATGAGGATGAGAATTAAAGAAGTCAGGCGTCCACCTGGAGAATGAGGATGAGAAAAAGAAGAAGTCAGGCGTCCACCTGGAGAATGAGGATGAAGAATTAAAGAAGTCAGGCGTCCACCTGGAGAATGAGGATGAGAATTGAAGAAGTCAGGCGTCCACCTGGAGAATGAGGATGAGAATTGAAGAAGTCAGGCGTCCACCTGGAGAATGAGGACAAAGAAAAGAAGAAGTCAGGCGTCCACCTGGAGAATGAGGATGAGAATTAAAGAAGTCAGGCGTCCACCTGGAGAATGAGGATGAGAAAAGAAGAAGTCAGGCGTCCACCTGGAGAATGAGGATGAAGAAGTTAAAAAGAAGTCAGGCGTCCACCTGGAGAATGAGGATGAGAATTAAAGAAGTCAGGCGTCCACCTGGAGAATGAGGATGAGAAAAGAAGAAGTCAGGCGTCCACCTGGAGAATGAGGATGAGAATTGAAGAAGTCAGGCGTCCACCTGGAGAATGAGGATGAAGAAGTTAAAAAGAAGTCAGGCGTCCACCTGGAGAATGAGGATGAGAATTGAAGAAGTCAGGCGTCCACCTGGAGAATGAGGATGAGAATTAAAGAAGTCAGGCGTCCACCTGGAGAATGAGGATGAGAAAAGAAGAAGTCAGGCGTCCACCTGGAGAATGAGGATGAAGAAGTTAAAAAGAAGTCAGGCGTCCACCTGGAGAATGAGGATGAAGAATTGAAGAAGTCAGGCGTCCACCTGGAGAATGAGGATGAAGAATTGAAGAAGTCAGGCGTCCACCTGGAGAATGAGGATGAGAATTAAAGAAGTCAGGCGTCCACCTGGAGAATGAGGATGAAGAAGTTAAAAAGAAGTCAGGCGTCCACCTGGAGAATGAGGATGAGAATTAAAGAACTCAGGCGTCCACCTAGAGAATGAGGATGAGAATTAAAGAAGTCAGGCGTCCACCTGGAGAATGAGGATGAAGAAGTTAAAAAGAAGTCAGGCGTCCACCTGGAGAATGAGGATGAGAATTGAAGAAGTCAGGCGTCCACCTGGAGAATGAGGATGAAGAATTGGAGAAGTCAGGCGTCCACCTGGAGAATGAGGATGAAAAAATTGAAGAAGTCAGGCGTCCACCTGGAGAATGAGGATGAGAATTAAAGAAGTCAGGCGTCCACCTGGAGAATGAGGATGAGAATTAAAGAAGTCAGGCGTCCACCTGGAGAATGAGGATGAAGAATTAAAGAAGTCAGGCGTCCACCTGGAGAATGAGGATGAAGAAGTTAAAAAGAAGTCAGGCGTCCACCTGGATAATGAGGATGAGAAAGAAAAGAAGCAGTCAAGGCACCCACCTGAAGAACGAGGGAATGCAATTGAAGTGTTGAAATCAAAAGCCCGCTCATATGAGAAAGGAGCACACTTAGAATCAATAAAGCAGAGGAGTCCAACAAAATCCCCAGCAAGAAACAACAAGAGTTCCAAAAGGAATACGGAATAAGCCAAATGCCCAAGAGTCACCAAGATATCAAGACAACAAGAAACGCAAGGGCATGATCTAGATAAGATTTTTATAATTCATGTACCATAGTCTAGTTTAGCTTTTTGTATTTCCTTTAAAGTAAGGTGTAATAAGGAGGTCAGCAAGCAGTAAAAACAGCACGAAGCAGCAGTAACATCACAGTCCCACGGTAGTCCCAGCTACCCAAAATTCCCGAACTACATTGACCTGATTCCTTTATAGCCAAGGATATGTAGGAAACCTTTGAAGCAGAGGTTCGGTCAAATCTTTCTAAAAATGCTTCCCACGGAGTATTCGAACGGGCAAAAATCGCTCGTATCCGCTCACTTTATCTTTGCACGAAAACTCTTCGAGTTTCCGCACAAAGAGGGGCAGCTGTGAGCACGTGATTTTTGCCTTACGAAAAACTACTCCAAAATAAATCAAAAAATAAAATAAATTTCTTTTACTGTGTAATTTTTGAATTTGCGTGGTGTTAAATATTTGTGTTATGACCATAAATGTTTACTTTGTCATAAATAAAATGAAAAATAAAATAAAATACATGTTGCATGCATATAGGATTTAACTATGTATTTAAAAGATAATTTAAATAAAATCACAAAAATATGCAATAGTTCTATTTTTAAATATTTCACTGTGTGATTAATGTTTTGTCTATGTATTAATAGGAAATTTATCTTTGTAAGGGTAATTTTGTTTTTATTATTTTTATTAAGAATTTAATAATTAGGAATTTAATTAGGAAATTAAAAGAAGTAGAAATTAAGTGGGTAAAACGGATCTGGGCCAAATCTTAAACAAAACAATCAGGCCCAAAACATTTTAACCCACCCCCACAGCCCAATCCAAAACAGCCCAGGTACCGGTCCAATTCAGCTACGCCAAACGACGTCGTTTGGTGATCATTCATCAAGGGCCATTAGATTAGATCAATTCAACGGCTGAGATACACTACCCTTACCCGGAACCCTCTACCCGACCCATCGCCCCGACTCAGCCCGACCCTGGCATTAAACCAAACGACATCGTTTGGTTTAATGAAAAAATCCTGGCCACTCATTCTGATTGATCTAACGGTCAAGATCAATCCACCCCTCCCCTATATAAGTTCCAGACCCCTACCCCGGCCCCCTAACTAAACCCCCCCTCTCTACTGTTCATCATCACCTTCCTCAGACCCCCCCTCCTAACCCTAGCCGCCCTAAGACCCCAAAGCCTGAAACCCGGCGGCATCAACGCCGCCGGTCACCACCTTAACAACCTAGAACCCCCTGAACATCCTCTATCCAGTTATGCTAGCCACTTGGCTCGAATCTGCTTGAAGGTTCTCGAATCTTCATTTGAAGATTCGAGCCGAGTTTAGATCTAAACCTAACAGCCCCAAATCGACACCATAGCTTCCCCTAACCACCCTGAGTATGGATCTATTGTTTGTTTGGCTCGAATCAGTTCCAAGCTTCTCGAATCTTCTTTTGAAGATTCGGACCAAACAAGAACAAACTCAGATCTGTTTTAAGCTGACACCAAATGACCCCTAGGCTACCCTCACCCTTGTATCATGTTTGGTTCTCCTCGAATCTGACCAGAAATGGTTAAATCCCAAATCGAACTTTCAAGAACCCTAAAAATACCAAACTTTTGGATTCCGTTCAGATTGAATAAAGATTGAGGTTTAATCGACCTTAGTCGAAGTATTTTCAGTGGAAAATACTTCGACTAAGGTCTGTTTGATTTCAAACAAAATCCGAAGCCGAGTTGAGTTCGAGTCTGATTAAAATTCAGAGGTACTTTTCTATTTCTGTTTGCATATTCTGTATGTATTTTTGTTTGTTTTAATAACTTGTTAATTTTTTTTATATTTTTTGTTTTGATTAATTCTGTCATTTTGTCTCATGCCCGTCTATATGATCAAAATATGAAACTGTTTCTGTTGGTTGTGATTGTTCATAATGTAAGTAATCAACTCGATTAAGTTCGTCGATTAGTTATATTATGAATTCTCATTTATGATAATGCTAATAAAAACAGTCTGCTTCTATTGTTTTAGACTGATTATGGACAAATGTTGTAAATAGTCTACTGATTAATACTTGTCAATTAAATCATGTTTGTTTGCAAATCAGTAATTTCAAATGTATGATGTGTATATATTGTTTTCTGAACAGGGCATTGTCAGTATATTGACAATGCTCCTGTGTTTGTTTGATTTATTGTTCAAAGTTAAAGCTCAGTTACTGAACTCAGTGTAATATGTTGCTATGATGATTGGTTCTGAATTCAGTATGATTCTACCAATGTTTGATTGGATGTAATTGTGTTAGGAGTTACATTTTTAATCAGAATTCAGTCCAAACTTTAGGATTGGTTATAGCTGCTTAAACAGATTTTAAAATCTGTATTGTGAAATTCTGAATTTAAGACAGTAATAACATTAATTACAGTAGAACATCTGGGACATTTTTGGACAGAATAGTGAGGGTAATATGATATAAAAGTGAGCTGATAGTGGAGTGATAATGGCTATTAGTTAATGAGTAATAATGGGGAACAAAGGGTAATAGGCTGCTTAAAATCAGGATAGGATCATTTAATGTATTAAAAAGTAGTTTGTAATGGAACTTTCTGTTTTAAAAGAAGAAAGGGGTCCAAGAAGCACTTAAAAAAGCATAGGACCAGCCCTGTATAAATACAGGAGCTGGACAGCTTAATGAAAAAAAAAACTTGAAGAGAGTTTGAGAGATTTTAGGAGATTTTGGAAGAAGAAAAATCTGATTGAGAGTTTTCAGTTAGACAGAAGAGAGTTTAGAGAGACTTCATAACAGATTTTGAAAGAGAATTTAAGAAAAATACACCTAGAGTGAGATAAAAGAGAAAAACCCAGCAGAAAAATCAGATTCTTCTTGGAATCTGAAGAGGAAGAGGAAAAAGAAAAACAGAAACAGATATAGAAACAGAAAAGAAAATCAGAAACATACTTTTCTTTGGATCTGTCCGGGTCTATTTGTTTGATATTACTTGGATTAAATCTGAAAGTTTTTTTTCCCAAAAATCCTGTTACTGTGCATCTGGGCTCCTCGGATCCTATTCTTGTTCAGACTTGCTGTGTTATCGGTACATTCTACTGATTTTGTTATTGCTGCTACTGCTGAAATTTACTCCTTCTACCTTCATTTTCAGGTACATGTCTTTTAAATTTTAAGTTGGAAAGAGATTCAACATGACTCATCAATGAAGCTTGAATTGAAATTCTGTTTTCCATTTGTCCAAGTTCATCAGTTTAAATTTCATTTTTTGTTTCATGTTAGTTAATTAGTAGTGAATTCAATTTGATAGCTATGAGCTAATTGTCTTACTTTGAAAGTTCGTATAAAGCTTTGTAATAATGCTAGCCCTTCATCTCATTAGTTTAATCATATTTGAACTGTCAAGGTAGGAAACATGACATAAAGATTGGCCATTAACTAGGCCTTGTGGCGTTGTTAGAATAGAGTGAAAATATCAAAACCATATTGCTAGTTTATTCTTATACTTGATTTAGTTATGGATGGAATGATATAAGTTATACGTTCTTATGTGGTATGATAACAGGTATCTATAGAACCATTAGTGGATGGTGAGTTGAGTTGTTATGGCTCATTATGATGTTAAAATGCTATGAATGTTTCAAGACATACAAATACGTTGCATGTAAGGCAATGTTGTCAATCAATTTGTATAATAATTCTTTTCTTATCAACTTGATGCCTATTCACCCTCATAAATAAATTAACCAAACAATTAGGCCAATTAGATCAAAAGCAAGTATATGAGAATAAAATGAGGTGTACAAGCATAAATTGCAATACTTATATCAATGGTAAGTAGAAATAGAATTTGCACTAAATAAGAAATAAATAAAAATTGTTCAAAAATACTTCTTCCCTTCATAAATCATTTTGTGAGTTTCATATGTCCCTCATTCTTTGGTATATGTATATATGTTGTATTTGTGAAGAATAATATTAATCATGTTCTTATTCTTTATTTTGAATTTGAATAGTCTTGGATGAATATAACTTATATTCGGAAATCATAATAGACGAGCAACCTTTAATAGATTGCGAATTCTTTTCAAAGAATTTATAGGCCTCTAAAATGGGAGTTTCTCATGATTTTCACATAAAAGAAATATATGAATATAATAAACAATTTGTGGAAAATCCCTAAACCATTACAAATATTTTGCGCAATTAGGGATACGTTCGCGTACCCTGATTATATTTTTAAAAAAGCAAAATTCGAATTATGCGTACGCGCAATTTCGAGCGAATATTTAATAAAAGGATTTTTTCAAAGGCGTTAAATTAATTTCATAAAAACCCGCGATGTGCGGTTCAATATTTAAGAAAAACAAATATTCTTGATTCAACACAATCTCGAAAAATGATTGCTTAATAAATATATTATCAAAAGTTATTGTGTACACGTACGCGTGACACAATTCCGCATTTTTTTTGATTTATAACACGAATATACGTACGCGTAATTCGATTCAAAGAAGGGTCCTTAATCACAATAAGTATAAGCGGTAGTTAAAATTACGTAATAAAAATATATTTAATAAAAATCAAGATAATTAAGCCAATAATAAAAACAGTTAAGCGACCGTGCTAGAACCACGAAATTCGGAAATGCCTAACACCTTCGGAAATGCCTAACACCTTCTTCCGGATTAATAGAATTCCTTATTCAGGATTTCTGGTTCGCAGAATAATAAACAGAGTCATATTCTCCTCGATTCAGGGATTAAAATTGGTGACTTGGGACGCCTAAAATTCCCAGGTGGCGACTCTGAAATAATTAAATAAATCCCGTTTCGACTGTCCTTCAATTGGAGAAAACTCCCCACGCGCCCCGCGGGTGCGGAAAAAAGGAGGTGCGACAGCTCTGGCGACTCTGCAGGGGACTTAAGTGGTTTCTATCTTCCACTGTAACCCAGAACCACTGGTTCAGGGTTTAAAGAATTCGAGCTTAAAATAACTGCATTAATTGGCTTTATTTACTATATGATTTTCAACTGTTTATATGCTTAACATGCTAAATGTTTTTTTTACTGCTTTAATATTATTTGAATTGTGAATATATACAACTGCTACGAAACCCCTTTCTTTCTGAGTCTTCTGAATTTATGGTGTACACGTGCGCGTGACCCACCTTTCTGTTAAAGTCATACCAAATAAGATGGAGTTGGGACAAGTAACTAGGCCGGGCAGACTTTCGTGCTCCCGGTACGTTGCCCCCGCTTCGGCTCAAACTGTCCGTTTGGGTAAGCCAGGTTTAGAACAATCAACCTAAGGTTTTACACTTAGAATAACTCAGCCATGTACCGGATCCCTAGTAGGAACGAATATTTGCATCATATGCATTTGGCCTTGGAGACTCAACACAGGGGTTGGGTCTGTCTAGGACAGGTGAACCCAAAATAAAAAGACCATCATGATGCATCCTACTTGTTACTTGTGCATTCATTTGCCTCGAACATGCTTGTTGACCAGCTTAAATAAAATCATGGTGAGAAGAAAGGAATAAAATAGGTTGTTTTAAAAATTTCGAAAAAAAAATAGTTTTAAATTTTGAAATAAAGGTATTTAATAAAAAAAAATTCGAAAATGATTTTTTTTTAGTATAAATTTTCAAAATGAATTTTAACTTTATCAAAATTAAATTTCAGATACAAAATGAGCACCACACAAAGCCCCTCATCCACAAGTACGGAAGAATTTCTATGTCAGCTTCAAATGTGGTGGTATGATTTAGGCGAAGACGGTCAAAAATGGGTCGTCAAGCATTTGGGAAATCTCACGGACATTATGAAAGTTAAACCCCGTGATGATCTGATTGCGGCGTTAGTAACTTTCTGGGATCCTGTTCACAATGTTTTTCGTTTCTCTGACTTCGAGCTTACTCCTACATTAGAGGAGATAGCTGGCTATGTTGGTTTTGACGGAAGTTTAAGAAATCAAAGCTTGATATTCACAAAGGCTCCTTCGGTACATCGATTCTTCGGTCTTCTGAACATCAGCAGTCAAATCAGGAAAAGCAATGTCATCAATGGATGTTGTTCCTTCAACTTTTTGTATTCAAGGTTCGGAAAGTCAGATGGGTTCGAAATTCATGAGAAAGGCCTTACCAATAAGCAAAACAAAGACACTTGGCAGATTCACCGTCGCTTTGCTTTCATGGTGGCTTTTCTAGGAGTCATGGTCTTTCCAAACAAAGAGCGAACAATTGATATTCGCACCGCGAAAGTTGTGCAAATCCTCACGACCAAAGAAAATCACACCCTTGTCCCCATCATTCTATCAGATATTTATCGGGCTTTAACTTTATGTAAATCAGGAGCAAAGGTCTTCGAAGGATGCAAAATTTTGTTGCAAATGTGGGTGATGGAGCATCTCCAACAACAGCCCAAGATCATACAGTATGGGTCAAACAATGATAATTGCATCGAGAGCTATGAGGAAAGAACAAAAAATTATCAGGCTCCAGAAGGGATAGAAGCATGGGTATCTCATCTAAAGGCTTTAACGGCAAATCAAATTGAATGGACTCTGGGATGGCTCCCGATGAGGGAAGTAATACACATGTCAGCCTCAAATAGTTATCTACTACTATTGGGATTGAGAAGCATTCAGCCGTATGCACCACTGAGAGTCCTAAGGCAATTAGGGAGATATCAAATAGTTCCTGATGATGAAGATTTGAGTGTGCAAGTAATCGAATTACACCCAGAAGCCACTATTCCCGAGGCTCTACTTCAGCAGATGTGGAATGGGTGCCGATACTTGAAAAGTGATACTCAAGTCCCAGACGCTACAAAGGGTGAGATAAATCCTGGATATGCAAGGTGGTTTGAAAAACGGTCTCGCGTGGATGATGTACCAGAGCCTGAGCTAAGAAGGCCAACAAAAAGACCCCATGTTCAAAACTTCAATGATAAAATCCAAGAACGGTTGATCTGGGGAGAAAAGGAAAAAGGGTACAAAGCAACTATCCATGCCCTAAAAGAAAATCTAAGAAGCCTCAGTTTGGAGAAAGATTTGCAAGAACAAGAAGCCGAAGGCGAGAAAAAGAGTCTAGCTTGTGAGAATGAAAATCTTCATGCTCGATTCCAAAAAATGAAAAGAGTTTCTGAAACGCCAAAGAGGAGCTGGAAGGATCAAAAAACCATCGCCAATCTCTTTGAAAAAATGCAAGATTATGATTCCATTCTTGCGGAAAACGAAAGGGCATTGAGCAAAGCAAAAGAAAGGATCCAACAATTAAACGAAGAAGCCAGATCTAACAAAGAACGCCAAGATAGGCAATCCGAAAAAGACAAGGCACAACTCAAGAAGGAAAAAGACTATTGGATGCGATCAGAAGACCAGCTTCGTGCACAACTAGAAGAGGCAAGAAGATGCAACAGAGAATATCAACAAGCAGACCTCGACAAGGAAAGATCGCAAGCAAGATTAGAGCAGGCCAGACTCCGAGCTCTATTAGAATCAGCTCTAGATCGTGAAAACCGTGTCAGAGATATAGCCACCACTCGTCAGCAGCAATTGCAAGACCAAGACCAACGTCTCCAAGGTTTCAGGGCACAAATCCACGACCTGGCAGTCTTCACATCTCAAAGTTATGTAAACTGCCAAGGAATGGATTATGAAAGGTTTACAGAGCATGCGCCCACTTTTGCTCGTCATCTAGAAATAGAGTTGGAAAGGATGTATCGAACGCTGGGAGGCCATCCGGGTCAAGCCCCACATTGAGCAGATAATCCAATATTTGACAACAAAAGTGGAAAGTGGGGCACGTTGTGAGATGTTAAGAATTGTATCTTTTATTTTGATTTAAGTGTGTGTTTTCAAGCCATTTTCTTAAAGTTTTCAAATGTAATTCCATCTTTGTGTAATGAATAAAAGTGATTGCCTTTGGTCCGAACTACGCAAGGTCTGATTCATGTAAGGGCATGATACGTAGGCAATATCTCAGATTCGACCACCACGATAAAAGATATATATAATAAATAAAAATGAATAACAATAAAAATTTCAAGAAGGCTGGGACGACACAAGCAGCCGAGCAAATGCATAATAGAAAGGGATTATTTGTCTAGGAGCATTGCATCTCAACGTGTGATTATATATGTGTTAAACTCTCAAAGCTAACAAGATTGTTCATTTCCAGAATTCAAGCAGTTAGTTTCTCTAAAGAGTATACTGGCATATTATCACTATCACACAAGATCAAAAGGACCAATACCCGAAAGTATGTCTATCCCAGATGTTGACACAGGTATGGAGATAGAGGAGATGGATGTCGGGAAAATGAAAGAAGAGATGTTTAAGCTCAAGCAGCAAATGGCTGAGATGTACCAAGCCTGGTCTACAGGACAGTTACCCCCATCTTACCCAAATAACCCTGCTCCATCAATGACCCAAACTCAGGATAATATCACCACTGAATTGTCCCCAAACTTCCCCATTTACCAGCACTACCGAGGCACCACCTCTCAGACACCGCAGCCTCCGCCTCCGAAACCCGTTCCATATTTTCCCCCACCTATGACTCCTGTTTTCGTAGCACCTCCCCTTGCTACATTCCACAAATCTCCTAGTGAGCCTACATTCCAGGCCCAAGACAACCAATATTACCCCCCGGAGCCCACCCTCAAAGCCTCCGAAATTAATTCAACTGCTCCTCGTTTTGATCTCCCAACCGAAATTGACAAGCCAACTAAAAATGTTGAACAAGAAGAGATGTTCAGGAAGGTCAAGAGTCTAGAGCAGTCGTTCAGAGACATGCGAGGATTAGGCGGGCAAGTCAGTGTAGCATACAAAGATTTATGCTTATTCCCCAATGTACAATTGCCAGTTGGCTTCAAGATGCCCAAATTTGACCTATACAGCGGGCACGGCGACCCAGTAGCCCACTTAAGGGGTTTCTGTAGCAAGATGCGAGGAGCTGGGGGAAAGGATGAATTATTGATGGCTTACTTCAGTCAAAGTCTAAGCGGATCAGCTTTGGAGTGGTATACACGCCAGGACCATGGAAGATGGTACACCTGGGATGACCTGGCACAGGCATTCGCATACCATTTCCAATACAATCTGGAAATCATCCCAGATCGATTATCTTTGACCAAATTTGAGAAGAAACACAATGAAAGTTTCAGAGAGTATGGTTTTCGGTGGAGAGAACAGGCAGCAAGAGTGGATCCTCCTATGAAGGAGAGTGAAATGGTAGACTACTTCCTCCAAGCCTTGGAACCGACTTACTATGCCCACTTGGTTTCAGCGGTTGGGAAATCATTCAACGAAGTAGTGAAGATGGGAGGTATGGTGGAAGAAGGCCTCAAGACAAATAAAATCATGAGCTATTCAGCAATTAAGGCAACTACTCAAGCTATTCAAGGCGGGGTAGGAGGAATCGGAAGAAAGAAGAGGGAGGAAGCAGCAGTAGTTGATTCAGGAATTTGGCCGGGACCCAGAGGTTCACCGCTTTACTATAATCAACAACGACCTCGCCAATCAGCTTACCACCATGATTCATCCCAACACTACTATCACCCTTCAGAGCCTCATTTTTCCATTAACCATGCTCAAGCATACAATCAACCACCTGTTCACACCAATTGGCGTGCTCCTGTCACACCAAATACTTACCCACGAGCCTATCCCGGACCAGGTTTTAGGCCTAGGCCAGCATTCAGGGGAGAAAGGGAACAGAAAAAGAAAACTTACACTCCATTGGGAGAGTCTTACACTAGTCTGTTCCACAGGCTGAGACAGCTAGACATGCTGAGACCAATACAATCCAAGCTACCCAATCCTCCTCCAAAGAATCTGGATTACACCATTAGCTGTGAATATTGCTCCGGTGCACCAGGCCATGATACGGAGAAATGCTGGCATTTGAAAAATGCAATACAAGAGCTGATTGATACTAATAAAATCGAGGTTCAAACCCCCGAAGCCCCAAATATCAATAGAAATCCAATGCCAGCCCATCAAGAGGCTAATATGATAGAAATCATACAAACTGATGGGGAGACAAAGAAGCCGTCACAAACTATCATGATGATCAAGTCTCATGAAGCCAAGCCAGATAAGCAGTTAATAGAGGAGAAGCCGGTGTCTAAGCAGAATAAAAATGGTGATGAACCATCTATAATAGTCGATGAGGGATCATCGAGCAAATTTGCTGCAAAACAAGAAAGGCCGAAAGTGATAGTACCTGGGGTTGTTAACAAACCCATTGTATTCGTGGAAGGAGCTCGTACAGATCGGGTTATTATTGCACCTGTAATCCAGCTACCGGTTATCAACAACAAAGCCATCCCATGGAGCTATGAACGGGTGACTGTAATATATAAAGGCAAAGAAATCAAGGAAGAAGTGTGTGAGGTGCAAGGCTTGACTCGTTCGGGAAGATGTTTTACTCCCGAAGAGCTGAGAAAAACTAAAAACAATCCAATGCCAACAAAGAGAGCTGTGACGGAAGAAGAGGCGGAGGAGTTTTTAAGAAAAATGAAACTCCATGATTATTCTATTGTGGATCAATTAAAGAAGACCCCCGCTCAAATTTCACTGTTGTCATTACTGATCCATTCAGAGGAACACCGTTTGGCGTTGATGAAAATCCTGAATGAAGCTCATGTTCCTGAAAAGATCTCTTTAAATCATTTGGGAAAAATAGCCAACAGAATCTTTGAGACAAACAGAATTGACGGTGGAAGCAGAGATTCATTTGGCGACATAGTGTTGGAACTAACAATAGGGCCAGTTGAATTCACAATGGAATTCCAAGTGTTGGACATAACTGTTTCTTACAACTTGTTGTTGGGTCGACCATGGATCCATGCTGCTAAAGCAGTCCCGTCAACACTACATCAGGCTGTCAAGTTTGAATGGGATCATCAAGAAGTAGTCGTGTATGGAGAAGAAAGTTTAAATGCTCACAGCAGTACCATTGTACCGGTCGAGGGAACAGAAAATGACCAGGGACCATGGGTATACCAAGTAACCGACACAGGGTCGATAGAGAAAATTCCAGAGGGGAAATATCTTCCAAATCCAAAGATATCCTCTGCATCAGTCATGGTAGCTTATGAAATGTTAAAGAATGGCTTTATACCCGGCAAAGGTCTGGGTTTATCTTTGCAAGGAATTATACAACCAGTATCTCTCCCCGAGAACTGGGGAACATTCGGTTTGGGGTTCATACCCACTGCCAATGACGTGATAAGGGCTAGGAAGCTGAAACACCAAGCATGGGTTCTTCCAAAACCAGTCCCACATCTGTCAAAGTCTTTTGTCAAGACCGGTGCTAAAAATCGCCCGATAACAACAATTCCTAAATCCCGGGTCAATCCTGAGAAGGAATTAATTGAAAGGTTCGAGAAATTGTTTAGTGATGTGAATATGTTGGAAAGCGGAGAAGGGTGTAGCAACGCAGAAGTTCAATTCGTTGGACCGGAAACAAAGCTCAATAATTGGAAAGCCACTCCTCTCCCAATTCGAAAGGAGTCTTGGTAGTTTATTTTGATTTTCTTTCAGTTTGTTTGGGTTATTTCAAGGTTGTAATCCCAAAGTTTATCTTACAGTTGGTGTGCAAAACCTTGTTATCTTTCATCATCCAATAAAAAGCAGTTTCCTTTTTATTATCATTCCTGATAGTTTTCTTTTCTTTTTCTTCTTTCCTATACAGTTCCTTTTACGCTGGCTCTAGTGATATGGCATGCATGAGGAATCATCAGCCCAGTCTTAAAAATCAATCTGGTTCCGAAGTAATAATTCAAGAAATATATTGTGATTATGAATCAGAATATGATGAAGATGAGGTTTTTGAAGAGATTAGTAAAGAGTTAATTCACTTTGAGGAAAAAATCAAACCTAACTTGAGTGATACCGAGGACGTCAATATAGGGGACACGAGTAATGTCCGGGAAACTAAAATAAGTGTCCATCTCGAACCAAAGATCCGAGAGGAGTTAATTAAAGCACTCATAGAATTCAAAGATGTTTTTGCATGGTCGTATGACGACATGCCGGGCTTGAGCACTGATTTAGTGGTCCACAAATTGCCCACCGATCCAACGGTGCCTCCTGTCAAGCAGAGGCTGAGAAAATTCAAGCCTGATATGAGTGTGAGAATTAAGGAAGAAATCACCAAACAATTGGAAGCAAAGGTCATTCGAGTCACTCGATATCCTGTTTGGTTAGCTAATGTCGTTCCTGTGCCAAAGAAAGACGGCAAAATTAGAGTATGCGTCGACTATCGCAATCTCAACAAAGCAAGTCCAAAGGATAATTTCCCATTACCCAATATCCATATTTTGATCGACAATTGTGCCAAGCATGATATAGGGTCTTTCGTGGATTGTTATGCCGGGTATCATCAAATTCTAATGGATGAAGAAGATGCAGAAAAGACGGCATTCATCACACCATGGGGAACTTATTGCTACCGGGTAATGCCATTCGGTTTAAAGAACGCCGGAGCAACCTATATGAGAGCAATGACCACAGTGTTTCATGATATGATACACAAGGAAATTGAGGTATACGTGGACGATGTGATCATAAAATCAAAGCATCAGGCCGACCACGTTGGGGATTTGAGGAAGTTCTTCTTAAGACTTCGCAGGTACAACCTCAAGCTTAACCCTGCCAAATGCGCATTTGGAGTTCCATCCGGAAAGTTGCTGGGATTCATAGTCAGTCGACGAGGCATCGAGCTAGACCCATCAAAAATTAAAGCCATCCAAGAATTGCCACCTCCCAGGAACAAAACTGAAGTAATGAGTTTGTTGGGAAGGTTAAATTACATCAGCAGGTTTATTGCTCAGCTCACAACAACCTGTGAGCCAATTTTCAAATTGTTAAAAAAGGATGCTGCGATCAAATGGACCGATGAGTGTCAAGAAGCGTTCGATAAAATAAAAGGGTACTTGTCGAACCCACCCGTGTTGGTCCCGCCAGAGCCAGGAAGACCTTTGATTCTTTACTTAACGGTTTTGGAAAATTCATTTGGTTGTGTATTGGGGCAACATGACCTCACTGGCAGAAAAGAACAGGCCATCTACTACCTTAGCAAGAAGTTCACAGCTTATGAGGTTAAGTATACTCATCTGGAAAAGACATGTTGCGCCCTAACATGGGTAGCTCAAAAATTGAAACACTATTTGTCATCCTACACTACTTACCTCATTTCTCGGTTGGATCCATTGAAATACATTTTTCAAAAGCCTATGCCAACGGGAAGACTTGCAAAATGGCAGATATTGCTCACAGAATTTGACATCATCTATGTGACTCGAACTGCAATGAAGGCTCAAGCACTGGCCGATCATTTAGCCGAAAACCCGGTCGATGAGGAATATGAGCCATTGAAGACTTATTTTCCTGATGAAGAAACAATGCATATCGACGAGGTGGAGCGAATTGAAAAGCCTGGCTGGAAACTTTTCTTTGATGGAGCCGCTAACATGAAAGGAGTTGGGATAGGAGCTGTAATCATTTCTGAAACAGGGCATCACTATCCTGTTACGGCTCAATTGCGATTTTATTGCACCAATAATATGGCTGAATATGAAGCTTGCATTTTGGGGTTAAGGCTAGCTGCAGACATGGGTATCCGAGAAATCTTAGTCATGGGAGATTCAGATCTTTTGGTACATCAAATTCAAGGAGAATGGGAAACCCGAGACTTGAAGCTCATCCCATACCGACAATGTCTATATGATCTTTGTCAGCGGTTTCAATCAGTGGAATTCCAACATATTCCAAGAATCCATAATGAGGTTGCCGATGCATTGGCTACCCTAGCATCAATGTTGCACCATACGGACAAAGCTTATGTAGATCCAATACATATTCAAGTCCACGATCAGCACGCTTATTGCAATATGGTTGAAGAAGAATTTGATGGTGAACCATGGTTCCACGATATCAAGGAGTATATCAGGATGGGGATATATCCCGCACAAGCCACAGGAGATCAAAAGAGGACCATTAGGCGATTGGCAAATGGATTCTTCTTAAGCGGAGGAGTTTTGTATAAAAGAACACCAGATCTTGGATTATTGAGATGCATAGATGCCAGACAAGCTGCAGCTGCCATGTCTGAAGTACATTCAGGAGTTTGCGGACCCCACATGAGTGGATATGTGTTGGCAAAGAAAATCCTCCGAGCTGGTTACTATTGGCTTACCATGGAGCGAGATTGTATCAGTTTTGTGCGCAAGTGTCATCAATGCCAAATACACGGAGATTTGATTCATTCTCCACCATCCGAGTTGCACACAATGTCGGCACCATGGCCCTTCGTTGCCTGGGGCATGGATGTGATTGGACCAATTGAGCCGGCAGCATCCAATGGGCACAGGTTCATTCTGGTAGCTATTGATTATTTTACCAAATGGGTTGAGGCCAAGACATTCAAATCAGTGACCAAGAAAGCTGTGGTCGATTTTGTCCACTCAAATATCATATGTCGATTCGGAATCCCGAAGGTGATCATCACAGATAACGGTGCTAATCTTAACAGCAACTTAATGAAGGAAGTATGTCAACAGTTTAAGATTACACATCGTAACTCTACCCCATATCGGCCCAAGGCGAATGGAGCAGTAGAAGCAGCCAACAAAAACATAAAGAAGATACTTCGGAAAATGGTAGAAGGTTCAAAACAATGGCATGAAAAATTACCATTTGCATTATTGGGATACCGCACTACTGTTCGCACTTCAGTAGGAGCCACTCCTTATTTGTTGGTATATGGCACTGAAGCAGTAATTCCTGCAGAAGTTGAGATTCCTTCCCTTCGGATCATCGCCGAAGCAAAGATTGATGATGATGAATGGGTCAAAACCCGTCTAGAACAGTTAAACTTGATTGATGAAAAACGATTGACCGCAGTATGCCATGGTCAATTATATCAAAGAAGAATAGAAAGAGCATACAACAAAAAGGTACGTCCCCGGAAGTTTGAAGTAGGTCAGCATGTGCTGAAACGTATTCTTCCACATCAGGTTGAAGCAAAAGGCAAATTTGCCCCGAATTGGCAAGGACCATTCATTGTGACCAGAGTATTATCGAATGGTGCACTATGCTTAATAGACCTTGAAGGCAAGTGCATAGACATCGCAATCAATTCTGACGCGGTAAAGAGATATTATGCATGAATTTTTGAATGTTTGTATTTAGCATTATTTCGAAGATTGGAATGACAAAGACAATTTATTCTGCTATCTGAAACACTATACCCTTTGTTTCCCCGTTGAGCCATACTTGTTTCTTTCCTACCCTCTTTTGGAATCAATGAAAATCAAGTATGAAATAAAAAAAACATCACTATTATTTAGTGAACTACGTTTGACCTGATTCCTCAAAGAAGGATACGTAGGCGCCTCACGGCTCGGTCATAGGGTGCACAATATACATAAAAAGTGCACAAAAAGAAACATCAAGTGACCCCAATCAAGGAACTGGGGCAAGAATTTTATTGGAAATAAGAAAAAGATTCCAAGAGTTGTAATTTTAAACACATACCAAAACTGTTTAGCTTTTAATACCTTTTCCATTTCTAACCCCATACCAGAAAGACCTTTCGACCAATCTTAGAAAAATGCTGAGTCAAGCAAATGAAGATGGTTCATAATACTCTGGTACAAACAAGAAAAGAAAGTAAAAATGAGAGAGTCTTATAGGTGAAAACCCACACGGGCACCATAAGGCGACGGAAGTTGAGAGAAAAGTAAAATGAGAGAGTCTTATTGGTGAAAACCTTCGTGGGCACCATAAGGCGAAAAGGAAGTGAAAAAATGAACAAATGAGGAAAGTTTATCAATGAAAACTCTTTAAGACATTGCAAGTCCAACAGGTCTGTGAAATGAAAAATGAGGTTGGATTATGGAAATTTTGGCAAAAACAAAAATGAGACAATTGAAAGGAGATTGATTAAAGACTGGGTTGATTAATCCGAAATGCATACCTTGATCATTGGTGCCAGTAACTCCAATCAGATAAGTTTTTATTCTTTCTCCAACAGTCATCCAAAATTGGATTTTTCTTTTCATTCTATAATTGTCGAAATCAACGTGTTTCGTCACTAATAATCTTACTTTTCTAAAAGCTTTGAGATAAGTTTTATTCCAAACAAATAAGAAGGAATGTCAAGGTATACTACCGAGATTCAAGGTTACAAAATACAGCCACGAAAGGTGGGAGATAAAAGATATGGGTGTAAGAAAGGTGAAATTAAAAAATGGATCAGCAAAGTCAGAAGGGACATATGATTACAGTTAAAAGGGTTTGAAGGAAAACATACAGAGGGGAATCCTATAGTCAAGGATCAATTACAAGGACAAAACAGTCTTTTCAACCATTCCAAGGCAACAAAGAGAAACGAAGAGAAGCATCACCATCGGCAAGAATACCCCAGTCAACCACCCTGCTTTAAACTAACGAAGTTTTCTTTGATTTAAAACAGGGGCAAATACAACACCTGGAGAATGAGGATGAAGAATTAAAGAAGTCAGGCGTCCACCTGGAGAATGAGGATGAGAATTAAAGAAGTCAGGCGTCCACCTGGAGAATGAGGATGAGAAAAAGAAGAAGTCAGGCGTCCACCTGGAGAATGAGGATGAAGAATTAAAGAAGTCAGGCGTCCACCTGGAGAATGAGGATGAGAATTGAAGAAGTCAGGCGTCCACCTGGAGAATGAGGACAAAGAAAAGAAGAAGTCAGGCGTCCACCTGGAGAATGAGGATGAGAATTAAAGAAGTCAGGCATCCACCTGGAGAATGAGGATGAGAAAAGAAGAAGTCAGGCGTCCACCTGGAGAATGAGGATGAAGAAGTTAAAAAGAAGTCAGGCGTCCACCTGGAGAATGAGGATGAGAATTAAAGAAGTCAGGCGTCCACCTGGAGAATGAGGATGAGAAAAGAAGAAGTCAGGCGTCCACCTGGAGAATGAGGATGAGAATTAAAGAAGTCAGGCGTCCACCTGGAGAATGAGGATGAGAAAAGAAGAAGTCAGGCGTCCACCTGGAGAATGAGGATGAGAATTGAAGAAGTCAGGCGTCCACCTGGAGAATGAGGATGAAGAATTAAAGAAGTCAGGCGTCCACCTGGAGAATGAGGATGAGAAAAGAAGAAGTCAGGCGTCCACCTGGAGAATGAGGATGAAGAAGTTAAAAAGAAGTCAGGCGTCCACCTGGAGAATGAGGATGAGAATTAAAGAAGTCAGGCGTCCACCTGGAGAATGAGGATGAAGAATTGAAGAAGTCAGGCGTCCACCTGGAGAATGAGGATGAGAATTGAAGAAGTCAGGCGTCCACCTGGAGAATGAGGATGAAGAAGTTAAAAAGAAGTCAGGCGTCCACCTGGAGAATGAGGATAAGAATTGAAGAAGTCAGGCGTCCACCTGGAGAATGAGGATGAGAATTAAAGAAGTCAGGCGTCCACCTGGAGAATGAGGATGAGAAAAGAAGAAGTCAGGCGTCCACCTGGAGAATGAGGATGAAGAAGTTAAAAAGAAGTCAGGCGTCCACCTGGAGAATGAGGATGAGAATTGAAGAAGTCAGGCGTCCACCTAAAGAATGAGGATGAAGAATTGAAGAAGTCAGGCGTCCACCTGGAGAATGAGGATGAGAATTGAAGAAGTCAGGCGTCCACCTGGAGAATGAGGATGAGAATTAAAGAAGTCAGGCGTCCACCTGGAGAATGAGGATGAGAATTAAAGAAGTCAGGCGTCCACCTGGAGAATGAGGATGAAGAATTAAAGAAGTCAGGCGTCCACCTGGAGAATGAGGATGAAGAAGTTAAAAAGAAGTCAGGCGTCCACCTGGATAATGAGGATGAGAAAGAAAAGAAGCAGTCAAGGCACCCACCTGAAGAACGGGGGAATGCAATTGAAGTGTTGAAATCAAAAGCCCGCTCATATGAGAAAGGAGCACACTTAGAATCAATAAAGCAGAGGAGTCCAACAAAATCCCCAGCAAGAAACAACAAGAGTTCCAAAAGGAATACGGAATAAACCAAATGCCCAAGAGTCACCAAGATATCAAGACAACAAGAAACGCAAGGGCATGATCTAGATAAGATTTTTATAATTCATGTACCATAGTCTAGTTTAGCTTTTTGTATTACCTTTGAAGTAAGGTGTAATAAGGAGGTCAGCAAGCAGTAAAAACAGCATAAAGCAGCAGTAACATCACAGTCCCACGGTAGTCCCAGCTACCCAAAATTCCCGAACTACATTGACCTGATTCCTTTATAGCCAAGGATATGTAGGAAACCTTTGAAGCAGAGGTTCGGTCAAATCTTTCTAAAAATGCTTCCCACGGAGTATTCGAACGGGCAAAAATCGCTCGTATCCGCTCACTTTATCTTTGCACGAAAACTCTTCGAGTTTCCGCACAAAGAGGGGCAGCTGTGAGCACGTGATTTTTGCCTTACGAAAAACTACTCCAAAATAAATCAAAAAATAAAATAAATTTCTTTTACTGTGTAATTTTTGAATTTGCGTGGTGTTAAATATTTGTGTTATGACCATAAATGTTTACTTTGTCATAAATAAAATGAAAAATAAAATAAAATACATGTTGCATGCATATAGGATTTAATTATGTATTTAAAAGATAATTTAAATAAAATCACAAAAATATGCAATAGTTCTATTTTAAATATTTCACTGTGTGATTAATGTTTTGTCTATGTATTAATAGGAAATTTATCTTTGTAAGGGTAATTTTGTTTTTATTATTTTTATTAAGAATTTAATAATTAGGAATTTAATTAGAAAATTAAAAGAAGTAGAAATTAAGTGGGTAAAACGGATCTGGGCCAAATCTTAAACAAAACAATCAGGCCCAAAACATTTTAACCCACCCCCACAGCCCAATCCAAAACAGCCCAGGTACCGGTCCAATTCAGCTACGCCAAACGACGTCGTTTGGTGATCATTCATCAAGGGGCATTAGATTAGATCAATTCAACGGCTGAGATACACTACCCTTACCCGGAACCCTCTACCCGACCCATCGCCCCGACTCAGCCCGACCCTGGCATTAAACCAAACGACATCGTTTGGTTTAATGAACAAATCCTGGCCACTCATTCTGATTGATCTAACGGTCAAGATCAATCCACCCCTCCCCTATATAAGTTCCAGACCCCTACCCCGGCCCCCCTAACTAAACCCCCCCTCTCTACTGTTCATCGTCACCTTCCTCAGACCCCCCCCCCCCTTAACCCTAGCCGCCCTAAGACCCCAAAGCCTGAAACCCGGCGGCATCAACGCCGCCGGTCACCACCTTAACAACCTAGAACCCCCTGAACATCCTCTATCCAGTTATGCTAGCCACTTGGCTCGAATCTGCTTGAAGGTTCTCGAATCTTCATTTGAAGATTCGAGCCGAGTTTAGATCTAAACCTAACAGCCCCAAATCGACACCATAGCTTCCCCTAACCACCCTGAGTATGGATCTATTGTTTGTTTGGCTCGAATCAGTTCCAAGCTTCTCGAATCTTCTTTTGAAGATTCGGACCAAACAAGAACAAACTCAGATCTGTTTTAAGCTGACACCAAATGACCCCTAGGCTACCCTCACCCTTGTATCATGTTTGGTTCTCCTCGAATCTGACCAGAAATGGTTAAATCCCAAATCGAACTTTCAAGAACCCTAAAAATACCAAACTTTTGGATTCCGTTCAGATTGAATAAAGATTGAGGTTTAATCGACCTTAGTCGAAGTATTTTCAGTGGAAAATACTTCGACTAAGGTCTGTTTGATTTCAAACAAAATCCGAAGCCGAGTTGAGTTCGAGTCTGATTAAAATTCAGAGGTACTTTTCTATTTCTGTTTGCATATTCTGTATGTATTTTTGTTTGTTTTAATAACTTGTTAATTTTTTTTATATTTTTTGTTTTGATTAATTCTGTCATTTTGTCTCATGCCCGTCTATATGATCAAAATATGAAACTGTTTCTGTTGGTTGTGATTGTTCATAATGTAAGTAATCGACTCGATTAAGTTCGTCGATTAGTTATATTATGAATTCTCATTTATGATAATGCTAATAAAAACAGTCTGCTTCTATTGTTTTAGACTGATTATGGACAAATGTTGTAAATAGTCTACTGATTAATACTTGTCAATTAAATCATGTTTGTTTGCAAATCAGTAATTTCTAATGTATGATGTGTATATATTATTTTCTGAACAGGGCATTGTCAGTATATTGACAATGCTCCTGTGTTTGTTTGATTTATTGTTCAAAGTTAAAGCTCAGTTACTGAACTCAGTGTAATATGTTGCTATGATGATTGGTTCTGAATTCAGTATGATTCTACCAATGTTTGATTGAATGTAATTAGGTTAGGAGTTACATTTTTAATCAGAATTCAGTCCAAACTTTAGGATTGGTTATAGCTGCTTAAACAGATTTTAAAATCTGTATTGTGAAATTCTGAATTTAAGACAGTAATAACATTAATTACAGTAGAAAATCTGGGACATTTTTGGACAGAATAGTGAGGGTAATATGATATAAAAGTGAGCTGATAGTGGAGTGATAATGGCTATTAGTTAATGAGTAATAATGGGGAACAAAGGGTAATGGGCTGCTTAAAATCAGGATAGGATCATTTAATGTATTAAAAAGTAGTTTGTAATGGAACTTTCTGTTTTAAAAGAAGAAAGGGGTCCAAGAAGCACTTAAAAAAGCATAGGACCAGCCCTGTATAAATACAGGAGCTGGACAGCTTAATGAAAAAAAAAACTTGAAGAGAGTTTGAGAGATTTTAGGAGATTTTGGAAGAAGAAAAATCTGATTGAGAGTTTTCAGTTAGACAGAGAAGAGAGTTTAGAGAGACTTCATAACAGATTTTGAAAGAGAATTTAAGAAAAATACACCTAGAGTGAGATAAAAAAGAAAAATCCAGCAGAAAAATCAGATTCTTCTTGGAATCTGAAGAGGAAGAGGAAAAAGAAAAACAGAAACAGATATAGAAATAGAAAAGAAAATCAGAAACATATTTTTCTTTGGATCTGTCCGGGTCTATTTGTTTGATATTACTTGGATTAAATCTGAAAGTTTTTTTCCCCAAAAATCCTGTTACTGTGCATCTGGGCTCCTCGGATCCTATTCTTGTTCAGACTTGCTGTGTTATCGGTACATTCTACTGATTTTGTTATTGCTGCTACTGCTGAAATTTACTCCTTCTACCTTCATTTTCAGGTACATGTCTTTTAAATTTTAAGTTGGAAAGAGATTCAACATGACTCATCAATGAAGCTTGAATTGAAATTCTGTTTTCCATTTGTCCAAGTTCATCAGTTTAAATTTCATTTTTTGTTTCATGTTAGTTAATTAGTAGTGAATTCAATTTGATAGCTATGAGCTAATTGTCTTACTTTGAAAGTTCGTATAAAGTTTTGTAATAATGCTAGCCCTTCATCTCATTAGTTTAATCATATTTGAACTGTCAAGGTAGGAAACATGACATAAAGATTGGCCATTAACTAGGCCTTGTGGCGTTAATGTTTCAACATAACTGTTTTTTTCTGTTTACTTGGCCATCATAGTACACAATATTCTCCTCTAACCTTACTTGTAAAATTATACTGAGTTCTTATTGTGCACCTAAGCTAGTCCGAACATTACCATCGCAGAAACAAAAACTAATAAGAAACTTATGGAATCTCAAATGAAATTAAATCAGCCTTCCAGGATCAGATGACGGCAGAAGAAATGGTTCAACAATCCAAAACGGCAGGATCAGATGACGGCAGGATCAAATAATTATTTTATAATGGGTATTAGAATTTCTTTTTAAAATTAATTTGGAAAATCTATGTGTCTCTTTTCTACTAATAAATTCAACTTTGTATCAATATTAGTCCATTGGTGAGGATCATATATGTTTCTAGGAATGCAATTATTTGGTTCATTTTAAAATTCTTGGTTTTCTTGAGGATTGATGTCAGATTTCTCACTAATTCCCTCTTCTTCTTCTTGGATGGTGTTATCATCTAACTCAACTTGGTTAGTGATTTGCTCATGTCTAGAATATTCTGCTATAATTTCCGATCGAGTTTTTTTATTACTAATTAAAAATTATCAATAGCTCATTTTTGGAATCAACAATGATTCAACTTTTCTCTTTTTTTTTTTAAAGTTTTGAATAATTGAATTCATACTTTCTATTTGATATAGTATTTGAATTCTAATAATATTGAAAAGACACTATATACCTACGTAACAAAGATATCAGGAAAAAAAAAATAAGAAAGTATACTATGAAGTTGGAATAGAAGAACCTGATTCAATAACTTAAAATATTTGTTGCTTCAATAAACTTGTGTTCGTGCAATGCTTGATAGTTAATACCCCAAAAGTCGTATAATAATAAACTATAGCTTTTCTAGAATAATATTGTGAGAAGACGTTCTTGAAGGAACAAAGAAAAATATAATAGCAATATATTGTAGTGTAACTTTGTGAGGAAGGCATAAGAGAGAGAGAAGGAAGTGGAAAAGTCTAATTGTGAGAAACTAAAAGAGAATAATTGTGATGGTTTCTTCCAAAAAAAATACGCATTCTCAATGTATAGTAATATATCTTTCCTTAATTGATGATTTCACCATAATTGATACTCCCTCCGGTTTAAAATAAGTGATTTTTTGGTTGTTTTTACACATATTAAGAAATTCATCTTTTAACATTAATTAGCAATGAAATTGACTATATTAACCTTTACTATTTCTTCACATAAATACTTCTAACACATACTCCAACATTAGTTACTCCAAGAACAATGTAGGAAAAAATAATTAATTCATTCTTGAAATCTGAAAAAATCACTTATTTTGGACTTGAGAGAGTATTTGGGCTAATATTTTGGTAAAAGTAATGACTTTTTTCAAATGAAACCATATATTTTTCATTTTTAACTATTGCTATAGGTACAAGTGGAGCCCCCAAAAATTAGGGGCTTTAAGCCTAGGCTTTATTGGCTTTACCCAATAGCCGCCCGTGCGAATACCGAACATTAAGTCAGAAACGAAATATAACAAAGCAATATTTTAGTTAGAAATATTATTAAGATTACTTTCTTTTCATGTCGTACCCCTTAACCTAAATAAAATATTTTTCATGTTATAGATAGATTTATTTTTTGCATTTCAATAAATGAGTATTTTTTTTACATGATATAAAAAATATTTTTTTATTTCAACAAGAAAAATACTTTTTTTCATAGAAAAAGTATTTTCTTTTCATGATGTAATAATTTTTTTTTTCATTTCAACAAAATGAGTATTTTTTTATTTTAATAAAATGAGTACTTTATTTTCATGTTGTAGAAATAGTACTATCTTTTTCAACAAAAAAATGTATTTTCTTTTTAGTTATGAAGCACAAATTTTGGTGTTATTTTTGCGTAAAAAAGTAAGTAGCACATTAGTTCATTTGGATTTGTGTTAATTTTTAGAAGAATAATTAAATTCCTTGAAGAAAATAGAGTCATGAAAATGTTGGGTAGTTGGCGGGAGAGGGGGGGAGCAAGGAAACATGGAGACTTAGGGGAATGGAGTGAGGAGAGTAGCATACAAAAATATTTTTTGTTCTCTAACCAAACACTAGAAAATATTTTTCGAAAAAAGTTTTCCACGCACCAATCAAACAAGGGAAAATAAGTGATAAAATCACACATTTTTCATGAAAACATTTTCCTTCATACTCCATTTGATCCATAATAAGTGATTTTTTTGCTGTTTTTATAAAGATTAAGAAATCTACCTTTTAACATTAAGTAGGAATAAAATTGACCATATTAACCTTTACTATCTCTTCACATAAACACTCATAATATATACTCTCATACTATTTACTCCAAGAACAATATAGAAAAAAATAACTAATTTATTCTTGAAATCTTGAAAAATCACTTAATTAGGACCATAAAAAAAGAAGCTAAAAACTCACTTGGATTGGAGGGAGTACCAAACACACCCTATAACTCTATCCATATTTGTGTGGACAGGTGGAAAACAGTAGACTGTCTTTTAGTGTCTTAAACGTTCATCGAAATCTTTGAAAGTTTCTAGAATATTTATAACCTAGATGTGCTTCTCCGGTCACCTTATTTTAAACGGTAAAGAGCTAAATATACTCCTCTACTTTCAAATATTATTTATCTATATCATTCATTATATTACTGGGCTATTCATACCCCTAACGTCATACTATTGGGTTATCTATACCCCTATTGTTATACTTTGAAACAAAATACCTCTATTTTGGATCGAGTGATACGTGACAACACCATATTAAAACGACCTACTTTTTTTTTACCCGACCCGTTTTTTAAAAAACCCACAACCCGACCCCTATTTTTATTTTTTTCCAGTTTTTTTAAAATTTCAGTTTTTAAAAAACGAAAATATTTTGTTAAAAAACAAAAAATATTTTTTTCTGTTTTTACAAATTTGTTTTTACAAAACAAAAGTCTTTTGAAAAACTGAAAAAATGAAAAACAAATATTTTTCAAAAACTAAAATATTTTGCTGAAAATAATTTTTTCAGTTTTTGAAAAATGAAAATAATTTTTTTTCTGTTTTTACAAAAAAAATTCAGTTTATACAAATTTGTTTTTTCAGTTTTTACAAAAAGAAAAATCTTTAAAAAAACTGAAATAAATGAAAAAAGAACATTTTTCAAAAGCGAAAATATTTTGTTGGAAATATTTTTTTTTCAGTTTTAAAAAAAGAAAATTTCCAGTTTTTACAATTTTTTCAGTTTTTACAAAAAAATATTTTGTTAAAAAAACGATTTTTTTTTAGATTTTACAATTTGTTTTGCAAAATCTTTTCAGTATCTACTCAGTTTAAAAAAACCAAAATATTTGACAATTTTTTCTAAATTTTACAAAAAGAAAATTCTTTAAAAAAACTGAAAACTGAAAATATGGTTTGGGTTGTGGGTTTTTTGTAAAATGGATTGGGTAAAAAAAAAGAAATTGGTCATTTTAATCTGGCGCTGCCATGTGGCACTTCATCCTATTTTTGTTCTAAAGTATGACGGTAAGGGTATGGATAACCCAATAATATAACGAAGGGTACATGTAAACTTTTACTTTTTTTTCCTTCGAAAAACTTGATCGAATACTTTAACTTTTAGTAAAGATACTTTTGGCCCAAAACAAAAATAGCATGGTCTAGCCAGTTTTCAGACTGGTCATTCAAAAATAGTCAGTGTTTGCCAAGTTATTGAAACATAGCCACTATTTTGCTGCAACATAGACCGGTCCAGCATAATATACTGGAGTTCGGTGCAACTGTGTATGAACTTCCAGCATATTATGCTGGATCGATATACTTTTCTGGCTCCAGTATAATATACTAGAGACTGGAGCACCGGTGCTCCAAACTCCAATATATTATGCTGGACCGATAAATTATACTGGAACTCCAGTATATTATGCTGGAGTATTTTTCCGTATTTTGAACTGTGACTATTTTTGAATGACTTCTTATACTGGAAAAAGTGGATAAATTTTCATATATTTTTCCGATAAATTTTTCGTTTGAATTTATCTTTATATGAAAAGTGGATAAATTTCGATTACTTTTGAAACTGTGACTATTTTTGAATGACCACTTGTAAATCTGACTATTTTTAAATTTCAGTAGAACTTTGACAATAACATATGAAGTTAATTGGATTATTTTATGTAGGCCCCAGCGCAGAACATTTTATTTTCAGATACAAGTTCAAAGCATATACCTTCACATCATTGCTTACGTGAGTTAATAAAAAGAAAAAAGAAGGAAAAAAAACATCTAGATAACGAGCCACAAACGCCACGAGAAAAACATTATTTCACACTATTACCTCCATTATTATTACCATTTCATTTCTCTCTACCATTTTGAATAAAAGATCTCGACCGTAAATGTAATTAGCCAAAGTTACTTGAAATAATTTGATCATATTCTACCAAAATACACCAATCTATAAGTACAGGATCTACCGGAAACATCATTTCTATTCCATCGAGATAAGGATGAGGTTTATGTACACACTATCTTATCCAAATTCATTATCTGTAAAATTTTACTGGATTGTTGTTGTTGTATAAGCGCAACAATAACAAAAAAAAATTGTGGCGTCATATGATGCCAATTTATGGGGGTAAAGATACACTAAACATATAAATAATAGTTTCTAAAAATTATATATATATATATATATATATACACATGCCGAAAAGTTGGATTTATATGAAATATTAAATCTCCTTGATATATAAAATAATATCTAAATTCAGTATTATAAGAGAATATAAGAAAACTAAAGTATGTTTAGAAATTTGTATGTCTAAATTGAGTAATTTTAGTTGCTTATGTTAGTACAACAGTAAATATAAGGTTTGACTGTTATAACTTATTTTTTTTCGAGATACAGCTGTAATTTTAGAAACTCATTTTTTAATTAAACAAATTAATACTATCCAGTAAACAGAATCAAAATATTGGATATTCATTAAATCATTTTCTTAGGGATTGAGGTCTGATTAATTGATCTTGACAATCAATATCAATATATTTTATTATTATATGAATATGAAAGTCCAATGACGAACGTGTTCACCTTATACCTTTCCGCGTGTCACTTTCTGCTAGTGAAACGTGTCACTTTATTCTCGTGCCACGTGTCGAACCGTGTCCTTATCTCTGTATGCTATGTTCACACACGGTTTTAAATTTAAGATATTTGACCTTAGAAAGCATCTTCTGAAAAATCTATAAATTCATATACGCTAAATGCTTTGTTCTGTAACTCGTGTTCTCATACCAAGAAAAAATCTCAATTTCCTTAGGCAATTTTCTTCCATTCTAAAGCCAACCCATTTCAATTCTGTATCTATTCAGCCGATCCAAACAGTTCTTTCCAATTCTATTGTTTCAGCTAAGAGATTTGAGTTGTTTTGTTTAAGATCAGATTATAGTACCATGGCCAGTCAATCCAGCAAGCCTCAATCTATTTATGACTTCACTGTCAAGGTCAGCAGTTTTACTTTGTTATATTTTTGGGGTTTTCCCTAAAAAAAAATTAATAAATAGAAATCTTGTTTCTGTTTGTTTTATTAGTCTCTGAATTAGAAAAATTGAGTTATGTGGTGTCATTTTCTCGGGTTGTAAGTACTCGGACATTTTTTGTACAGAAAGGAATTATCGCCATAAGAAAAATATGAGAAAGATTATTCATTTTTGTTTCTTTTGTGTAAAGGTTGTTCATTTTTGTTTTCATTTATGCTTTTGTTTAATTTTTTGGTCTATGAATTAGGGGTTTTGAGTTCTGAGGCATAGTTCATTTTTTTATTCGTTTATGAGTTTGATGTAAAGAGAGCGTCTTTGTTGTATAGGTAGTTGGGATAACTTGTTAAATGAATAAGGTTGAGAACCTTCAAACCTTGGAAAAAAGATAATGGTCAGAGATAACTTGTGATGTATGGGTTAGGCGCACGCCACATGTGCGAACAAATCAATGGAGAGGATCCATTGAATTTCGAACCGTGAGCAGTTAGAACTAACCCTCGAGGATTTTTCGGTCATCAAAGAAAAGGATAAGTAGAAGGTGTAGACTTAGAAGGGGAGCATAACTGGTGAAGTTGCTGTCAGTGTAGAAGGTGTAGACTTAGAAGGGGAGCATAACTGGTGAAGTTGTTGTCGACCTGGAGCCGGACCAGGAGCTCACGGGTTGGAGCCGTGGAAAAGCCTCTTGCATTAGGTTAAGGTTGCGTAGAATGGACCCTTGTGGTCCAGCCCTTCCACGACTTCGGACCCCGCATACAGAAGGAGCTTAGTGCACAGCGACCCTTTTAGAGGTGTGGACTTGTGTTATATGGTATCCATTTAGAGCTAGCAGCAAACTAAGGCCTGTTGCAGTATTTGTTATCCAAACTTAGGGTTCGTTTTCGTTTCTTTATAGTAAAAAAATTGGTTTTAAGTGTTTTTTCATTTATATAACACTAAGGTTGAGAGTATTTTTTTTTCCCTCAGTATAATACAGTTTAAGATATAATCTTGATAAGATTTTGTAGTACTGAACTTCACTTGATTTTTACAGGATGCTAAGGGTAATGATGTTGATCTCAGCATTTACAAGGGAAAGGTCCTTATTATTGTCAATGTTGCATCACAGTGGTATGTATTAGCTTCATTTTTTTTCTTATTCATTATATGTTTGAGACCTCTTTCTATGGTTTTATTTGCTCCTTGTAATTGTAAGGTTCCCACGTGTTGGTTTCCATGGAATTGACTGAAAGTATCCCGAGCTGATGTCCACATTGGAATTGGTCTTTAATCGATCAAGTGAAAGAATGCATACCAATTATTTAACTTCTACTTATTTGTAAATGTGGTTTGATACTCAAAATTCTGATTGTGTATGAGTAGCATTCTGTTGATTAGCGCATTTTGTGGATCTGTAATCTGTTATAATTCCATATGTCTGCTGTCGTATCAACTTAGAGTGGTCTGCTTTTTCAGAGTTCAATTGAACATCAACTCAGCCTTTTCTCAGACGTCTGCTCTGAGAAATTAAACTAAAAGCTTATCATCCTAGACGATCTTATTGGATAAGGCATTCCTTTCCCCATGCTGAAAATATTTTGTATGTGGCCAACTATAAAAACTGATTGGTATAACGTGGTGATGGAGCATTTCTAGATTGGATATGAGCATCTGACATTGATCTGCTGTATTTTGAGAGGGTTATTGATCGATTTTCTGATGGGAGACATACACATTCTTACTTTGCTTGGTTTAATGAAATCTGATAAGTACTGGAGTAAAAACAAGTTGATGTGCAGCTTCAGATTAAATGTTCTGTTTATTTCTTCGTAGTTAAGTCTTATGGTGAAATCTACTGTGAATAGTTGGAAAGAGTATTCATTATAGTTATGATATCATTCTGTTATGATGTTTAACATATGCTGACAAGCATCAATTGATTTCATCTTCTGCTGCAGTGGTCTGACAAATTCGAACTATACTGACTTGACCGAGATATACAAGAAGTACAAGGATCAAGGTTTGTTTTCAGTTCTCCTAAATTTGATGCTGATCGAACGAACTAATGTCAGAAAACACTCTTCTTGATCTTGTCCGAAGCAATGGAGGCACTTATCCAGACCCCCTTCACGTTGCAAAGAAAACTTAATAAAATACTTAACTTATGTTTAAGTTCAGCGTGTTGATATATCCTCACCATGTTACATAGGTTTGGAGATTCTTGCATTCCCTTGCAACCAGTTCGGTGGGCAGGAGCCTGGAAGCATTGAAGAGATCCAGAACATGGTTTGCACTCGCTTCAAGGCCGAGTACCCAATATTCGATAAGGTTGCAACGGCACTAATACTTTTTTCTTCTAGTCATGCATATCATTTCATTTTTCCATATCTGTGTCGCACATATCCTCATTCAAGAATGCTACAAGTTCCTAGATCGGAAAAAAGTAGAAACAAGTAGTATGTATTAACTCCTTAGCTTAATGATTTAGGTTGATGTGAATGGTGATAATGCTGCTCCACTGTATAAGTTCTTGAAATCAAGCAAAGGTGGGTTCTTTGGAGATAGTATCAAGTGGAACTTCTCCAAATTCCTTGTTGACAAAGAAGGAAACGTCGTCGATCGCTACTCTCCAACCACTACTCCAGCTAGCATGGAGGTAAGAATCCCACCAGTTTCCTCTCCTATAGTTGTTCTTAGTTAAGAGTGTAACTAATGAATGTGTCTGCCTTTACTTTTGCAGAAGGATATCAAGAAACTTTTGGGTGTTGCTTAAGCTCTGGATTGATCTGCATCTGCATTCCTCTACTAGAAATAATGAGAGACTACTATAGTGAATAAGTTCTGTGTTGATGTAATTTGCTTCTTGTTTTGCCACTACTTTGTTCAGTTGCTTGTATAATTTCAATATTGAATACATTTCCAATGACAAGTATTATAGTCTTTATTATAGACACATCTCATCTTAGCCAAGTAACTTTTGGGCGGGTCAAATACCAAGTTATTAGCTCTACCCATTATGACCCGCTATAAGTCGGTCCAACCTGCACACCCCTAGATCAAAGAAGCCAGTATAAGCATATAACTAATGTAAAATTTAGTTCAAACAGCTGCTTACAAATCCATAATCTTTCAACCAAGAAGCAACAAAAGGAGCAAGTACTATTATTCGAGTTTAACTTCTTTACACGATCAGTGCAAAAGAACCTTTACATACTAAGTCGCATAAAAGATAACAACAGGTAACTGTTATTATTATTGTGATAGCATGATTAAGGCAGCCACATGAGCCTTGCTATCAGTTTATTTCAGATACTTATTGAAATGAAAGCCATACCAAGAAAACCATTGAAATCAAATTGATTAATCAGACCAGAAGATTTCAAGCCAACCCCAATCTTTCTTAGGCACACCTAAAGCTTTCCACACAGCTTCAGAAGCATCAACAATGTTATTTCTACACCCTTTACTTGTGTTACATTCATCCACAACCACAGCTTTTGTACTCTTTCCATTTGCATAAATTGTAATTTTTTCAAAACATCTTTTCCCTTTACTGTACCATCCAGTTGATAAAGCTACAATTGGAATAGAATTATCGTAATATTTGCCACTACATTCTGACGGATCCCCTCCACCACCACCTTTTCGAAAGTCATTGATCGTTAAAATAGCCTTTTTGTGACCAGAAACTGCTGGTGAAAATTTCCCTTTTTTGACATCTGGTGCCCTGTGTCTTTGAGCTTCAACAATTAATGTGTTACTACAAGCCATGAAAATAAGGATCAAGAAAGCAATAAAATGAAGTAGGGTAAAGTAAGTTCCCATGTTCATTGTTGCACTTAGTTTCATCCTAAATGTTTGAAAATATTGTTTAACTTAGTGTTTTTTCTTTGTGGTGAAGAGCTGATATAATAGCTTTGCTATTTATAGAACGTTTTGCCGGCCCAACAACATGATTTTTACTATAGTGGTGGTCATGTAAATCCAAACCGTGGAACACAATGAGGTAAAAATACTAATTAACAATGTCTGCGAAAATAACAATGTCTGCGACTAGGAAATTTTGGCTTGATAGGTACAAATAAAATATGTTGCGACTGTATTGTTTGTATTGTAGATGTGACATCTTCGAAATTTTAGGTGGTTAATTTTTACATGTAGTAATTTCTTTTTGCTCTAAAAAAGGAAAGTAGAATTTTTACCCCTATATCTTTGATGGCTAGTTACGTTTAGTGTTTTATGGCTCATGCGAGCAGCCGCGGATACATCCTGTGGCAAGTGGTGTCACGTGATACCTCTTCGTCGAATATGTATATATAGATAGTATACAAAATAAAATATTAGGATAAATATAAAAAATGACACCACTTGATATTATAGTGATTTATTCGTTTGTTTATTTTTTTTCAAATATTGACATTGCTTACCAAAAATTTTATGTGCGTCACTGCATGCGAGGTTGTCTTAAAGGTCTCTTTATCTAAAAAGAAACTATTATTTGAAGTTACCTCCGAAGTATTTTAGACCTAAAAGTCAACTTTTTCTTAAGATATCAGTCTATTGAAGAGCAAAATTAAATGATTACCCGATTAATCGATCGGTTCTCAAATCAAATTATAGAGCAAATCATGATTTTATTAATAAATATTCGATTATTTTCCAATGTAGAAACGATTAACACAAGTGATGAATCCATGAATTAAAGGTTGCGCGTGCACTAAAGTTTTATACAAATCATATCGCCGGTAGGGGCGGATTTACAGGGAGTGGTATGGATTCACGTGAATCCATTCTCCCCTCCCTAAAGTGCATATAGCACTGTAATTTATCTCATATTAGATTTTGGGGAACCAATGCTCAAGATGTCAGTTAGGTCCGTTTGTGGCTGTGTGCTCCTGTGATAGTCCAGGTTAGGGGTTCGAATCCCCTCTCCCCTATTTCCCTCATACTCTTTGTCTTTTCTTTTTCTGTTTCTTGTCTTCCTTTTCCTTCTTTTCTTTTTTGGTTTCATTTTGTTGTTCTTCTTTTATTGTTTTATCTTTTCTTTATTTTATGTTTATTCTTTTCTCCCTTTTTTCTTTTCTTTTTTGGTTCATTCTTAAGTTTTAAAATTCCTAAAAAATTAAAATTCACATCTCCTCCTTACCTCTCTTGCTATCTCAATTTTTTACGAACAACAATCATCTTCTAACTAATTTCTTTATCATTTCTCTCGTCTATATTTTTCTTCAAAATAAATTTTGGCTTGTGATGAGTCTTCTTCAAATAACTATGCTATTATTAATCATTTTTAAGGTATAAAATTTGTTAGGAACAATTGTAAACTGAATAATATTTCCTTGTGATAATAGTATAAAACATGATTTGTTCGATAAGTTGTTGTCATAGCAAAATTTTGATGGAGTCAAGCTAGACGGTAGTATAATGCATTCATACTTTTAAAATCCTAAATACGCCTCTGCGTCTGAATAGACAACAACACCGGTAATAACACATATTTTAATCAATCCTCCTTTTCAAGAGGCAAACTATACCTTTTGGAAAACTATAGAATTTTCTAAATGATATATTGCAGAAAATGAGAAAATATGTAGATCCGAACAGCATGCATTAGCAACTGACTTGGAGAAAACTTACTCACAGGTGTTTATGTTGTTACCTTAATTATCATGATTCAATGTTTGTGCAAACATATATCATGTATATATTAATTTGATATAAATAATCTATACGAATATTTATTTGGTATAAATACTCGATCCAGATAAGTTTTTACGTGATTTTGGTTCGCTGCTTATTCAACTAAACTTTTTGTGTTGAAAAAACTAACTGACACATAGTGTCAGTAATCACGTCTTTTTTTTTTTTTTTTTCCTTTTCACAAGTGTTCTAAATCCAAAAAATTGTACTTTTATTTGAGTTTATAAAATAAAGCTATAGATTTTGGCTCGTGTGACTTTCCGGTATCAATCTGGATTAGTCAGGCCGGAGGCAAATATCGATATTGAGTGAGAAATAAAATATAAAAAGTTAAAAGCTTCGATCCTGCAATTATTATCGGTAGGGATATACATGGACTGGGTGGGTTCGGATTTTATCAAAATCAAACTAAACCAACTATATCGGTTTGGATTGGTTCGATTTTATTGGATTTTTTCGAGGTTTTCGGATTTTTTTGTTATATGAATATTATTTCAATCTTACTTTATTAAATATTTTATAAGTAATATATGTTTATTAAAAACTAAAAATATTAACCAATATACGAGATATTAAAATATTTTATGGAAGAATTTTCTTAGTAAACATATGATATGTATTTTTTAGTCGTCCGACAATAATTTTATATTAACGAATTTAATAATTAAACATAAAAATAAATATGAACCTATATAATGGTATGTTATATTTAATTTTAAATTATTGAAATACCATTTCAAATTCAAATTAAAAAGATATAAGAATTTAATAGATCTTGACATATAAAGAACAAAAAGATTGACACATTTCACTAACACTTGATAAGAAAGTAATCATACAATCCATTATTTACAGTTAATAAACATGGAGCATTTCATATTTAACTAAATATTACATCCCCTAAGAGAATCGTATTTCTAGATATTTTTTAAAGAAATTTCTATAAAAAATCTTAAAAGTATATATAAAAATTATATATTTACATATCGGTTCGGTTCGGTTTTTTTACGCAGTACCAAACCTAATTTGATTTTTTAATCGATTTGATTTGACTTTTCGATTTAATGTGATTTTTCGGTTCGATTTGTATACCCTTACCGGCAAAGTGGGTCAGATTAACAACGAAATTAAAAGAAACTGCAAAACAAATTGGGTCAACACATATTTGAAGGAGTCCACTTAAGTAATTGGTAACCACTATATATGTTGAGTTGTTGAATATATGAGCATAGAGGCATCTTCTAAGTCAAAATAACATGTCCAAGTGAATAGAAACAAGTGATATTGTATCTTTTTTTTTTTCGTCTCGGACCAATATTATTGAGTTTTCATCAGTCTGCCTTATGAATTACTCTAGTTATTACTGTTCTCTTGCAAACACTGCAACTCTTTTCTTAAGTCAGACAGTCTAACGAGAGAAATGAAAGTGATTGACACAAGAGCTCCTATAACTGTTTCTGTCAGGGGAGCGACTCTAGGACGAATTTGCATATATACATTTGGAAAATCTTGAAAAAGAGAAATCAGATAATAGGCTCAAATTTAGAAACCAGTATAACCGGATAATAAATAATTTTAAATTTAGTTCAAACAATTGCATACACATCCATGAGAGTAACACAGGAAAAAACAAGTATTATTATTAGATATACTAATAATGTAAAAACTCTTTACACTGTCGTGTACATAAGCCAAATCCTTTTTATTGCGATAGCGTAACAAGGCAAAGTAAGCCTTGCAATCAGTTTATTATTGAAATAAAAGCTAAGGAGGAAGACTTATCTTTGCAAATATAACCATACAAAAGATGAAATTCATTAATCTGACCAGAATATTTCAAGCCAACCCCAATCTTTCTTAGGAACACCCAAAGCTTTCCACACAGCTTCAGAAGCATCAACAATATTATTTCTACACCCTCTACTTGTGTCACATTCATCAACAACCATAGCTTTTGTACTTTTTCCATTTGCATAAATTGTTATCTTTTCAAAACATCTTTTCCCTTTACTGTACCATCCAGTTGATAAAGCCACAATTGGAATAGAATTATCGTAATATTTGCCACTACATTCTGATGGACCCCCTCCCCCACCACCTTTTCCAAAGTCATTGATCGTTAAAATTGCCTTTCTACGACCAGAAACTGCTGGTGAAAATTTCCCTTCTTTTCCATCTGGCTTCTTGTGCCTTTGAGCTTCAACAGTTAACGTGTTACTACAGGCCATTAAAATAAGGATCAAGAAAGCAACAAAATGAACTAGACTGAGGTAACTAATTCCCTTGCTCATTGTTGTTTGACAATTTTGTTAACTTAGGTGATTTTTTTTTTTTTTTTTGGTCGTCAAGAGTTGATAAAACAGATTTGCTATTTATAGAACGATTTGCCGGCCCAACAACATGATTTTTTATTATAGTAGTGGTAATGTAAATCCAAACCATAGAATATAATGGGGTAAAGATACCAAGAAATTAACGCACAAGAAAATTGACAATGTCGAACTTCTGCGACTAGAAAATACTTCTGGCTTTATTAGAAAACTAATCATACAAATAAAATATGTTGCAACTGTAATGTTTGTTTTGTAGATGTGACATCTTTGGATTTTAGGTTGTCAATTTTAACATCTGCTAGTAATTTTATTTTATTTTTAAATGAAAATAGATTTTTACTGTCTTAGATTAATTAGATACATCCAATGTCTCCTGTAAGGCTGTCTTAAAATTATTCAGTAGTTATACAGTGTCATTATTCCATTATTTTTCTTTAAGAAATAAAGGATTACTCAAAGCAACCTTCAAAGTATTTCAGTGGAAGAGCGAAAGGATCACATAATCAATCAGTTATGTAAAGATTTTTTTTTTGGTTTTCCATTCGGTATTCGGTACCCGCATTGGAGCCTGACTATATATTTGGTACCCTCATTGGAGCCTGACTATATCCGGATTCGCACCGGGTAGGGTCCTATTCGGGGGTAGCACTACCTATCAATGATTTTTCCATACGTAGGGCTCGAACTCGAGACCTCTGGTTAAGAAAGGAGCAGCTTCATCCACTGCATCACATCCTTTGATGGTATGAAAAGATCTATATCAAATATGGAGTAAATATCATGATTTGATCGATGAATATGTGTTTCTTTTTTCCCAACTCATAGTTGAACGCATGTAAAAAAAAGAAGAGAATATATATAAGAATTCTAAATGAATTGATAATCTGAACTATGCAGAAGTATAAACTCACACAAGTAGACTGAGAGTCTCCGATGATTTCCCAACGAACTTAGAACATGTATGGCCAAGCTTTTGGGAGACTAAAAATACTTTTCTTTATTATAAAAGATTTTTGGAAAATTTAAACTGTTTGGCCAAGACAAAAAAAATATTTTTGAACAGCAACAGAAGCAGTTTTCTGCTTTTGGGGAGAATCTATAAATTCGAGCTTCTTCCAAAAAAGCAAAAGTAGAAAATTAATTTGTTCACGACAAAAATAACCTTACAATAAATTTATATTTTTAAAATTATCTTTTATTAATTTAATCTTTCTCTTTTCATTTTTCCTTTTTAGTTTTACCATACCATTCTTTTTTTTTTATTTCAATCATATTTTTATTTTCTTTCTCATATTCCTAAGTTTGGAATAGTATGATAAGAGTAAACTTTTAATTCATATTGAATGATGTATTTTGATATATTTAAAATATCATGTAAACAATAATTAATATCGGATACTTAATATGGAATAAATATTTCATTTTTATTAGAATCTTTAATATATATATATATATATATATATATATATATATATATATATATATATATATATATAGATATATATATATATATATATTTATATTTTATATTTTAATTGGATTCCTTTATACTAAATATTTAAATTTATTTGTCTTTTTTTAAATACTAAAGGAAAATTGAACCTTTTTTCCGTAGGTTGAAACTTAAAAGTATTTTTTGAAAAGATTAAAAACCGATCTGAGGGAAAAAGAGTGCAACGCGTGCTTTAAAACCTAAGATCTTCATGTTGAAGAGTTTTCTCGACGCCTCGATCGAACACATGCAATAAGTTAGTATCAAATATAAATAGAAAAGGGAGAAAATCATACCTCAGCAATAATATCATTTGAGTAGTGATACATTCCAATTGTTTAGCAATTGTTCGCCCTCCATTGTGCCAAGTTTGTAAGATCTCTTTCCGATGACACCGAGGACTCGATATGGTCCTTCCCAATTTGGGCCTAGTTTCCCTTCGTTTGGGTCTCGGTATTGAGGGTGACTTTTCTTAGAACCAAGTCCCCAATCCCGAAGTGGTGAAGGTTGGCTCTTCTATTGTAATATCTCTCGATTCTTTGCTTCTGTGCAGCCATCCGAATAAGCGCAGCTTCTCGTTTTTCATCCAATAGTTCGAGGCTAGTATTCATAGCCTCTTGATTTGATTCCTCCGTTGCATGTCGAAATCTGGCACTAGGTTCCGCGACCTCGATTGGAATTAAGGCCTCGGAGCCATATACTAAGGAGAATGGGGTTGCCCCCGTACTAGACTTCGATGTTGTTCGATATGCTCAAAGAACTTCGGGTAGAACTTCTCTCCATTTCCCCTTAGCGTCACTCAACCTTTTCTTTAAGTTTTGAATGATAGTCTTATTCGTTGATTCGGCCTGTCCATTTCCGCTTGGGTGATACGACGTCGATTAGATCCTTTTTATTTTGTATTCATCGAGGAACTCCGTTACCTTGCTGCCAATGAATTGCTTTCCATTGTCATATACGATTTTGGCAGGTATCCCGAATCAACACACGATGTGGTCCTACATAAAGTTTATAACCTCTTTTTCTCTGACTTTCTCGAAAGCATGTGCTTCCACCCATTTAGAAAAGTAGTCAGTCATAAACAAAATGAATTTAGCTTTACCTGGGGCCGTTGGCAGAGGGTCGACGATATCCATCCCCCATTTCATGAATGGCCATGGGGATAGGACCGAATGAAGTTGTTCTTCGGGCTGATAGATCATAGGTGCAAACCTTTGACATTTATCACATTTTAGAACAAACTCCTTAGTGTCTTTTTCCATGTTATCCTAGTAGTACCCTGCTCTAATAATTTTTCGAATCAAGGATTCAGCGCCTGAATGGTTCCCACAAGTGCCTTAGTGGACCTCTCGTAAAACATAATCGGTGTCCCCGACCCTAAACATACCGCCAATGGTCCATCGAACTCCCTTCTGTATAACGTTCCATCTTCATCCAATATGAATCTGGCAGCTTTGGTTCATAGGGCCCTCGATTCTTTAGGATCCGATGGGAGCTTTCCGTTCTTTAAATATTCAATATATTTATTCCTCCAATCCCAGGTCAAGCTTGTAGAGTTTATCTCGGCATGACCATCCTCGACCACAGATCTCGATAGTTGAACGACAGTCCCAGGGATGATCTCGTCTTCCTCGACCGATGATCCCAAATTTGCAAGTGCATCGGCCTCACCATTTTGTTCTCGAGGTACGTGGCCTAAAGTCCACTCCTTGAAGCGGTGCAAAGTTACCTGTAGCTTGTCCAAATACCTTTGAATTCTATCATCTCGAACTTAGAAACTTTAGTTTACTTGGTTCACCGCCAATAAAGAATTACACTTGGCTTCAATGACTTCTGCCCCCAAGCTTTTAGCTAGCTCGAGACCTGCAATCATGGCCTCGTACTCGGCCTCATTGTTAGTCAATCTAGAAGTTTTGATAGACTGCCTAATAGTGCTACCTGTGGGTGGCTTCAAAACGATGCCTAGCCCGTACCCCTTCACATTAGATACGCCGCCTGTGAAAAGGGTCCATACCCCCGATGATGTGCCCAATTTCGCTCTTCAATGAAAAATGTGATACCACGTCGAGAGGTCAGGACGTCGAGCTCAGGGTCGAGGCTCCTTTTCAATATTGAGGTCGAGGTCGATATCATTTTCTGAGGTCGGAAGAAGGCCCACTTCCAGATAATACTGTTATGATTTAGTAACAGAAAGAGCGAGATTCCTGCAATGGCTCAAAGATCACGGCGTATATTCTGGAACGGATTAGTCCTTGGCGGTTAGACAACTATCCAATATGATTCCCTACTATAATTAGAAGTGTACTTTATTTAGGACTCACATATTATATAGAGGGGAGCCCATTCATTTATAACACATGATTCATTGACAAGAGAATATACATTCGTCACTTTCTTACTTAATGTTCATCAGAGTTGCCTTATAATGCACTATTCTTACTAACCCACCTCGAGACTATCATAGCCCGAGGTCGAGATTTGGCTTGCACACAGGTTTGACTTACTTTATTCTTCAATTTATATATTTAATTCCTTGCTTATCAATTGGTATTGGACTTGTCACACCCCCCCTTTTTTTTACCAACTTCACTAAACCCTCTTAAAAATGGATAAAAAGATTTTATGAAGATCAGAAGGGTTTTTCAATTTTGAAAGTGACAAAAGATAGTGTTCTAAAGGAAATAACCCAGAGTCGCCACCTGACTTTGATTTCGGTGTGTCAGGTCACCATGTTAAAAAAATAATTTTTTCTTTAAAACACTTTGGACTCCAAACTAAGTCTGCACCAGAGATTCGGGTAAGGGGGTTCATTTGACTCGGGGAGAAGGTGTAGGCACTCCCCAAGTCCCGTAACTAGTACGGTTGCATACTTGATCAGGTTGGCATTTAAAATATTCAAATTGAGGTATAAACACAGAAAAGAAAAATAAACACAATAGAGGCTCGAGGTCGTCCTCACATAACCAAAAGAAAATAAAAGAAGAAAATAAATGTAAAAATCTAAATACTAATATATACTATACTTTTCCCACGAAGTTCGTCATGGCCTCCAAATACATGATATTACGAGGCATACCCCGGATAAAATATATACAAATTCTTTGGGGCATTACCTGGATAAATTTAACTAAGGGAACGACCTCTCGCCTCGAAATTAACAAAATCCTAAGGCTTGCCTACCCGTGTGTGGTCGGCCTAAACATTCTCTGCTTGCCTACCCGTGTGTGGTCGGCCTAAACATTCTCCTAGCGATTAAGAAAAATAGAAATAAACTTAAGCTAAAGTATATAAAACTTAATTCATGATCATTTTTTCTTTTGGCTTCCTCATTTCATGTGTTTGACTAAACCCAATTCCTAAAGAATACGAACAAATTAACTACTAATGCGCTTTAGCCTTCCCCCACTCTCCCTTTCCAATTCTAATGTCCAAAACAGATAATCAACAAAGCATCCATCACGTGAAACTAATAACCACGCAAACAAAGAGATGATGAATGAATTTGCTTTTTTTTAAAATGGTAAACAAAAAGGGAAAATGAATACTACGCTAGCTCACTCAATTTGAAAGAACATATGTCTGCTTACAATTTCATACAAGCTCACATGATCCATGTTAGCACAGATTTGCAAAGAATAACGTGAAAGTTAACTACTTTCTTATAATAAAAGATTTAAAACAAAGAATCAACTCAAACAAATTTGAAATTAACACTGTAACATCACTTAATAGAAACCAAAATGTGACAACTAACCCACACAGAACATTCACATAAGAAATGGTAAAAGACAAAGAGTTTAGAATCATATCTTGATAATATTAATTGTCACACCTCCTTTTTGCGCGCCTACCCCGAAGGATAAATGCGTGAGGGAGTTTTTTCATTTTAAGTGACAATATTCGAAATGGGATTATTTATTTAATTCAGAGTCACCACTTGGGAAAGGTTTGGCTTTTGGTGTCCCAAGTCACCGGTTTATCTTGAATCCCAATTCGAGGAAAATATTCGACTTTCCAAATGAAGTCCGCGAACCAGAAATTCTAAGTAAGGAATTCTGTTGACCCGAGGGAAGGTGTTAGGCACCCCCGAATCCCGTGGTTCTAGCAAGGTCGCTTAAATTGTTGTAATGGCTAAATATCTGATTTTTATACATGTTATAACTTGTGTGCTTTATTAAGTTTAAACCGCTTTTATTTTCTTTTTCTTTTTTTAAAGAATTGCAACGTCGTGAAAATGCATCTCGAATCACGTCACAATCAATGCACCCGTGGTTGTTAATACATTCCGATTTCGTTGAGATTTGGATTTGGGTCACATAAATGCGCACCCGAATTGAAGAATATAATTTAATTTAAAAAATCACGCCTAAAAATTCTAACACGTTATTATCTTTGAGGAAGGCTGTAAAAATTCGCTAAACGGCCCATCCCAAATTCTAAGTATTTTATTATGACCAATTATTGAGGGCCCCGCAATTTGCATTTTTTGTTTGGCAAGGTACGCCTCATTTTTGTTTGAAAGGATCGACCTATAGTGGCTATGTTTTCTACTTCGTTTGTCTCTATAATGAAAGAAAAAGAATTCTAACTTATTTACATGTTCACGAGTTATTATAGTTGAGTTTTGAAAGTGAGTCGTTAAATCTGAAAACGATACAACAAAGGCAGTCGGTTAACAATTATGGGCCCAGGTCCAATGTATAAGGGGTGAAACTGGACTTGTGCTATCCTTATTCAGATGTTGGGCTTAGCTAAATGATTCTACACATGTGAGCTTTAAGAATCCGAAATGAAAGTGATACCTAATGAAACCCGTTTTTTAACGAATTTAGATGAGCAAGTTGTTAACTAAAATAGTTTGAACTATTGAGTAATCAACCTAAGGGCTGATGTGTATTTGGAACATGCAGTTTAATCGAACAAATTGAACTAGCAGAATGTTACAACTACACTATTAGTCCTTTTAAACTAAAAAACCTACGGGGAAGAAGTTTACAACTTAAACTGCTATAGGATAGTGCCCATGTTATACATAACCAACAACTACCTGATTCTAGTGAAGGCAACTAGCTAACATATATACAACCGAGATTCAGTATATAACCAGAGTTTACATGGGCAGCGCATAGAATGTTCTAAGTACAGACAGTAAAAGAAAGAAAAGACTACATTAAACTACAACTTCAAATCTTTCTCATTTTTGCATTCATGCTTCGAGTAGCTTACAAGATGAACCAGTGTATCAGTTTGTGTACCTGGTATTTGGAAAGCAAGGAAAGAAGATGAAGATCAGTAGAAGCAGCAGTAGTGTAAATACACAGCAACAACAGGTTCAGCAACACAACAAAACCAGTAATGACCAGTAAAATAACCCAGTAACAGATTGAAAACCAGCAGTACCAGAATGCAATCGCAGTCAAAGTAGAAGAGAGACGGATATAAGACGCAGTAGTTTACTGATTTTTGAATAACACTCAAGGAAAAGCAGCCTGAAATTATTCAAGTAAAAGTTCAGCTTGTTTTTCTCTTTTTGCTCTCAAATTCTTATTTCTCAAAATTCAGTCAACTCTCTCAACTTTTTCCTTTATCCCCTAAAAGTCTCTCCTCTCCCTCCTCTTACACTGTGTAAAAAATGATTCTATTTATAACAAGACTCTTGTCTTGAACCACTAACCCGAAATATTCCCATAATTGCATGTCTTGCCCCCACTACTTAATGTTTTTCTTATTTAATCCCTTGTTCTCCATGCCTACATGTTTTGTCCCCCACTATATTAAACAAATACATTATTCCCACTCCATTATGTCTTGTTCCCCACTATATTAAACAAATGCATTATTCCTACTCCATTATGTCTTGTCCCCCACCATATTAAACAATGTATTAACTCCCCACTACCCCATGTCTTGCCCCCCACCATGTACTATTGTAATATTATTAATGCCTAGTGGACGGAGCACTCAAAATTAAGGCTCTTTTCCCATTTTACCCCTGAAATAATTTGAAATTACCATAACACCCCCATCAGCTATATCCAAATCCTAATCAATTAACCGATTACGACAGCTATAACCAATTCCTAATCAAATTTCATCAACAAATTTAAAGCTAGAAACTGAGATTATGTCAAATATCATCAAAACAAAGACTAAGGATTCTATAACAGTAACAAATTGAACAACATTTTTAACAACAAACATACTTTCAGATTCAATAACAGTAACAAATTGAAACACAACAAATAAGTAGATTCAAATCACTAGACCCAATAATCAATTGAACTTCAAATTAAATCTAACAACATTACAACCAAGATGAAGGATTCAAGTGATTAAACTAACACACTTCTGTATTTAAAACTAAACAAGAAAAATGAATAAAAACAAACTGAAGAAATAATCAAGAAATGACAAACAAACGAAAAAGAAAAGAATCAAACATATACTGATTTCAGATCCGAGAATATCAATCAAAATACGGACAGAACTAAAACTTAAACCAATTAACCGGATCGGAACAACGACGAACTCAAACGGAAACAAATCTGCCTGGAAACTTTGAAACCAAAATAACTCGAATCTGCCCGGAAAATAACTCGACGAGTAGGAATGCAGCAGTGGCGGCGCTGGGTCGTTTTTTTTGACAAGAATAAGAACGAAGCAGCAGCAGCAACGCTGCTCAACTGGCAGGCGATGGAGGCGACGATGCTCATTTGGACGTGACGATCGAGCTGTGGTCGTTCGTGGCTGGAGGTAAAGGACAACTGTGAAAACTGTGGGTTGTTTGAGGTGATGTGGCTGGAGCTCGAAGCAGTGGCAGCCATGGTCGTCGAGCAAGCAGTGGCAGCCATGGCGATGAGGCGAAGACGAAGCAGAAGATGAAGCAGCAGGGATGGCTGTTGGAGCTCGACGAAGCTGGTTGTGTTAGAGAGGTCAAGGGTCGTTTGGTCGTTCATAGCTTGAGCTTCGCGGCGAGGGGTCGTTTGGTCATTTGGACGAAGCTAGACGAAGCAGCAGCAGCAACCTGCGTTGTGGTCTACGACGAGGGTGGTTGTGTTGTGTATGTGTTGCTGTGTGTGTGTGTGTATGCATGAGGATGAGGAGGCAGCCATAGTTGCTGCTCGTGTTGGGGTCGTTTGGGACGACGGAGAAGAAGATAGAGGGGGGCGGGTAGATGGTTTTTTAGGGTTTGGGTTTTTTTTGTTTTGGAAAAATAAAAATGAAAATGAAGAGGGGGAGTTGGATCTTTGGGGTTGTGGGGAGGACCGGGTTGGGTTGACCCGGTATGGGTTTGTTTCTTTTGGGCTCGTGGTTTAAATTTGAAGAAAAGGCCCAATCCGGTTTTCTTCTATTTTTTGTTCTTTTCTATTTATTCAAATTCCTAATTAATAAAGCTAAAAATGCTAAGATTAAATTATAAAACCCAAAATTATCTCAAAATACTAATTAACTCCTAATAACAATTATCACACATTTAAGTAGCAATTAACGATAAAATCACACAATTTGGACGTTAAATGCTAAAATGCAACGTACATTATTTTTTATGATTTTTTCGTTTTGTAAGAAAAACTTAAATAAATATCAAATGCAAATGCGACATATTTTATATTTTTTATTAATTTAACACATTAACATGCACAGTCAAAAATACAAATAATTATCAAAAATGTCACGAAAATTCAAAAATTGCACCCAAAGGAAAATTGTTTTATTTTGAATTTTTGGGAGTAATTCTCATATAGGGCAAAAATCACATGCTCACAGCTGCCCCTCTTTGTCCGAAAACACGAAGAGTTTTCGTGCAAAGATAAAGTGAGCGGATACGAGCGATTTTTGCCCGTTGGAATACTCCTTGTGAAGCATTTTTTTTGAAAGATTTGACCGAACCTTTGCTTCAAAGGTTTCCTACATATCCTGGGCTAAACATGAATCAGGTCAATGTAGTTCGGAAAGTTTTGGTAGTTGGGACTACCATGGAACTGCGATGCTGCTGTTACTGCTGTTGCATGTTGTTACTACTGCTTTACCGACCTCCTTATTACACCAAAGGAGAATTAAAACTAAGCTAGCTATGCCTATCAACTACTAGTTACAAGATTCCTATCTATAATTCTTTCGCAAATTGATCTTGAGTTTTAGCTGATTCTGCTTGTAGACTTCGATCTGAATCTTGATGCTCGTAAGTTGTAGGCGCTTGTTTATTTCTGCAGCATTGAGTGAAGCGGGATTGGCGGAGCTCGTGACTTCAATCATATTTTGAGCGATACGCACTTTGTTTGTTCCAGTATTTGGGCTCATCTTCTTTTGTTCTTTTCTTCTTTTCTTTTATTCTGGATTGAGACTCACTCCATAGGTCATCTCGATCCCTGTGCCTCGAGGTCAAACCTGCTCAGACAACGAAACAAACAAACGAACGAAATTTTTCTGACCCAGTTTCACTAGGAAAATTTCGTGAGTTAATTGCCATAAAAATCTACAGAATTGATAAGGGGATTGGAAACCTCAAGTCTAAAAGACGCAACTCAGGGATTGGAGCCCTAATGTCGGCTAAAGAAAAATCGCTCAACTTAGGGATTGGAGCCCTAATGTCGGCTAAAAGAAAACTTGTTCAACTCAGGGATTGGAGCCCTAATGTTGGCTAAAGGAAAATTGATCAACTCAGGGATTGGAGCCCTAATGTCGGCTAAAAGAAAAATCGCTCAACTCAGGGATTGGAGCCCTAATATTGGTAAAAGAGACTAGGGAATGGAGGCCCTATGTCTAAAATCTCAACTTAGGGATTGGAGCCCTAATATTGGTAAAAGCGACTAGGGAATGGAGGCCATATGTCTAAAATCTCAACTTAGGATTGGAGCCCTAGTGTCGGCTAAAATAAAATTGCCCAACTCAGGGATTAGAGCCCTAATGTCGGCTAAAGGAAAGTCGCTCAACTAAGGGATTGGAGCCCTAATGTCGGCTAAACGAAAATCGCTCAACTCAAGGATTGGAGCCCTAATGTCGGCTAAAAGAAAATCGCTCAACTCAGGGATAGGAGCCCTAATGTTGGCTAAAGACGACTAGGGAATGGAGGCCCTATGTCTAAAATCTCAACTTAGGTATTGGAGCCCTAACGTTGGCAAAAGGCGACTAGGGGATGGAGGCCCTATGTCTAAAAAATCTCAACTCAAGCATTGGAGCCCTAATGTTGGCAAAAGGCGACTAGGGAATGGAGGCTCTATGTCTAAAAAATCTCAACTCAGGGATTGGAGCCCTAATGTTGACAAAAGGCGACTAGGGAATGGAGGCCCTATGTCTAAAATCTCAACTTAGGGATTGGAGCCCTAACGTTGGCAAAAGGCGACTAAGGGATGGAGGCCCTATGTCTAAAAAATCTCAACTTAGGGATTGGAGCCCTAATGTTGGCAAAAGGCGACTAGGGAATGGAGGCCCTATGTCTAAAAAATCTCAACTCAGGGATTGGAGCCCTAATGTTGGTAAAAAGGTAAAAGATTGTTTTTGGGGCTTCTAAACTACCATTTTTTTCTTCTTATCTATTTTCTTTCAATTCATTTTTAGTAAAAAATGCAGGAAAGAATTTGGAGGAGACTTCACTTTTGGGTTGATTATTGTTGCTAAGCTATTTCTAGCGCTTGCACATTTCTTTTTCCATTTTGGTTACACCAGCTTCTTGCACTGTTGCTTTGGATTGCACTTGTTTCAATTTTCAAACAAAGAAGAATTGTTAGTTTGAAACGGTGGTCGGTTTGTGGCCTTCATTGTTTTTTATCACTTGATCTCGGCCCAACTCTTTTGGCGAGAACCTCTGCCGCTTGCTGGCTTTTTTAAAGATTTGTCTCTCTCCTAAAACCGAGGAAGCTCAAATTTATCATGACGGCTCAACCGTATAGGGCTTTGGCCCTTTCATTTTAATCTGCTTCTAAGGGCTTGACTTTGGATTTCTTTTCATTTTCAATAACTCTGATTTCAGAGCATCGACTAATCATGGCCAGTTGGGATCGACTTGATGCACCCACTGAGGCTGGGTACTTTTCTTTGGACTTGGCTTTTATTAAACAAAACCCTGTAAAACCAATCTTGCCACCTTTCTTTGTATTAGTTTCGAAACAGAGTTAGACCGAAAGGGATTCAAGGAAAGGTAAAGAAAGGACAAGAAAAATGAATTTAAGGAAAAGCGTCCCTTTTGGGGGAAAGAAAGACTTATCTGGGGTGCATGCAGACTTCAATAGACATGACATGCTTCTTGGACTGGATACCCGATATGCACAACTATCCAACTCATTGTGAACCACATCTCCAAATCGAGAAACCTAGCCAGGACTCTTTCAGTGGTGGGGTGTCTTCTTTTCGATCGACGGCGCCCTTTGCGGGTTTTCGCCAATCAACCTCTCTCATTTCTCTTCTCAACATCACCTGATAGTACTCTTTACGAGTTTTCACTAACCAGGCTCTCTCATTTTCAATTTTTCTGCTCACCGTCGCCTTATGGTGCCCGTGTGGGTTTTCACCAATAAGACTCTCTCATTTTATTTCTCTCTTTTTTATTACATCGGATCCAAGTAGTTGTATTCTCTGATCTTTGAACATTCTCACCGATTGATCGGAAGGACTTGAAAAGATTTGGGTAAAAATGATTTGGATCGAATTACAACTTTGGAACCATTCAAACGGGATTATCGCAGGACCATTACAACATCTGCCCCAGTTTCACTTTTGAGGGAATTTGGATTTTTATTTTGGTGTGACTGAACCCCATAGAGAGGCTGCCTACGTATCCTTTCGGAATCAAGTCAAACGTAGTTCAGGAAGTTTTGGTTTTGATTTTTCTTTTGTTTTTCTGTTCCAAAGAGGTTCCAAAGAGGGCAATGAAAGAAAGGTAAACGGCTCAAAGGGTTAGCAAAGGATTGGAGTATTTGGGGTAGCGAGAATAAAAGCCTTCGTTATCCCAATCGGATAATGTTATTATTGTGGAAGGATTAGACATAGTACCTTTTAACTGCATCCGCATTTACAGCTGCTTCAGGGTCATTTCCTTCGATATCGCCCAGATACAATGCTCATCTCGGCAATATCTTTCTGATGACGTATGGGCCCTTCCAATTAGGAGCAAATTTTCCTTTTGCTTCCTGGTGATGGGGAAGAATACGCCTTAAAACGAGTTTCCCCGCTTCAAAACTTCTAGGCCGTACTTTCTTGTTGTAGGCACGAGCCATTCTTTGTTGGTACAACTGCCCGTGGCAGACCGCAGCCATTCGCTTTTCATCGATCAAGGTTAATTGTTCCAGACGGGTTTTAACCCACTCACTATCTTCAATTTCGGCTTCAACGATGATTCGGAGAGAGGGGATTTCAACCTCGGCGGATATTACGGCTTCCGTGCCATAAACGAAAAGATCCGGGGTGGCTCCAATTGATGTGCGCACAGTAGTGCGATATCCCAACAATGCAAACGACAACTTTTCATGCCACTGCCTGGAACTTTGAATCATCTTTCTCAAAATCTTTTTGATGTTTTTGTTTGCTGCTTCAACGGCACCATTGCCTTTAGGCCGATAAGGAGTAGAGTTCCGGTGCATTATCTTGAATTGCTCACATATCTCCCCCATCAAATGATTATTCAAGTTTGCAGCATTGTCTGTGATAATAGTTGCAGGAATGCCAAAACGACAGATAAGATTGGAGTGCACGAAATCTACCACAGCTTTCTTAGTGACAGACTTGAGAGTGATTGCTTCAACCCATTTTGTAAAGTAGTCAATGGCAACTAGTATGAATCTGTGTCATTTGAGGCTTTTGGCTCGATTGGCCCAATGACGCCCATGCCCCAAGCAACAAATGGCCAAGGTGCAGACATGGGATGCAGTTCTATGGGAGGTGCATGAATCAAATCACCGTGCACCTGACACTGATGACATTTTCGAACGAAACTAAAACAGTCCTTTTCCATGGTCATCCAGTAATAACCCGCTCGAAGGATTTTCTTTGCTAAAACATACCCGTTCATGTGGGGCCCGCATACTCCCGCGTGTACCTCATGCATGATTCTTCCAGCCTCTTCTGCGTCAACACATCTTAACAAATTGAGGTCCGGAGTTCTCTTGTACAAGACATCTCCACTCAAAAAGAAACCACTCGTGTGCCGCCTAATGGTTCTTTTTTTGTCTCCATTGGCTTGCTCGGGGTATTCTTGAGTTTTCGAAAACTTTTTGATGTCATGGTACCATGGTTGGGTACTTGGTGCTGCTTCAATTGTATTACAATAACCGTGTCTTTCCCGAATTTGAATTTCCAAGGGATCTATGTGAGCATTGCCTGGATACGGCAGCATTGAGGCCAAAGTAGCAAGTGCGTCAGCTAATTCGTTGTGACAACGAGGAATGTACCTGAACTCTATTGACTTGAATCGCTTGCTGAGGCCTTCCACATGCTTCTTGTAAGGGATAAGCTTAAAATCTCGGGTTTCCTATTCTCCTTGGGCTTGCCGGATAATCAGATCTGAGTCTCCCATGATCAACAACTCTTCAACATTTTGGTCGATTGCCATGTTTATACCCATAATGCAAGCTTCATACTCGGCGGTGTTGTTTGTACAGAAGAACCGAAGCCGAGCTGTGGCTGGATAGTGTTGACTAGTGGGTGAGATCAAAATTGCCCCAATTCCAACACCTTTTGCGTTTACCGCCCCATCAAAGAACATTTTCCAAGCATAAGTGTCTTCAGATATTGCCTCAACTGAATTTACTTCTTCATCTGGGAAGTAAGTTCTCAAAGGTTGGTACTCATCATCAATCGGGTTCTCAGCCAAATGATCTGCTAACACCTAGGCTTTCATTGCCGTGCAAGTGACATAGATTATGTCAAACTTTGTGAGCAAGATCTGCCACTTCGCTAATCTCCTAGTGGGAATTGGTTCCTGAAATATGTACTTTAAAGGATCCAACCTGGTTATGAGGTAGGTGGTGTAAGCTTGCAAAAAATGCCTCAGCTTTTGAGCGACCCATGTCAAAGCGCAGCAAGTTCTTTCCAATAAAGTGTACTTGGCTTCATAACTAGTAAACTTCTTGCTCAGATAGTAAATGGCCTGCTCCTTCTTTCCGCTCATGTCATGTTGCCCAAGGACACAACCAAAAGAATTTTCCAAGACGGTCAGGTACAAAAACAAAGGCCTCCCTAGCTCAGGTGGGACCAAGACTGGCAGATTTGACAGATATTCCTTGATTTTATCAAAAGCTTCTTGACATTCAACTGTCCATTTGATTGCCGCATCTTTCTTTAACAACTTAAATATGGGTTCACACGTGGAGGTCAACTGAGCAATGAAACGACAGATGTAATTCAATCTTCCCAAAAAACTCATAACATCTTTCTTGGTTCTTGGAGGAGGCAAATCCCGAATAGACTTTATCTTTGTTGGATCTAACTCGATGCCCCTCCGACTGACTATGAATCCCAAAAGTTTGCCGGATGGTACTCCAAATGCACATTTGGCTGGGTTCAGCTTCAAATCATATTTGCGCAGCCGCCCAAAGAATTTTCTCAAGTCCCGAACGTGGTCGTCCTGGGTTTTGGATTTGATGATTACATCGTCCACATACACCTCTATCTCTTGGTGCATCATATCATGAAAAATGGCAGTCATGGCCCTCATGTAGGTTGCCCCAGCATTTTTCAAACCAAATGGCATGACTCTATAACAGTAAGTGCCCCAAGGTGTGGTAAAAGCTGTCTTTTCTACATCTTCTTCATCCATCAACACCTGGTGGTATCCTGCGTAACAATCCACAAAAGACTGTATTTCATGTTTGGCGCAGTTATCAACAAGGATGTGGATGTTTGGCAAAGGGAAATTGTCCTTGGGGCTTGCTTTGTTAAGATCTCGGTAGTTAATGCACACTCGGATTTTCCCATCTTTCTTTGGCACAGGAACTATATTAGCCAGCCATGTAGTATATTGGACCACTCGAATCACCCCCGCCTTTAATTGTTTTGTGACCTCTTCTTTAATCTTATCACTGATATCAACTTTGAACTTCCTCTGTTTTTGCTGGATAGGGGAATAATCGGGGTAGGTTGGAAATTTATGGACCACTAGATCGACACTTAATCCCGGCATGTCATCGTAGGACCAAGCAAACACATCTTTGAATTCAAACAAAAGTTGGATCAATGTGTCACTGGTTCTTTCATCTGTATGAATGCTTATCTTGGTTTCTTTGACTTCTTCAGAGCTACCCAAATTAACTGGCTCGGTTTCATTTAAGTTTGGCTTAGGTTTATTCTCAAATTGTTCCAATTCTCGATTTATTTCCTTAAAAGCCTCTTCTTCATCATATTCTGGTTCTTGGTTCATTATTTCGCAATTAGACAGCGTGTTTGGATCTGGGCATGAAGTCCGCAAGCATGTTATGTTATTTAAAGCCGCATTATTAGAACTGAAAGAAGAAATAAGAAAAAGTAACAAAATCAGAAAGAATGAAGAGAGATGAACGATGAAATATTAATTTCATTTCATTGAATTTTGAAGATAACAAGGTTCACATTAGTATTTAAAGACAGGAAACTAAAAGAAAAACATCCGAGTTACACCCTGAAATAACTCGTGATGCAGAAAAGTGGTAGGACAGGTCTACCAGGACTCCCGCCTGGTTGGGAATGGCGTAGCCTTCCAATTCTGCAGCTTGGCATTGGGTCTCATATATAGCACCTCAGCGGTGCTTGAGCCCTCCCCTGGCTGGACCATGTGGGTTTCATATAGTATCTTCCTCATTGCCCCACAGATCTCCTCAATCTCTTCGGCAATAAAGGCCTCATCTTCTTCTTTCTTTTGGTATTTTGGCTTGACAAATGTTTTGTAAAGATGCGGAACCGGCTGAGGCAAAACCCAACCATCATTCTTTCTATCATTTGCCCATCTTCTATCAGCTGGAGTGGGTCAGAAGCCTACCCCGAAGAACTTTTCACTGGTGGGCAGGGTGATAAGTTCAACTATCCCTTGCAATGATTTCCCAAGTCCCTTACCCAGTCTGAAACCATGTCGGATTATTTCTTTGGCCACCATGATTGATGCATTAGAAAGGAAGGGTTGGGGGCAAGGGTTTCCTTCTTTGTACTGGTCTGCAACCACAATTTCAAAAGCCTGATAAACTATGTGCTCACTCCCCTCTCTTGCTTCAAGACATGGGACTGATGGGTCCCGATAAATTGATTGCTCATCTTCTCCGTGGACCACGATCTCTTGATCCTCATGCTCGAACTTCACCATCTGATGAAGAGTAGAGGGTACAGCCCCCGCTGCATGAATCCATGGCCTCCCCAAAAGAAAGTTGTAGGATGTGTCCATGTCTAGAACCTGGAAGGTTACTTCAAAGTCTACTGGGCCGATGGTCAGAATTAGATCGATCTCTCCAATTGTGTCCCTTTTGATGCCATTGAAGGCACGTACATAGACATTGTTGGGTCGGATTATTTTGGTCCCAATTTCCATGCGTTGTAGAGTTGAAAGTGGGCAAATGTCTACTCCAGAGCCTCCGTCCAACATCACCCTTTAGCAAGATCGTCCCAGATGTGCCAGTGGGATATATCCTGGTCCATGTACCACTCAGATGCGATGCCAACCAGAATTTCTCCGAAATAGGCCATGAGTAGTTCTTCCTTTCCACCGGCTCCTCGCAGCTGATTGCAATATCTCTTGAGATGAGCAATAGGATCACCATGCCGATCGTACTTCTCGAATTTTGGGGTTTTGAATCCCAATGGTAGGTGCACATGAGGGAACATGCATAAATCAGCATAGGATACACTTTTCTGCCCGCTCAAGCCTTGTATGCTTTTGAGATTCTGTTCCATACTCCTCATCTTCCTCTCAATCTCTTCTTGCTCAGGAGTTTTGGTGGTCTTTTCTTGCCCCGCAGTGAACTCAAATTAGGGTGGTTGAGGGTAAGTATAAGTAGGAAACTGAGGAGGTTCTGCTGGGAAAAATGGTGCTTGAAATGTGAAGGAAGATGAATCAAAGTTAGGCCTGGGTAAAGCAGGTTGTGTCGTAGCTGAACAAGGTGGCGCGGTGAATATGTTTGAAGCCGCACTTGAAGCTAACATCTGGGGGCGAGACTCAGAAGGCGTTCCAGCAAAGTGGGCTGAAATGGTAGGATATCCCAGTGGGGTATTTGGATAACTTATGGGGATGTTGGAGGTCCCACTTGCCCTGGGAAAAAGCTCAGGGAATCCAGGGATCGCACTTGGCGGTTCTTTTCCATTGGCCCAGGCGTCCCACATTTCCATCATGCGGAGACGCAGAATTCTATTTTCCTCAGCCGTTGCTGACTCAGAAGTTTGGATGGCCTAGATCGGACTATCCTCTGGAATAGGAACTGTTGGCAGAGGAATTTTCGAAGACATTTCAACACTTCCTTTTGACCTTGTGAAGTATGAATGTGAAGTCAGACTACTACAAAACCAACCACCTTACTATAGAACTTCTGAATTGGACAAACAAACCAGTTAGTTTGAAACAATTAAACGCATAGGAAATCGCACGTTGGGGTGTGATGCACCTATACAGTTAAATGTGTTTCTACATGTTTTGCAACGGCTGCATGTTTCATCCCGGCTCTGCTTTATTATTATTTTTTATTATTATTATTATTATTTATTATTATTTTTTCTTTTGTACTTCTCCTTTATTCCCCTTTTCCACTCTTTTCTTTCCTCTCTTTATTTGAGTTATTTACAAAAACGTGACCGAATCCGATGAGGATTGTCTACGTATCACGACGCCGCGTGAATCAGATCATTACATAGTTCAAGAAAAACAAGTACGAAAAATAAATAAACAATTTTTTTTTGGGAATTTTCAAATTTTCATTAATAAAAACTCCTAAACCCTCTATTGCAAAAGACTTCAAATTACTCATTTTCTTGGAATTTTAAAACTACCAATAGACTAAAATAATTTCCAAAATACAGACTCAATAAGTGAAAAATTATGAATACATCAATGCTTCGACTCCTAGGGCCCGTGGGATATCATTCGATCTCACGGGCCTACGTGCAAGATCCCCTTGAAGCCGCTTCAAATCATTCATTATCTAGCAGACAAATGTCATTACAGTAGCAAAGAAAGTGGTCTGAGTCATATCCTCACATGCGTGACATTTCATGACGATGTAGTCGGCAATGGCTATAACCCTCTCTCGGACAATACCCTTTTCCTGAAGTAAACGCCCGATTTGCTGACTCCGGGCTTCCAACACTTGAGTGTCATGATGATTTTGATTCCGTAATTGTTGCATATCTTCGTCCATTTGGGCCATCAAAGCATAACAATGTTTCCTATCGGCTTTAAAATTCCTGGCCTGTTTGTCCGCCTCATTTTTAAGGGTGATTAGCTTTCTCTTTAAGTTGGCGATTGTCCCCTCATATTTGCTTTTCATTTGTCGTGCAAACTCTGCCCGCCCTTCTGCATTCTCTGCCAATTGTGCTCGGACTTTTGCTAGACTAGCCTCAGATTTTTCTAGGTCATCTTGACACTCAAGTACTTTCTTTTTCAGACCGCTTATAAGCCTTTCATCTGCCCGGCTTCTTTCCGGGTTTCTAGCAGCTATTCTCATTTTATGGATTTGAGCTTTGAGAGCTTCGTTTTCCTGAGTTAGCTTTTTCTTTTCCCCTTCATCTGCGGCAGCTTGGATACTGTGGCCAAATTTGAGGTCCCTGATTTGTCCCTCTAATTTACTTATCTTAGCCCTATAGCTTTCTTCTTTTGTCAACCAGCCCCACTGCTCCTGCGAGTCGTTAGTGAATTGTTGGACATGAGGTCTCTTAGCAGGTCTCTCGGGCTCTCGAGGAATTTGAAATCTTTTGCCAAACCAAACCATATAATTGGGGTCCACCTCACCTCTAGCTAGATCCCGCACCATAGTCTTGGGTTCGAGAAATCTGCACTCATTCCAAACTTGGCGAACTCTTCCTTCTGGAAATACAGCCTTTGGGCCCAATTCAACGACATGTACACTCAAATCATCGTCATGGGGGACGATTTGAAATCTTCCTAGTTGGCGCAAAACCCTATGAGGAGTATATGGCTGGATGCTCTGGATGCCCATTAGGAGAAAGTAGCACACTTTAGCTGACATGTATATGACTTCGGTGGCAGGGAGCCATCCGAACGTCCACTAAATTTTATCTGAAGTTAAAGAACTCAAGTGGGCAAACCAAGCTTCGGTACCCTCTGGAAATTCAACCCCCGCCACTCGGCTTTCAAATTCTTCGATGCAATCCAAACCGGTCATGTCGTAGTTCATATACCCGACACGGTGGCAGAGATGTTCCAGTATCCACAATTGTAGTAGTAAGTTGCAGCCTTGGAAGAATTTTCCCCCTTCTCGACAGATGGTCAAAGCTCGGTAAATCTCAGATAAGATCAGGGGAACTAATGTGACATTAGCTTTCTTGATTGCGATATCCACCATTCCTACGAGGCCCAATTCTATGTTGCCGTCTTTTCGCGGACATATTATAACACCCAAGAATGCTACTATAAAAACCAAACCTCGCCTTGCCTCCCATTTATCTTTATTTCCGGCATGGGTCAGACCAGTATTCGGTGCTTCGAAACCATGGGGATTTCCATAGCGTTGGTACAGGAACTGGAAGGTGCAAAACCCTCCAGATAAATTCCCATCGTGAATATCCCGGCTAATACTCAACATATCCAGAAACTTGTGAGGAGATACTGGTCTCGGTGCCACCGGGTACCGACTTCTAAGGTTTCCGCTAAGGCCGGCTTAACCCGCAATTTCCTCTAGCGTGGGTGTGAGCTCAAAATCAGAAAAGCGAAACACATTGAGAGTCGGATCCCAAAAAGGTATCAGGGCTTCAATCACGTCCAATCTTGGCTTGATGTTAAAAAGTCCGACAAGGCCACCCAAAACTTTTATCACAATTCCTCGGCTACCTTTTCGTAGGTCATTCCACCACATGTGGAGCTGTAAGGGGATGTCCTCAAGAGCTGCGAAGGGTTCGTTTCATCTGTGCTCATCCTGTACATTTATTAGGGTGATTTAATTTAAAAGGTTATGACTCATTTGGACTCAAGAAAAGGTTATCAAAATTTCATAAAAAACCCGGCTTTGCAAATACGGTCTTTCAGCACTTCGGGGAAGAAGATTTTAAGGTTGTGTTTGCTAAACGGCCAAAACCTAAAAAAAACTACTAAAGGTGGTTGTTCTTGCAAAAATGGCCTTCCGGCGTCCTTTTGGGGACATTCAACTATTTTAGACAAGAATGACATCACCTTCTTATTTACAATCAAAACAAAAAAAAATTATTCTTTTTGGGCTACTTTTACAAAAATGAAGTTGGACCTTTCTTATGAAAGAAATGCTTCTAAAAAATGACATATTTTTTAATTTTCTTTTCAATTTTGAAAGAAGAATGAAAATATTTTTTGGATATATGGAAGAAATTAAAAGAAAATATTTTTTTATATATATTTATTTATATATATATATATATATATATATATATATATATATATATTTTTTTAAAAAACAATTAGGGTCTAAAGAAGCAAGTAATGAAAATATATATATATATATATTGAAAATTGGGGTTAAAAAAAAGACTTTTCTAGAGAGGAAATAAAATAAAAAAAATTTTGATTTTTTTTTTTTGAAAATTATGGGCCGGAACCAATAAGGTTTGCCTACGTATCTCACATCCGGTGAGAATCAGATCTGCGTAGTTCGCCAATGTAAACTAAACTTATAAATAAGACCCCTTTCATTTTTTTTTCAAAATTTCGGCAGGGTTTTGACACTACTTGGACATTGGTTTTATTTTTCTAAAAATAAGTAGTTATCTCCCTACACTGCTATTTTTCTTTTCCTCTTTTTCACAATATTTTCAAAAAAAAAATCCCGATTTCAGAAACAGATCAGCATGCAGATCTGAAGCAAATAAATGCGCAAAATAAATAGGATGCAGCAGGATGGTCTTTTTCATTTTAGGTTGCTTGTCCTAGACGGACCCAACCCCTATGTTGAGTCCCCTAAGTCAGATGCAACATGATGCAAATAAACGTTCCTACTAGGAATCCGGCATGAAGTCAAGTTATCTAGGTTCATAACCTGGGTATTTGTTTTGGACTGTGTACCCGAGCAGACAACTCGAGTCGAGGAGGGGGCTACGTACCGGGGACCCGCGAGATCGTCCGGCTTTGTAACTTGTCCGACCTCTTTCTTATTTCAGGGTATGACACTAACAGAATAGGGAGTCTCGACCAGCAAGCACATCCCCGAAGATGAGAAGAGGAGGGTTTCGGAACAGTTTATATACAGTTCAGATAATATCAAAGCGGTAAAAGGCAATATTCAGCACGTTATGCCCAAACATTTAATAAAGATCAGATAAAAAGCCAAATATAACAATTATTCTAAGCTCGAATTCTTGAACCCTGAACCAGAGATTCTGGGTTCGTTCCCCAGCAGAGTCGCCAGAGCTGTCACACCTCCTTTTTGCGCGCCTACCCCGAAGGATAAATGCGTGAGGGAGTTTTTCCACTTTAAGTGACAATATTCGAAATGGGATTATTTATTTAATTCAGAGTCGCCACTTGGGAAAGGTTTGGTTTTTGGTGTCCCAAATCACCGGTTTATCTTGAATCCCAATTCGAGGAAAATATTCGACTTTCCAAATGAAGTCCGCGAACCAGAAATTCTAAGTAAGGAATTTTGTTGACCCGAGGGAAGGTGTTAGGCACCCCCGAATCCCGTGGTTCTAGCATGGTCGCTTAAATTGTTGTAATGGCTAAATATCTGATTTTTATACATGTTATAACTTGTGTGCTTTATTAAGTTTAAACCGCTTTTATTTTTTTTTATTTTTTTATAGAATTGCAACGTCGTGAAAATGCATCTCGAACCACGTCACAATCAATGCACCCGTGGTTGTTAATACATTCCGATTTCGTTGAGATTTGGATTTGAGTCACATAAATGCGCACCCGAATTGAAGAATATAATTTAATTTAAAAAATCACGCCTAAAAAGTCTAACACGTTATTATCTTTGAGGAAGGCTGTAAAATTCGCTAAACGGCCCATCCCAAATTCTAAGTATTTTATTATGACCAATTATTGAGGGCCCCGCAATTTGCATTTTTTGTTTGGCAAGGCACGCCTCATTTTTGTTTGAAAGGATCGACCTATAGTGGCTATGTTTTCTACTTCGTTTGCCTCTATAATGAAAGAAAAAGAATTCTAACTTATTTACATGCTCACGAGTTATTATAGTTGAGTTTCGAAAGTGAGTCGTTAAATCTGAAAACGATACAACAAAGGCAGTCGGTTAACAATTATGGGCCCAGGTCCAATGTATAAGGGGTGAAACTGGACTTGTGTCATCCTTATTCAGATGTTGGGCTTAGCTAAATGATTCTACACATGTGAGCTTTAAGAATCCGAAATGAAAGTGATACCTAATGAAACCCGTTTTTAACGAATTTAGATGAGCAAGTTGTTAACTAAAATAGTTTGAACTATTGAGTAATCAACCTAAGGCCTGATGTGTATTTGGAACATGTTGTTTAATCGAACAAATTGAACTAGCAGAATGTTACAACTACACTATTAGTCCTTTTAAACTAAAAAACCTATGGGGAAGAAGTTTACAACTTAAACTGCTATAGGATAGTGCCCATGTTATACATAACCAACAACTACCTGATTCTAGTGAAGGCAACTAGCTAACATATACACAACCGAGATTCAGTATATAACCAGAGTTTATATGGGCAGCGCATAGAATGTTCTAAGTACAGACAGTAAAAGAAAGAAAAGACTACATTAAACTACAGCTTCAAATCTTTCTCATTTTTGCATTCATGCTTCGAGTAGCTTACAAGATGAATTAGTGTATCAGTTTGTGTACCTGGTATTTGGAAAGCAAGGAAAGAAGATGAAGATCAGTAGAAGCAGCAGTAGTGTAAATACACAGCAACAACAGGTTCAGCAACACAGCAAAATCAGTAATGACCAGTAGAATAACCCAGTAACAGATTGAAAACCAGCAGTACCAGAATGCAATCGCAGTCAAAGCAGAAGAGAGACGGATACAAGACGCAGTAGTTTACTGATTTTTGAATAACACTCAAGGAAAAGCAGCCTGAAATTATTCAAGTAAAAGTTCAGCTTGTTTTTCTCTTTTTGCTCTCAAATTCTTATTTCTCAAAATTCAGTCAACTCTCTCAACTTTTTCCTCTATCCCCTAAAAGTCTCTCCTCTCCCTCCTCTTACACTGTGTAAAAAATGACTCTATTTATAACAAGACTCTTGTCTTGAACCACTAACCCGAAATATTCCCATAATTGCATGTCTTGCCCCCACTACTTAATGTTTTTCTTATTTAATCCCTTGTTCTCCATGCCTACATGTTTTGTCCCCCACTATATTAAACAAATACATTATTCCCACTCCATTATGTCTTGTCCCCCACTATATTAAACAAATGCATTATTCTCACTCCATTATGTCTTGTCCCCCACCATATTAAACAATGTATTAACTCCTCACTACCCCATGTCTTGCCCCCCACCATGTACTATTGTAATATTATTAATGCCTAGTGGACGGAGCACTCAAAATTAAGGCTCGTTTCCCATTTTACCCCTGAAATAATTTGAAATTACCATAACACCCCCATCAGCTATATCCAAATCCTAATCAATTAACCGACTACGACAGCTATAACCAATTCCTAATCAAATTTCATCAACAAATTTAAGCTAGAAACTCAGATTATGTCAAATATCATCAAAACAAAGACTAAGGATTCTATAACAGTAACAAATTGAACAACATTTTTAACAACAAACATACTTTCAGATTCAATAACAGTAACAAATTGAAACACAACAAATAAGTAGATTCAAATCACTAGACCCAATAATCAATTGAACTTCAAATTAAATCTAACAACATTACAACCAAGATGAAGGATTCAAGTGATTAAACTAACACACTTCTGTATTTAAAACTAAACAAGAAAAATGAATAAAAACAAACTGAAGAAATAATCAAGAAATGACAAACAAACGAAAAAGAAAAGAATCAAACATATACCGATTTCAGATCCGAGAATATCAAACAAAATACGGACAGAACTGAAACTTAAACCAACTAACCGGATCGGAACAACGATGAACTCGAACGGAAACAAATCTGCCTGGAAACTTTGAAACCAAAATAACTCGAATCTGCCCGGAAAATAACTTGACGAGTAGGAATGCAGCAGTGGCGGCGCTGGTTCGTTTGTTTTGACAAGAAGAAGAATGAAGCAGCGGCAACAACGCTACTCAACTGGACGGGCGATGGAGGCGACGATGCTCATTTGGACGTGACGATCGAGCTGTGGTCGTTCGTGGCTGGAGGCGAAGGACAACTATGAAAACTGTGGGCTGTTTGAGGCGATGTGGCTGGAGCTCGAAGCAGTGGCAGCCATGGTCGTCAAGCAAGCAATGGTAGCCTTGGCGATGAGGCGAAGATGAAGCAGAAGATGAAGCAGCAGGGATGGCTGCTGGAGCTCGACGAAGCTGGTTGTGTTAGAGAGGTCAGGGGTCGTTTGGTCGTTCATAGCTTGAGCTTCGTGGCGAGGGGTCGTTTGGTCGTTTGGACGAAGCTAGACGAAGCAGCAGCAGCAACGCTGCGTTGTGGTCGACGACGAGGGTGACTGTGTTGTGTATGTGTTGTTGTGTGTGTGTGTATGCGTGAGAATGAGGAGGCAACCATGGTTGCTGCTCGTGTTGGGGTCGTTTGGGACGACGGAGAAGAAGATAGAGGGGGGCGGGTAGATGGTTTTTTAGGGTTTGGGTTTTTTTTTTTGGAAAAATGAAAATGAAAATGAAGAGGGGGAGTTGGATCTTTGGGTTTATGGGTCGGACCGGGTCGGGTTGACCCGGTATGGGTTTGTTTCTTTTGGGCTCGTGGTTTAAATTTGAAGAAAAGACCCAATCCGGTTTTCTTCTATTTTTTGTTCTTTTCTATTTATTCAAATTCCTATTTAATAAAGCTAAAAATGCTAAGATTAAATTATAAAACCCAAAATTATCTCAAAATACTAATTAACTCCTAATAACAATTATCGCACATTTAAGTAGCAATTAACGATAAAATCACACAATTTGGACGTTAAATGCTAAAATGCAACGTACATTATTTTTTATGATTTTTTCGTTTTGTAAGAAAAACATAAATAAATATCAAATGCAAATGCGACATATTTTATATTTTTTATTAATTTAACACATTAACATGCACAGGCAAAAATACAAATAATTATCAAAAATGCCACGAAAATTCAAAAATTACATACAAAGGAAAATTATTTTATTTTGAATTTTTGGGAGTAATTCTCATATAGGTCAAAAATCACATGCTCATATTAATAAGAACTCGATTACAGCAAAATACGGACCGAAAAGTGAAGTCGCAGCAGGAGCGTCGACCGCGAACCACAAAATTAATCTCAAACGGTACTCCGAATCGGCAGCTAAAATAAAATTTCGATCCTCGACGGATCTTCGAACCAAAAACGAACTGAAACTCCACAGGAGCTCAAGCAATGAACTCCGATAAAAAAATCGAACTCTAACTCTGTTTCTGCGTCCGATGAAAGAGTACAAGAGGCACTTTACCATATAAGTAAGGAAACGAGCCTTCTACTTGAGACACTAAGATTAGGGAGCATATATTTTTTATGCACTCCTCAACAGATTCTTGAGGTGGAAATTTACAACCCTTTAAAAGTGTAACAACACAACAAAGAACATTTTCCCCATTCTTTTGTTTCTCTATTTCGTTTCCTCTCTCATGTATTCCTTTTTTTTCATTTCTTTGTGTGTGTGTGTATGTGTGTGTGTTGCGGCTGAATATTAGAGTTTTTCCTAAGGGTTCATGGCTGATTGGTGGGTCTGGAGATTTTCGGCGTTTGGAGCTTAGGGCGTCCGGCGATCTGCTTCTTCTCGTTGGTGTTTGTGAAGTGAGGGGTCTGTTGGTATTGGGCGGCTGGTTGGTTCTTTTGGTTAGGGGTGTTCTCTAGCTGAAGGTGAAAAAAAGGCAGTCATGGGTGTTTTTGGGTGTGTTCGTCGAGTTCTGAAGTTCAGGTGGTCTTTAGGGTTTTTCTTCCAAGTCTAGGTCTAGGTTTTTTTTTTATTTTTTTTCTTGTATATTATCTTAAATGGGTTGGGTGTCTAGGTTTGGGCTTTTGAGTTAATAGGCTAAGAGATTAGTTTAATTGGGCTACAAGCAAGACTAAATTGGTCCAAAAACTAATTCTTTTCTCTCCTCCTTTTGTATATAAAAATAATAGAGCAAACAAGATAACTATTAAAAATACTACTTAATCTTACTTAAGAAAATAACTATTAAAATAATACTAACCGTTTAAAACAAACCTATTTTTTTGGTATTTTTTCAAGATTAAAAATGACTACAAAACCTTAACGAAACTATTTTTGTAATTTTTATTTATGTGATAAAAATAATGTAAAAGAGTCAAAATTAGTTGAAATAACTATATTAGGCCTAAACTAAGTATTTAAGTGCTAAAATATGTAAAATCTTAGGGAGGGTCAAAAATCACATGTCTACAATTGCCCCTCTTTGACTGAAAATACAAAGTATTTTCAGACAAAGAACGACTAGACAGGTTTTTTGACCCGACCCTTATTTAGAAAGGCCAAAAACTAAGAGAAAGGAAGAGAATGTGACTGAGCCCTGTTATCTAAGCTGCCTACATATCCTTGGCTATAAAGGAATCGGGCCACATGTAGTTCGGAGTGAGAAAAATGATGGAGTACTGAGGTGGAGAGTCGAGTGAAGTGCCGTCGAGGTTCCGGTCCGCGGTTCCTGCCATTACATCAAAAATAAAAGGGAAAAATTACAGCAAAAATAAAAGAAAAATAAAAGATCCTATCTATTTCTTGTCTTGAATCTTCCATGAATCTCTTGGTCTTCAATATGCAACTGAAAAATGGACTCTGTTCTTCAGGCGGGCTCCTGATGCTTCTTGAATTTGCGAATTGAAGTAACTGTGAAATGAATTCCCTCGCTCTCCAGGTAGGTGCCTGATTACCAAAAACTTGAATTGTACTCCCTCGTTATCCAGGTGGGTGCCTGATTACCAAAACTTGAATTGTATTCCCTCGTTATCTAGGTGGGTGCCTGATTACCAACAACTTGAATTGTATTCCCTCGTTATCCAGGTGGGTGCCTGATTACCAATAACTTGAATTGTATTCCCTCGTTATCCAGGTGGGCGCCTGATTATCGACAATTTGAATTGTATTCCCTCATTATCCAGGTGGGCGCCTGATTGCTAAAACTTGAATTATATTCCCTAGTTATCCAGGTGGGCACCTGATTGCTAAAACCTGAACTGTATTCCCTCGTTATCCAGGTGGGCGCCTGATTGCTAAAACTTGAACTGTATTCCCTCGTTATCCAGGTGGGCGCCTGATTGCTAAAACTTGAACTGTATTCCCTCCTTATCCAGGTGGGTGCCTGATTGCTAAAACTTGAACTGTATTCCCTCGTTATCCAGGTGGGCGCCTGATTGCTAAAACTTGAATTGTATTCCCTCGTTATCCAGGCGGGCGCCTGATTGCTAAAACTTGAACTGTATTCCCTCGTTATCCAGGAGGGCGCCTGATTACTAAAACTTGAAACCGTATTCCCTCGTTATCCAGGTAGGCGCCTGATATTGCAACAAAACAAAAGAAATTTTTCTACCCCAGTTTGGGATCTGGGCATATTTGTGAGTGTCAATCGGATCATGTTACCTACAGAGCTCTAAGAATTTAAAAGCTAAGTCTCATTATCCAGGAGGGCCCTGAAAACTTCAAATTAAATCTCATCTTAAGAGTGATAACTTTAAAGCTAAATTATATTTTCTAAAAGGAAAACTTACGCTAAAACTTAAAATTAAATCTCATTATCCAGTAGGGTCCTGAAAAGTTAAAAACTAAATCCCATTATCTAGGAGGGTCCTGAAAGCTTTAAAACTAAATCCCATTATCCAGGAGGGTCCTAATAATTTTAAATCAAATCCGATTATTCAGGAGGGTCCTGAAAACTTTTAAATTAAATCCCATTATCCAGGAGGGTCCTGAAAATTTAAAAACTAAATCCCATTATCTAGGAGGGTCCTGAAAACTTAAATCTCATTATCCAGGAGGGTCCTGAAAGCTTTTAAATTAAATCTCATTATCCAGGAGGGTCCTGAAAGCTTTTAAATTAAATCTCATTATCCAGGAGGGTCCTGAGAATTTAAAAACTAAATCCCATTATCTAGGAGGGTCCTGAAAACTTAAAAACTAAATCTCATTATCTAGGAGGGTCCTGAGAATTTAAAAACTAAATCCCATTATCTAGGAGGGTCCTGAAAACTTAAAAACTAAATCCCATTATCCAGGAGGGTCCTGAAAACTTAAAAACTAAATCCAATTATCCGGGAGGGTCCTGAGAATTTAAAAACTAAATCCCATTATCCAGGAGGGTCCTGAAAACTTAAAAACTAAATCTCATTATCCAGGAGGGTCCTGAAAACTTAAAAACTAAACCCCATTATCCAGGAGGGTCCTGAGAACTTTTAAAATTAAATTCCATCTTTGAGCCATGCTCTCATCTTGGAGGATTCTAAATAGAATTTCTTGCTCTCTGAACCATGTTTTTCCATGGGAGGTCCCTATAGATTAAAAAAATTCTTGCCCCTGTTTCAGAAAAATCTTGTTAGTTTGAAAACGTGGTGGTTAGTTTGTGGCATCATTGCTGAGCATCTGCTTTCGCCACTGTCATGCTTCATTCTGATTAGCTGCTTCAGGCTAGCAAGGAGTTGTTTGACCTTTTGATTGGAACTAGACCACAAAACCTCTGCATGACCTGAATCTCTCACACTCACTTGTTGCATTGTGTTTTCATTTGAAAGTTGCTGAATCCTTGTATTTTCTCAAAATTCAAGATTCACTTGATTGCCTGAACCTCAGTTATCACCATACTGCTTATTCTAAATCAAGTCAATTGTGATGTGCCCAGCCGGACTCCGCTTTGTGCAATTTAGAAGCTGGTAGTAGGCTTTGAAATCCTTTCCTGCTTGTTCAACAAGGGCTGACTCGAAAGAGACCCATAAGGATAGACTCAAAGAGTAATTCAAAATGATTTTTGACAAAAGGAACAAAGGAAAATTTTGAACACAGATGACCATATGAAGAAGAATGAGAAAAAGAAGACTTATCTGAGGGAAGCAGCAGCTCTACTGATCATGGCATGCATTTCAGACTGATCAGCCTAATCCGTCTAACCAATCATATTTTCAGTTCATGTCCTGTATTCATACTTCCAAACCAGCTTTCACTGATCCAATTTCTCTGTAAAGTCATGAGCCTCATTCGACTTGTAGTGCCCTGAAGGGTTTTCACCAACAAGCCTCTATCATTTGTTCATTTCTCAACTCATCATCGCCTTACGATGCCCGTGAGGGTTTTCACCAACAAGACTCTCTCATTTTAAATTTTCTCTCTTGCGCCCATGAACAAAGTGTTACCCATGATGTAAATCATACCTCTATCTTGCTTGACTTGGCATCCTCAAAGATTTATCAGAAGGTCTTTCTTTGGACCGTAATGTAGGCTTTTGGACATGGTTAGAAAGAAAGGGTGGCATGAAGGCTCAAACTAACTTAAGATGAAAGGGGTCAAAATTACAACTTTTGGAATCGGATCTTTTCAAAGCCAAAACTTCTGCCCCAGTTTCTTTGGGTCTAGGGAATTTTAATTTTTATTTTGATGGGACCGAACCGTGAGGCTGCCTACGTATCCTTAAAAGGAATCATGTCGAATGTAGTTCAAAAGATAAAGTGTTTGTTTGTTTTTTTCTTTTCCTTTTCTCCTTTTTTTTCTTTTTCCCTTTTTTCTTTTCTCTTTTTCTTCTTTCCTTCTTCTTTTCTTCTTCTTCTTTCTCTCTTCTTCTTCTTCTTTCTCTCTTCTTCTTCTTTCTTTTTTTTTCTTTTTCTCTTTTTCTTTTCCTTTTCTAATTCCTAACTGTATTTCTGATTCCAAAAGAGGGCTATGAAATGTAATAAATTAAAGCTCAAAAGGGGTAACAAAAGATAAAAGTTTTTAGGTAGCAGAATAAAATGTCTTCGTCATACCAAACTTTAAGAATGCCAAATACAAACATGCAATCGGGATCAGCAAAGAAACCATACACAACATCTATTGATGGCATCAACACAACTAAAAAGTGCCAATGGGCAATACTTTTTGTCCCAATGAAGGATCCTTGCCAGTTCGAAGCAGACTTGATTCAATTTTATCTTGATGTGAAAGAACACATTTCAGCACTAACTGATCTACCTCAAACTACTTGAGAGATATTCCCTTGTTGGAGGCTCTCCTCAACCTCTTGATTTTTCAGACTAATTGCCTCAGTTTCACTCAATTTAAGCTTCAGATTACCTCATAATGCGTGAATCTTTACTTGTTTTCTCAAAGGCCTCATTTTATCATATTCAAAACCGTGTCATTGCTTCACAATTAGACTAACTTTCAGGACCAGGCTGAGAATTATGTGTGCATGTCATGTCACTAAAATCAGGATGAAAATAACTATAAAAGAAAAAGTAACCTAAACAAAACTGACCAGAACTAATAGAAAACATGAGATTGCATTAGACAGATGGTGGAAAGGGTTTGAACAAAACAAGCAAAATAGACATGGGTTACAACCCTGGAATAGTCCTAGATAACACTAGATGAGTTACTACCACTAAACGAACTAGGCAAAATAAGAAAAAGAAGGGTTTGAGCCACAAGACAATATCTGGATTACAACCCTGAAATAACCTGGACGACAGAAATGACAACAAAATAAACCACCAAAACTCCTCCCTCGCTAACCAAGAAAGGAGTGTTTTTCCAATTACCAAGCTCGACATCTTAGCCACTGGGTTACACATCAAAATTACTAGGACCTTCACCAATTTCAATATCAATAACTTCAGTCAGCAAGTTTTCAAAAAGATGCTCATACTCCCTGTCACCACGCATCTTCTCCAAAAAGTGTACATCATCATGTACAGGTAAAAGATTCTGTGCAATGTTCTGGGTGTCACTGTCCTGGACCACAATTATCCCTTCTTGAATTATTCTTTCTATCTCCCTTTTGAAAGCACGGCAATCTTCAATGTTATGCCCTTGGACATTAGAGTGGTACATACACCGTACAGTAGGATCAAAACCTTTTGCATATGGGTCCGGAGTATAGCCGATGAGTGGCTCAATCAGGCCAGACTGTTTTAACTTTTCAAACAAGCTTGTGTAGGATTCTCCGATTGGAGTGAAAGATTTTTCTCTTTGCTGCTGCTTTCTCATCTTGTATTCTGGCCTTGGTTGGAACCTCTTTCGAGTAGGGGGTTGATATGCTTGTAGAGGTGGGTAAGACATCTATGGAGGGGGTGCAAGCCATTGCGTGTTTTGCCAGTGGGGAGCATATGGCGGTGCATTGTGGATAGAGTACTGAGGAAGTGAGGTATGACTTTGGGGATTCTGTGGAGGAAAGTAGCATTGGGGAGGATTATATGGAGTATAAGGATATTTATGGGGTCGGTATTGAGGCTGAAAGCATTTAGCAGGAATGCTCACTGGATTCTGTCGTTGGCGGGGCTCAGCAACATCTTTTCTACCAATCGGAGAACTGACCCGAGTAACTTGTTCGTTCCATCTGAACCAAAACTCTCTAAAGCCTTCCTTGGGTTTCTTTTCCATCTGAGATAGGGAGGAGCGGTCTGGGATAATGTCTACATTGTACTGATAGTGCCGAACAAAATCTTGAGCCATGTCACCCCATGCGTGCCACTTACTAGCGTCTTGGCAGATATACCACTTAGACTCTTACTGAGATACGCCATTAATACTTCACCTTTCCCGCAAACACTTCTCATTTCACTGCAATAACCCCTCAGATGGGCTACTGGATCTCCACCCCCCTCATATAAATTAAGCTTTGGCATTTTAGACCTTTTCAACTTTTTGGATATCTCATCCTGCTCCACTGTCTTAGCAGGCTTAGTAGTCTCACCGGGAGGCTCAAAATGAGGAGCGTAAGAGTATGGACCCGAGACCTTGAAAGCTGGTTCTGGAGCATAGTGTTGGACATCTGGAGCTTGGAACATAGTCTCGCTGGAGGATCGAGGAAGAATAGCTGGTGTATGAGCTACAAAAATACGAGTGGTCAAAGGAGCGGGATATGATGTGTTTTTGAGGGGTAGAGTGTGAAAAGGTTATGGGGAGATATCAGCAGCATTAGGAACCTGGGCTTGTGATAGTGGCGGGATAGTTGCAGGGTTTTCAGTGTAGTTGGTGGGGAGTGAAGGTGGATGAAGTCCCTTAAACCAGGCCTGATACATTTCCGCCATCTGATGTTTCAACCTTCGGACCTCCTCTTTCAGTTCCGATTCTGATTCTACAATCTCCCTTAGTGGGTCTACAACTCCAGTGTCCAAGTCTTTACTAACCATGTCTACCTTGCTCTTTCGACCTTGTGTTGTATGGACGAATCGCCAAAGTACCACAAACTAACCACCATTTGTTGTGATAATAATGAAAGTAACAAAGGGGAGCAAAACAAAGCCAACATGTTAGCGTTAGGACATTTATCAGATAGAAATATCACATTGCATGCAATGGTCCTAACAATAATTGACGGTTCTAGAGTGGCTTCGAGGGTACGAAGGTCATTTGGCATTATCCCAATTTTGTTCACTTCAATCTTCTCTTTTCTTTCTTTTCTAGTGCTTCTTGGCTCGCTCATTTTCCTTATTCCCGCAGTTTCCTCTCATTTTCACATCCCACAACTTCATTCTCTTTTTTACCTCCTGTTTTTAATTTTAAAAAATAATTTGATCGAACCCTATATAGGTTGCCTACGTATCATGTCCCTCATGAATCAAATCAAGCGTAGTTCTTGAAAAAGTAATGGGACGAATAAACTAAAAATAAAAATCTTTTTGGATTTTTCATTTATTGGTTTTTCAAATACAAAACAGATAGTACGATAATGAAAGACTCGACAATCTTAACTAGACTGACAGACTCGATACTACTGTACAAGACTAATAATTAAAAGACTACATAAATGACAGACTCAAAACATAAAAGTTTCCTCAAGCAGCTCGTGCATGCAATGGTCTTGACTAAAATGGTCCTGGTGTATTTTGTCATGTTCAAACTTTAGCAAATCGCTCCATACCTGAATGGGAAAAATAAGATCAAATAGATTAGTGACTCAAGACACCATGGAATCTCCTATTGGACACATGCAAGGCATAATTTCGCTATTTTTGCAAAATGACCTAAGTGGCTAGTAGCGCAAACTTGACAAAGTTTCCCCCTAATGAATGAAAAATACTCCATTTAAAGCTCACATGGCTCCAACATCCCAACAATCATGGCCTTAAAAAATTACTCTGCGGAAATGACCAATTTTGCAAAAATGACCGATATGGCCGTAGCTAAAGATGCAAACTCAAAAAGGAAGGACCTTGAAGTAATATAACACCGAGTTGTGGACTCAAGATCCTAAGACATGGGTAATTGAACCACGTTTTTACGAAAATGACCCCATTTTGCAAGAATGGCCGATGTCCAAAAGTGGCTAGACATTCAAATTCAACAGGAAAGGGCCTTGAAGTAAGGAGACAGCTAATTGTGGATTCTAGACTCTCCAAACACGGTTCAACAAGCCACTTCGCAAAATAGCCCTATTTTGCAACAAAGCCGATGTGGCCAAAAGTGGTTATATATGCAAGATTTGGCTAAGAACTCGCGAAGGCAAGAACCTAAAACTTACTAAGAAAGACCGGACCCTATGTGGGTTGTCTACGTATCACGTTTCGAAAGATGAGAATCAGGTTTGCGTAGTTCGAGAAGATTAGATAAGGGATAGGATTTTAGAAAAAATGCATCCAATTTCCAAAAACTATATTTGTGTCTTTTTGAGAAATGATGGAAAATGTAAAAAAAAAAATGGATTTTCTTTTTCTCCTTTTTTTGATTTTTTTGGAAAATGATGAAAAATGTAAAATCTTTTTGGATTTTCTTTTTTTGAATTTTTGAAAAATAATGGAAAAGTGTAAAATCTTTTTGGATTTTCTTTTTCCCCCTTTTATTGAATTTTTAGAAAATAATGGAAAAGTGTAAAATCTTTTTGTTTTTGGATTTTTTTTTATTTTCTTTCTTTTTGATTTTTGAAAAACTATGAAAGAAAAATGTGAGTTAGCCCTACTTGCTTCATTTTTCACCCTTCTTTCCAAAGCATCGGTCCGCCAAATGACTTTTCTATTCTCACATATGCAACATTTAGCACATAGGATGATTAAATATCATTTTGGGTCACGGGCCCATTTTGACAAAATTTGGACAGGCTTCCTACAAAGGAACACGGTACCTGGGACCGAGCCCTACTAGATCTAAATGACATGATGCAAATAAAAATGACCTAAAGGCTGATCTAAGTTTGGGGTTCACTAACAAGGCAATTCGGGGGAGCGTATGGTCGATGGTGGCTGCTCAAGCTTTCCACCCACTCCATACGTCCAACGCCCCCCCCCCCTTCCTAAATTAAGGGTGACTCAACAAAGAGTTCGTGCACGCGATGCGTGCTCCGAAACTTGTTGCAGAAAGAAGACCCATGGTTCATTTATAAGCAACTAGCAAATAAAAACGACATAAACAAAATAAAAAACAAACAAAACACATAAAAACCTCAACTGAATATCCTAAAAACCAACACGATCAAGTATTAGCTCGAACCTGCAAGTCCCCGGCAGAGTCGCCAGAGATGTCACACCCCCTTTTTTTACCAACTTCACTAAACTCTCTTAAAAATGGATAAAAAGATTTTATGAAGATCAGAAGGGTTTTTCAATTTTGAAAGTGACAAAAGTTAGTGTTCAAAAGGAAATAACTCAGAGTGGCCACCTGACTTTGATTTCAGTGTGTCAGGTCACCGTTTTAAAAAAAATAATTTTTCATTTAAAACACTTTGGACTCCAAACTAAGTTTGCACCAGAGATTCGGGTAAGGGGGTTCATTTGACTCGGGGAGAAGGTGTTAGGCACTCCCCAAGTCCCGTAACTAGTACGGTTACATACTTGATCAGGTTGGCATTTAAAATATTCAAATTGAGGTATAAACACAGAAAAGAAAAATAAACACAATAGAGGCTCGAGGTCGTCCCCACCTAACCAAAAGAAAATAAAAGAAGAAAATAAATGTAAAATCCTAAATACTAATATATACTATACTTTTCCTACGAAGTTCGTCATGGCCTCCAAATATATGATACTACGGGGCATACCCCGGATAAAATATATACAAATTCTTCGGGGCATTCCCTGGATAAATTTAACTAAGGGAACGACCTCTCGCCTCGAAATTAACAAAATCCTAAGGCTTGCCTACCCGTGTGTGGTCGACCTAAACATTCTCCTAGCGATTAAGAAAAATAGAAATAAACTTAAGCTAAAGTATATAAAACTTAATTCATGATCATTTTTTTTTGGCTTCCTCATTTCATGTGTTTGACTAAACCCAATTCCTAAAGAATACGAACAAATTAACTATTAATGCGCTTTGGCCTTCCCCCACTCTCTTTCCAATTCTAATGTCCAAAACAGATAATCAACAAAGCATCCATCACGTGAAACTAATAACCACGCAAACAAAGAGATGATGAATGAATTTGTTGTTTTTTTTAAAATGGTAAACAAAAAGGGAAAATGAATACTACGCTAGCTCACTCAATTTGAAAGAACATATGTCTGCTTACAATTTCATACAAGCTCACATGATCCATGTTAGCACAGATTTGCAAAGAATAACGTGAAATTTAACTACTTTCTTATAATAAAAGATTTAAAACAAAGAATCAACTCAAATAAATTTGAAATTAACACTGCAACATCACTTAATAGCAACCAAAATGTGACAACTAACCAACACAGAACATTCACATAAGAAATGGTAAAAGACAAAGAGTTTAGAATCATACATCGATAATATTAATAAGAACTCGATTACAGCAAAATACGGACCAGAAAGTGAAGCCGCAGCAGGAGCGTCGACCGCGAACCACGAAATTAACCTCAAACGGTACTCCGAATCGGCAGCTAAAATAAAATTTCGATCCTCGACGGATCTCCGAACCAAAAATGGACTGAAACTCCACAGGAGCTCAAGCAATGAACTCCGATAAAAAAATCGAACTCTAACTCTGTTTCTGCGTCCGATGAAAGAGTACAAGAGGCATTTTACCATATAAGCAAGGAAACGAGCCTTCTACTTGAGACACTAAGATTAGGGAGCATATATTTTTTATGCACTCCTCAACAGATTCTTGAGGTGGAAATTTACAACCCTTTAAAAGTGTAACAACACAACAAAGTACATTTTCCCCATTCTTCTGTTTCTCTATTTCATTTCCTCTCTCATGTATTCCTTTTTTTTCATTTCTTTGTGTGTGTGTGTGTGTGTTGCGGCTGAATATTAGAGTTTTTCCTAAGGGTCCATGGCTGATTGGTGGGTCTGGAGATTTTCGGCGTTTGGAGCTTAGGGCGTCCGGCGATCTGCTTCTTCTCGTTGGTGTTTGTGAAGTGAGGGGTCTGTTGGTATTGGGCGGCTGGTTGGTTCTTTTGGTTAGGGGTGTTCTCTAGCTGAAGAAGAAAAAGAAGGCAATCATGGGTGTTTTTGGGTGTGTTTGTCGAGTTCTGAAGTTCAGGTGGTCTCTAGGGTTTTTCTTCCAAGTCTAGGTCTAGGTTTTTTTTTTTTTTTTTCTTGTATATTATCTTAAATGGGTTGGGTGTCTAGGTTTGGGCTTTTGAGTTAATGGGCTAAGGGATTAGTTTATTTGGGCTACAAGCAAGATTAAATTGGTCCAAAAACTAATTCTATTCTCTCCTCCTTTTGTATATAAAAATAATAGAGCAAACAAGATAACTATTAAAAATACTATTTAATCTTACTTAAGAAAATAACTATTAAAATAATACTAACCGTTTAAAACAAACCTATTTTTTTGGTATTTTTTCAAGATTAAAAATGACTACAAAACCTTAACGAAACTATTTTTGTAATTTTCATTTATGTGATAAAAAATAATGTAAAAGAGTCAAAATTAGTTGAAATAACTATATTAGGCCTAAACTAAGTATTTAAGTGCTAAAATATGTAAAATCTTGGGGAGGTCAAAAATCACATGTCTACAGGACTAAATCACATATTCTTAAAACCACAATATAAGTTTAATTGTTACTCGGATTTTAGGGTAAACACTAATTCAATGTTCTTTTGCTTGGCTTTGTCTGAGACAGATTTTAGCAGTATTTTCATACATTGGTCGTGTCAACGCAAAAAGAGAAAAACGGTTTAATGTTATTGGAGCAAATTCAAGCTTATTTCACGAGGAGGCATCTGTCCTCGTAGTTTTTAGTATTATATTTATTGTTATTGTTATCTTTTTACTTTTTAAGGCGGCTTGGTATTGGATTAGTCGCCATGCCGCTCTAAAACCTATTAGATGATTCATTAATTTATTCTATCGTGTACAATATTTAGTACATGAAGGCATAAACTTCACAGATGGTATGTGTCACGTCTGTTTAGGGGAGTTTGAAAATACTATTTATGTACGAGTTCTTCGTTGTAATCATATATTTCATCATAAGTGTATAGTTAAATGGATGGCTATAAACATGACATGTCCAGATTGTCGTCATGATTATAGCCATCTTGTACGATTAAGATCAAGATGCTTGGATCACTAGAATAGCATGCCTTATTGTAAAATTTTACACATTTTATAATTGTGTCAATGTAGAAAGCGAAAAATGGCTGAATAGTTTTGGAGCAAATCTAATCTTACTTGTCGAGGAGACGGTACTCGTAGTTCTTATAGTTATTTTTATTACTATTGTTATTGTTTTACTTTATAAAGCAGCTCGGTATTAGATTAGTCGCGAACTCGCGATGCCGCTCTAAGACCTATTAGACAAGTAATTAGGTTATTCCCTCGTGTACAATATTCAGTACAAGAGGGCATAAACTTCACAGATGGTGTGTGTCACATCTTTTTATGTGAGTTTGTAAAGACTATGTACGTACGGGTTCTTCCTTGTAATCATATATTTCACCATAAGTGTATATTTAAATGGATGACTATAAACATAATGTTCAAATTGTAGCCACCGGCTATAAACATGACATTGTCGTCATGATTATAGCCATCTTGTAGTTTAAGAGATTTGTACTTATTACCTCTAATAGTTTTTGTCAAATTAATCATTGTGTTTATTTACAAAGTGAAAAACTCAAGAATCAAGTAAGTAGTTAAAAAAATGTAATGATCATTCGTGCAATTTTAATTTCGTGCACTTTTTTTTCCAAATATTATAAAATTCGTGCTTTTCGTGCAACTTTTTTTTAAATGTGCACGTTTTATGCACATCTCAAAAAAAACTAGATGAAACTGCAGATCCTTATAAATTAAGTATTGATTTTGTTCGTGAAATAATGTGGGAAAATGTAGGGAAGATAAGGAAGAGCACATAAAATACTTATCGAGATGCGTAACTTGATACTCTTATTTCAGCAACGTTGGGCAAGCTCGATTACTTCCTTGGTTGAGAATGTCGGATAACGGAGTTGGCGCTTGTGACGGATAAAAATTTACTCGTATTGGATGTTTACACTAGATTAATTGATGCATGATATTTGTTTGGTCATACGCTTTTTTCAATAAACCATAATTAATTATTGCATATTTTGACCTCATTAAATCACTGAATGGTAGTAAGTTAATATGGGCTGATGTAAGTATCTAGTGCGAATAAATTTTTACCGTGTGTGCTTAAGTGATATCTAAATCATTTTGAATTTCTCCATAGGCTTAATCAGAGCACGACTAAATGGTTCAACCACATGGTTACATTATTGAATCCCTATTACTTTCTGAATGAGTTTTACGGCCTCTAAAGAATAACAGCTTCAAATTTCTGAAAACGGTCATATTAACTATTTCCTCCGTTTTAATTTAGATGAGATAATTTGATTCGAAACGAATTTTAAGAAAAAAAGAAGATTTTTGAAACTTGTGGTGTGAAAAACTTAAGGGGTAAAAATTTTGTGGGACCGTGACATGTGTGTGGTTATAAAAGCTTTTCATTAATAGTAAAATGGATAAAATAAAGCGTTTAAAGTTGAATTATTTCTAATTGTAAAAATATGTCAGCTTTTTGGGAAAGGACTAATAAGAAAAGTATGTCATCTAATTTGAAACAGAGGGAGTAGTTAACTAAGTTTGGTAAGTACAATTGGAATCAGGAATCAAAACAGTTTAATAATAAATTCTGGAAACAAAGTTTTAAGTTCAAAGAATATTCACCAAAATGAGTTGGGGACTCATCAAGAATGTTACTTAAGTACTAAATTATCTTTCTTAAACCACTCATTTTCTTCATTAATTTCCCCCTTTTCTTTACTTAGTTCATCACAGTAAATGCTAATTAATTCAACTTGCATGAGAGATGCATATATTGTTAAGTGATAAATGTGTGTATGAAAAACATATCTTACATTCATTTATTTGGTACAATATGGAGTCATTTTTGTTTTGGTTTTCCATTCAATGTTTGATACATGCTTTGATACCCGATTAATTCATTTTGCTCCAAGAAGTCCAACTTTGGAAGGATAAAGCGCTACGTACCAATGACGATATCATTCTCAAGATTTGAACTCGAAATTTTTTACAAACCGAACTAGGGGTGTACAAACCGAACCGGAAAACTGCATCAAACCGAAAAGTCAAACCAAATCGATTAAAAACCCCGACTAGGTTTGGTTTGATTTGGTTTGGTATTGAGTAAAAAAAACTTGAACCAAACCGACATATAAATGTATAATTTTTATATAGAAATTTTTAAAAAAAGATATCTAGAAATATTTGGGATTATCTTGCGGGATATAATATTTAATAGTATATGAGGTGCTCCATATTTATTAACCTTAAATAATGGGTTGTATGGTCATTTTGTCATTAAGTGTTACTGAAATGCGTCAAATCTCTTTTGTTCTTCCATATTATATCATATGTTAAGATCTATTAAATTGTTATATCTTTTTCGAATATGAAGTGATTATTATTATTTAGGTATCGTATCGATTTTTATGCTTAATTATTAAACCTTGAAAGTATACATCATCGAAACATTATTGTCAGACGACTAAAAAGAATAACTATTATGTGTTACGAAGAAAATTCTCTCATAAGAATATTTTAATAGATAATATGTTTGTCAATTTTTTATATTTTTACTAAACATATATTTACTTATCAAAAAATTAATAAAGTAAGATTGAAATAATATTTAAGTAACAAAAAAACCCGAATAATTCGAAAAATCCCACAAAATCGAATCAATCCAAACCGATATAGTTGGTTTGGTTTGGTTTTGATAAAAGCCGAACCAACCCGGTCCATGTACACCCCTTCTTACAGTGTCCTCTTCTTCAGATTAGTTATCTATTTGATAAAAAAAGTGGTCCTTAAGGAAATCCCTTTGGTCTTTTTAGTAAACTTTTCAGGATAGGGTTGGCCTTGTTCTTGGACATAGGAAGAAGAGAACAGAGCTGGAATTTGAATCATGCACTTAAGTGATACATAATGACATTATTATCATTTAGTGCAATTCTAATTCCTCTTAAATAAATATTTTTCCCCTCAATTTGAAATTAATGAAATTTCGTTCACTGTTACTCCCCGGATCAACAATAAGTGATTTTTTGGCCTTTTTTGTGGTTCAAAATAAGTGATTTTCCCATATTTCAAGAATGAATTAACTATTTTTTTCCTACATTATCCTTGGAGTAAATTATGTTGGAGTATGTTTAGGAGTGTTTATGTGAAGAGATAGTAAAGTTAATATGGTCAATTTTATTCCTAATTAATATTAAAATATAGATTTCTTAATCATCGTGAAAACAATCAAAAATCACTTATTGTGGACCGGATGGAGTATCTACCTAGTGCAATTTACGGCCAGACAATCCATGAGCTTTTTATTAAATAAAGTCACTTTTAGCTTCTCTCATTATAGTGTGTTTTTCTTCAAGTAGCACACATGCGTATTAGAGAAAAGTTTGATTTGGACGCAATTGGCTATTAATATTGTTGTCTATTTCTGTAATTCGCTTCCTCATTCAAAAGTAGCCCAAAGCTAGAACTATGATACATTTGGACTAGCTTCTTTACATCGTTGGCAACTTGATGTTTAGTCAAATTTCTTCAATACAATTATGCAGAACCGTACACACTTAACAATTTCTCAATTAAAGAAAACAAGACATGATCGTAGGTATACTCATTAAGCCAATTGATCATTTTTCTTTGTTGTCAATTAAAGAAAACAAGCATCGTGGTCCAGCCATTGCTTTTAGAGAATACCACTTATTATGGTAGAGGATAACAAAATAAGGGATAGGATCCCCTCCAGTAATGTAATGTCCAGTAATTCTCAATGGACTATTTTGATGATGCATGTGTATAGTTGAAGTTTCAATGACTTGGATCCATTTCATTCTAATACTTTCTTTATTATATTTTCTATTTGCTTATTAGATCAATAATGCTTAAAAATATACAACAACAACAATAACAAACCCAGTTTGATCCCAACAAGTGGGGTCTGGGGAGGATAGTATGTACGCAGACCTTACCCTAACCTAATGCAGGTAGAGAGGTTGTTTCCAATAAACCCTCGGCCCAGAAAGGGCAAGAAGAAGAAGAGGAAAGCAAGGGAGGAAGAAAGATGGAAGATAAAAGAAAAAGGGAGAGATAAAAGATAAGTGGTACCAAATAATAGCAACAGGAATACAATACCTGAAGCGAACCAAACCACATAACATAATAAAAATCTAAGAATATGAAGGGACATGCACACTGCTAAGCAAACAGTAAAGTTGCAACATTTTTTATTTGTATATTTTCTTTCTCTAATAAAACCAAAATGTTCATAGTAGAGTTTACTGACATTGTTATTGTTCTTGTTCCTTCAGTTTCTCAGTATTTTTACAATTTTACCCCATTGTTTTCCGTGGTTTTGATTTACATGACCAACAGTATTTATTTCCAAGTATAAATTGGGCGGCAAATTTTTCATATAAATAGCAAGCAATTATATCAACTTTTCAAACAAAAAAAAAACATCTTGTTTAATTCACAACTACTTAAGATGAAACTTATAATTGCAAAAATGAATAAGGGAATTTATTTCAGCCTAATTCATTTTGTTACTTTCTTGATCCTATTTTCCTTGGTTTGTACTAACACATTAGTGGAGGCTCAAAAATGCAAGCCAAGTGGAAAAATTAAGGGTAAAAAGCCCCCAAAAGATCAATGTAGCCCTGGTGATGAATGTTGTAAAGAAGGGAAATTTTACACTACTTACAAATGTTCACCTCCGGTTACAGGTCACACGAAGGCAATTCTTACTATCAACGACTTTGACAAAGGTGGTGATGGTGGCGGTCCATCTGAATGTAGTGGCACGTATTACCATAACTCTATTCCGGTGGTGGCTCTGTCCACCGGATGGTACAGTAAAGGGAGACGATGTTTTGAAAACATTACCATACATGCAAATGGGAAGAGTGTGAAAGCCATGGTTGTCGATGAATGTGATTCGGGTGAAGGGTGTGATGCACCACATGCATACCAACCTCCTTGCCCGAATAACATTGTGGATGCTTCTGAAGCAGTGTGGAAAGCTTTAGGTGTTCCTAAGAAAGACTGGGGTTGGCTTGACATCTCCTGGTCTGAATAATGAATCTTGATATAGAATCTTCTGGCTTTTAATAAATACCCTGCATATCCCGAGGAACTGACAACAAGTTTCAGTTCCCTTCGTCAAATAATACTCTTTCTTTCTTTAGTTTTCTTTTCCATTGAAGTTATCTCCACTTGCGAGATTACAATGAGTTTGTTATTATTGTTATTGTTATTTTCCATTCAAGTTATCATATGGTGAAGAAGTTTCTACTTGCTTCTCTGTTAAAATATAATGATCAAGTATATACATGCATCTGTTTGAACTGAATTTGACAAAATTAATCTGCTTATACTGTCATCTTTACTTGAGCGGAGGGTCTATCGAAAACAACCTTTCTACCTCACAAGGTACGGTAAGATCTACGTACACTCTGCCCTCCCGAATCACAAATCAGATTTCTTGCTTTTCAAGATGTGCCACATGTATATAATATATACCCTGGCAAAACAACTTGCAGCGTTTGCAAGCAAGATAAAACAATGGTTCTACGAAAATAAGCCATAATATCATAATATCTAAACTTTTGGCTTGTTAATTTGTCCACAGAAAAAAAATTCTAAGTTACTACATAAAAGAGATCAAAAGCAAATCCACCACTTTTCCTCAGACAATTTGGTCCATCACACGTAACATTCTACAAATGCAATAATGCATTTTACTACTTTCAACAGCCATCATCCCTACCATTACTACTTTAACAGTACCTAAAAAGAAGAATTTTGTTATAAAGTTAGCATAATCCATCATCCTACTAATAGACAGACGGTTAAATCGCTGAGCTGATCTCCTGGTGCGCGTTTCATTTACAAAAGCACATATATACAAAACTGTCATGTGTGCATTGCAGCGAATAGTGTCATCCACGCGTCAGGTCAATCCCAGTCTGGGAATTTCTTACATCTGGCCGGGAACTTGGAGGCCAAACACCCGTGCCAGAACCTGAAGTAGGATCTTGACTCGGAGTAGCACCAATTGGTGTAGATGACTTTTCAGCAGACTCTTTCTCCTCTTTAATAGGAGTACTACTTTCTGGTTTGCTCTTTACCTTTGGATCATATACAAAGCTGCATACAACTACCTGCAGCAAATTTGCTTGTTACACAGAAAACAGAAAACAAATACTCCCAAAAGAGTAAGGAGAGATAAACAAGCATTCAGCAAATACCTGAACAGAGCTGGCCGCTATGAGCCTACCCCCTATAGCACCTCCAATTACATGCCCATCAGAACTACAAACGGAGATACTTATACCACCGGTGCGATTACGTGGGCCACCAGTTTCAGCAACCAAGTATGAACCAGACAAGCATAGTATCTCAAAACGGCCCTGCACAGAATAGGAAACATGTAGTTATCAGGATACATGATTTGTCACAAGCAGAATCACATGCACATATGGCAAAAGGAAAGGAGAGAACGGAAATTTAGAGGGGAGAAAACGGAAATTTTAGAGGGGAGAGAACACAAAGGGAACAAAGTTGTTATAGACATTTTCCGATCAGTGTCAACATCCCTTCACATGATTTATAAGTGTGCGCATGTGCATGAAAAAAGATGGTCCAAGTATTGAGACAAAGATTGAGCAACAAGGAAGACACATATCAAAAGTGTTTCAACTGGAAAAAAAAACGTGCTACTTTCTCAATTTTGCATCGACTTTATCACTATCAACAATTCAGATGGACTTGTTAAATCGCATGTATCACATTGCCAACATGTAATGAAAAGAGAGGATTGGAGAGACAAATAAACCTAAATTAGAAATTGCTACAATTATGTGCATGTTAGTTAGTAAAACCAAACTATTTATTGGAGGTTTCTGGTTCCCCAGTCATGGGTACTCCATTAAATTACCAGGATTTATTGTATATGATCTTTATATTGACTAATATGTCGAAGTACTTGATAAACTTTTTATATTTGCAGCATCAAATGTTTATATCTCATGTTCATATCCACTCTGTTTGTAGTTTTCCATTAAAGAAATGACAATGACTTCTCCAATCTAAATATCATTGCTTTCTTGTTTATGTAAGTATAATTTTAACCATTGAGGAAGAATAATAAGCAATCTTGAGAGGACGATATGGCTCTTTTTGATAACCGATGATGATATGGCTCTTATACTATCATTTTAAGTAGAAATTGATGCAGCACTGAATTTTATTGTAATTTTCTTAGGCATAATACTGAATCCCTATGGCTATGGATGGATCATTAAAGTATTAAACAAGAAAGTTGATGGATAAGTGAAGAATCAAAACAGTATCATGGACCAATAAAGAGTTCTGGCACTTAGATACAGGAGAAATCTTAATCCACTCAATATACTAGATTGAAAAAAGGGGAAATTTTCCACACATTCTAACGATAAACAAAGAGCAAAAATAAAAGCTTCAGATACTTTCTTGAATTATTAAAGAAAGTATAATTCAGGTCTTTAACATTGAAGTCAAATTAAGCATGAAACATGAAGGTTACATGACCAGGTAACATGTTATAAATGGCCTATAGTTTGGATTTGCATATGTAAGCTAAATTGTTAAATATAAGATGTTATATAACAAGTAACAATCACAACAAACAACATCAGCAATAAAGAAAAATGATATATTTTTTTCAGTTTCACAGGCGATAAGTTTGATACACAAGACATGTAAAACAATTATAAGTGTTGCCTGAGTTTGTTTTATTGAAATGTTATAGAACCTATGTTGTTCTAAACAGGTGAAAGGTCCTCGGAACCAAATCAAGAATCGATCACGAACAATTCAATACTTTATTTTTATTTTAGACAAGCTTATGAAAATGTCTCTAACAATCGCATATTGTCAGCCACATTCAGTATTCCAAAAGAACCACCTGCTAATAACTTTTAAAATCACAGTGTATTATCTGATCTCTCCTAATCGCAAAATCAGTTGATATTAACTGTTACAGTATTTTCAAAAGAAGCTTGAAGCTCCTAAGTAACAGCCACGAAGCAAAGAGCCCCACCTGCCTCCCTTTTTCTCTTTCTTTCCCCTAAATAAAGGAAGTGGCAATGCTCCAAATAAAGCTGCTCTTAAGATGGGAGAATAAAGAGGCAATAATATAAAAGCTAACCGTCAGACAAACCATGCATCAGCATCTCAGCAGTTATTAACTAGAACATATGCAGCACCTTCCACAGTCAGTGGCGGATTCAGGAATCCAAGTTAATGGTGCTCTTGTATGTTACCGTTAGGGGTATTCATGGTTTGGTTTGGGTCGGTTTTTTCCTAAAAAGAAACCAAACCAAGTAAGTCAAAATTTCAAATATTGGAACCCAACCAAACCAATTGAGTCGGTTTTTTATCGATTCGGTTTATGTCGGTTTTTTGGTTATTTATTGATTTTTTTTCTTAAATATGAGACATAAACTACCAAAAGCATATTCCGGCAACTACATTTTCAACGTAACACTATCAAATCAATTGATCTTTGAGAAATCTATCATTTTCAAGATATAATGATGATTGAATCAAATGGTGATGAAGAATTTAAGTATTCAATTAAAAATCGATTATTTTTAACATGAAATAAATTCTTGTACTTAGATGTGTTTTAGATAGCGTGCGGCGACAAATAGCGACGAGGGCCCGCTTCACTGAGGCGAGAGGCGTGCTGCGAAGCGCTCACCTTTTTGATGTGAAGCGACAAGTTATACAAAAACATTAAATATTATATACATATAACTAAAAACTCAATAACAATAATATATTAATAAATTATCAATTCAAAAATTAAAGACTCAATAGATAGTCATAGTAGATTTACAATGACGCCATTTCAATGTTGTTTTGTAGAAAAAAAATTATCAAGTCAATATGCAATTAATTCTACTCTATAAGACTATAAGTCTATAATTGAAAAAATAGAGCAACAAATCAGAGCAAACAAAAAAAAAGGGCTACTGCCTCTGGTCGAATGTCGAAAAACAGAACCCAAAAAAAATAAAAAGCTCTGGTCGAGAAATAGAGCAAAGAAAGAAAGAAGAAGAAAAACAGAGCAAAGAAAGAAAGACAAGAAGAAGAAAGAGTTGACCACTGAAGAAAGAAGAAAGAAGAAGAAAAAGAAAAACGAAGAAGACATCAATGGTGAAGACTAAGTCGACCAGAGCTGAAATAGAAGAAGAAGAAAGGAGAAGAAGAAGAAGAAGAAAAGAAAGGAAAGTAATATACATGATGATGGCTGATGATGGAAGAAGAAGAAGATGAAGCCCAAGCCCTAATTTTGTCGTTGAAGGAGAAGAAGTGAAACCCAAGCCCTAATTTTGTGCTTTAGTATAAATCGTGGCCTTTTCTTCCGTTATTTTCAAATAGCGATGCCTCACAATGCCTCTCGCTACACAGGCAGAGGCGCTCGCTTTTCTGATTCGCAACGCCACAGACCCAAAAAGGCGCAGTTGCCTCACCTCGTGTCGCTACATACTATTAGCGACATAGCGCTCGCTATTTACAACACTAGTACTTAGTAAAATAAAACTACCAATCAAACTATAATGTAAAGCCAAAGAATTAGATTATTATAATAGCAAAGAACTAGACCAAGAATTAGAATTATCTTAATTATAAGCTTGGTCCAAACCTAACGATAACTTCTTCAAACACGGGCTTGGGTATAGTAGAGTGGAATAACATATGGACTGGCCTGTTTATATATGGCTTCTAACATTTTGACCACTTGTGAATTCTACAAAGCTCAAGTATTTAATGGTAAGTACGTAATGCCAAAAACACTGAAGTCCAATTTACAGAAAATAGGATCATATTTTAATCAAAAGGTCATTTGAACAAAGTGATATAGTAATTACAGATTGCTATTTTAAATTAGAGATGCACATTAACGCAAATACAATCGTACTTGCATGGAGAAATATTAGTCATCGTATACAAGACATGATTAAAGCATTTAAAACTAATAAAGTATCAATCATCATTAACTAAACCAAAGAAGGGAATGAATGAAAAGTAACAAAATAATATATACTGAAAAGATATTAGCAGCATTCGACAAAATAAGTACTTTATGCATTTATTCTGCATTTGAGATTGAAAGCATTAGTAGAAGTCCATTGTTCATGGCCCAGAAAAAAAGGGGGAAGGGGTGAAGAGAAGAGAAATGTCAATCTCTTAGTTTTACAAAACCAACACAACTGCAATTGAACTTAATTTTTATAGAGTGCCTACTTGGATACAATTTTTTTCTTCTCCACTTGAGCAACTTTACCTGGTCGTGCCAACCTCAACTTTATCGACATATGGTCCAAAATGTCGCTTCCTAGAAACATTGGTGTTACACATTCAAATGAAGTGTAAATCAAAGAAGGGAATAAATGAAAAGTATCAAAATAATATATACTGAAAAGATATTAGCAGCATTCGACAAAATAAATACTTTATGCACTTATTCTGCATTTGAGATTGAAAGCATTAGTAGAAGTCCACTGTTCATGGCCCAGAAAAAAGGGGGGAAGGGGTGAAGAGAAGAGAACTGCTAATCTCGCAGTTTTACAAAACCAACACAACTGCAATTGAACTTAATTTTTACAGAGTACCTATTTGGATACAAATTTTTTCTTCTCCACTTGTGCAACTTTACCTAGGCGTGCCAACCTCAACTTTATTGGCATATGATCCAAAATGTCGCTTCCTAGAAACGTTGGTGTTACACATTCAAATGAAGTGTAAAATTTCGAAGTGCAGATTATCCTATCAAGTTTGGATAATCTTTGTGGTGATTTGTATCTCCATATGTAAAGGGGCTGAAATCTAAATCTAAAATGTCGGGGCTAGCCGTAAAATTGATGAAGTTACTCATATGCTCTTTTGTATTTGGAGATCTGATGCTTCTCTGTGATGGGCGGGTTAGATTAGCATCCCTCGATCATAAGTCATGATGTATCATATAACTTATTACGTGACTCAGGATGTGGTGTCAATTTTAATGGTTCTAAATCTATACCATATGTTAGATCACCATAAACTCCATGAAAATTGAACTTAGCCGATGAATATTTAACTAGCTGAATATTTGCCGATATATATTAGTCAATCCCTCTGGCGTTTTCTTTGTGATATCTTAAAGATATATCATAGTTGATGCGTTCTTTGTCCCATAATAATACCAAGTTTTCATGTTTAGTGCTAGTTTTCCATTTGATGTGCATTTCGTACTCTTGCAGTATTACCAAGCAAGGTTTGTGCATCCGCGGATACGCTTTCACAACTTCTTTTCTAAATGTATTTTTCTCATAATAGTGACTAACATTCACCAAAACAATTTCCAAGTAATCTTCATTGGAAATATTCGATGAACTTGACGCGCTCGTTCTGTTATGCTTCTCTCTTTTTTCAAACTCTACTTCTCTCTTCTTTTTTGTTTTGACCAAACTCTAGTTCTCTCTTCTTTTATGCTTCTCTCTTATTAACTTATATACCCAATATCACTCTTGTGTTTTGCCGATGTGAGACTCTGTCTAGAGTCTGGGGTATCACAGCATCATTATCGAATGGAGAAAAAAAACAAGTTAAATAATACAATTGGAAATTCTGAGTTTTTCATCTCTGATTTATCTTTAGTATAGGAAACACACCAATAATTAAGAAGAGGTGTAGGGGATGCATATACACCAAGAACTCAATATATATGCACCAAGAACCATTTCTTACTTACAGGCGCTATACAAATTCAAAAAAAAAAAAAAACTAGAGTTTGAAAAAAGAGAGAAGCATAACAGAATGAGCGTTTCAAGTCCATCGAACATTTCCAATGAAGATTACCTGGAAATTGTTTTGTGGAATGTCAATCATTGTTATGAGCAAAATACATTTAGAAAAGAGGTTATAGAAGCGTAACTACGGACGCACAAACCTCACTTGGTAAACGGATGCACAAACCTCACTTGGTAATACTGCAAGAGTGTGAAACGCATATCAAATGGAAAACTAGCACTAAACATGAAAACTTGGTGTTACTATGGGACAAAGAACGCATCAACTATGATATATCTTTTAGATATCACAAAGAAAACGCTAGAGGGTTGACAAATATATATCGGCAAATATTCAGCTAGTTAAATATTCATCGGTTAAGTTCAAATTTCATGGAGTTTATGGAGATCTAACATATGGTCTAGATTTAGAACCATTAAAATTGACACCACATCCAGAATCACGTAATAAGTTATATGACACATCATGACTTATAATCGGGGATGCAAATCTAACCCGCCCATCAGAGAGAAGCATCAGATCTCCAAATACAAAAGAGCAGATGAGTAACTTCATCAATTTTACAGCTAACACCGGCATTTCAGATTTAGATTTCAACCCCTTTACATATGGAGATACAAATCACCAGAAAGATTATCCAAACTTGATAGGATAATCTGCACTTAGAAATTTTACACTTCATTTGAATGTGTAACACCAACGATTCTAGGAAGCGATATTTCGGACCATATGCCGATAAAGTTGAGGTTGGCATGCCCAAGTAAAGTTGCACAAGTGGAGAAGAAAATTGGTATCCAAATAGGCACTCTGTAAAAATTAAGTTCAATTGCAGTTGTGTTGGTTTTGTAAAACTACGAGATTGGCAGTTCTCTTCTCTTCACCCTTTCCCCTTTTTTTCTGGGCCATGAACAGTGGACTTCTACTAATGCTTTCAATCTCAAATGCAGAATAAGTGCATAAAGTACTTATTTTGTCGAATGCTACTAATATCTTTTCAGTATATGTTATTTTGTTTCATTCATTCCCTTCTTTGATTTAGTTAATGATGCTTGATACTTTATTAGTTTTAAATGCTTTAATCATGCCTTGTATACGAGGACTTATATTTCTCCAGGCAAGTACGATTATATATGCGTTAATGTGCATCTCTAATTTAAAATAGCAATCTGTAATTACTAGATCACTTTGTTCAAATGAATTTTCGATTAAAACATGATCCTATTTTCTGTAAATCGGACTTCAGTGTTGTCGGCATTATCTACTTACCATTAAATACTTAAGCTCTGTAGAATTCACAAGTGGTCAAAATGTTAGAAGCCATATATAAACAGGTCAGTCCATATGTTATTCCACTCTACTATACCCAAGCCCGTGTTTAAAAATGTAGTCGCCGGAATATGCGTTTGGTAGTGTATGTCTCATATTTAATAAAAAAGGATAAATAACCAAAAAAACCGAAAAACCGACAAAAACTGACATAAACCGAATCGATAAAAAATGACTCAATTGGTTTAATTTGGTTCCAATATTTGAAAAATCGACTTACTTGGTTTGGTTTCTTTTTAGGGAAAAATCGACCCAAACCGAACCATGAACACCCCTACTAGCTATGCAGCCACAACCAGGGTTAACGACAGAAGCCTGTTTGGTTCGGTTATTTTTTGATTAAAATCAAAACCAAACCAAATTTGATCGGTTTTTAAAATCCAAAACAAAAACCAAACAAACCTAAAAGTATCAATTTTTTTGGTCGGTTTGGTTCGGTTTTTCGGATTCTTATGAACACCACTAGTTACCGTAAATCTAACACTCGTCACAAAATCATAGTAAAAGTATGTAATCTATTAGTTTGGCCAATTTTAGATTCACTCGATTTAATTAATTTTCGTTTATATGTTCATTAAACTGAAATGAATCAATTCAAGTTTTTTATCAGATCATATCTATTCTATATTCATCTTCAAAATAGAGAAAAGAAAAATCTTTATATGAGAATAGTGTTTTGTAACAAAATAGAGAATATTTAGACATCAATTTGATACGGAATTTTAAATAAGTTCACCTCAAAATCAATATGGAATTATGCTAATATTTTTCGATCTTCTTTGATAGTGTACTTTTCTTAACTTATATAATATGTAAAGGGAGCTAGGTTCTCAAAAGAAAATTTGTACTATACTATATTACAGGCGCAAGTGGAGCTAAATACAATTATAAATATTTTAAAGTAAAGAAAATTGAATTTATCAATCAATTTAGAAAATAAAGGTTAAAATTATTTTAAGAAAAGCTCAGCATAGTTATTAACCTACTCATGAAAGAAATGTGAATATGATGGATAAAAACAATACTTAGGTATCAAATTGTCGACCTACTTTCAGAACGGTTTGCTTATAAGTTTGATCATATTAGTTGATTTTGTTCCTATTTATGCAAAAAAAAAAAGTGTTCAGAGGTGAAAAAAAAGGAGAGAGCAATATACATTTATTTTGGCTAAATTCAGCTTAAAATAGGGGAAATAAGAATTTTAAAGCGAGAGAGATAGAGAAGCAAGGAACGAGATAAATAGGGCGCTAAATGGAAAGAAGGATTAAGTGGATCGAACCGTCGATGTTCGAACAAAAAACTTATGTTTAGGCCAAAGCACCCAAAGCTCCTCCAAGTCAATGGATGCTAACTCATTCTGTGTGTCAAAATCTTAAGAAATTTCTACACAACTAATAAAGTTTTTACTGAAGTTGGTGCTTCAGCACCCATAAGTATGCATGTGGATCCGCCCATGTCCACAGTTTCAACAAGCTTTGATCAAAACATACAGAACATCATTTTTTCACTATGATTCAAACTCTCAATAACATGCCTAATGGTATTAATCGCTCTTCACTTTCCATAATCTCAATTAGGATCTCGAAGGTAGAATATTTTATGTAAAATCCCAGTCAAGGACTCTCAACAACTCACTTACTAGTATTATCAACTCTCCAAGTCCAAATAAATACAAAATATTAAACAAAGTCTAACCTCATATGTAACAGTGGCACCAGAACTGGCAGGGGGGCGTAATGTTATAGCTGAAACTGCGCCATTAGCTGATAAGATACATAAAGCCCTAGGCCTCTGCTGGGCAAATGCCAACAATTTTGCCGCAACATCCTGTAAAATTGAGGGAGAATATTTCTAAGTGCATTTCGCACCAAGCAAAATAAAATACAGGTTATAAAATTTGGTGACAATAGAATGTTTAAGCACATGCATGGTTTAAGATCCAACATCAGTCAAATCATATTTTTCCACATCTGAAAGCTCTTCCCTCTGGACAAACATTGTGAGATAACCTTCCCAAAAATGTCAACACTGTTTCTGCTTTGGTTACCAAACGAGCGTTTTTGCTTGTTTGCATCATCTCGACTCAAGTTCCCGCCATAGGAATGAGTGAGAAGGAAAATACACAGCATTCACTTTAATTTTGTTTGTCAGGTAATGAAAATCACATATCAACATCAGACATCAATTCACTTTAATCCATAACCCGGATTTATTGTTCGAAAGACTTATACTCGGATCAAATAAAGGCAAACATGTAAAAATACTTTAGTCATGCGCTAAAGACAAACTTAGTAGCATTTGCTCCGAAAAAGATTATACATACAAAATGTGTAAGCAATACCTCTCCTACACCAATGTGTATAACATGAGGAGTAAAAGCCAATCCAGCCGAACTACTCATCCATTCACCTGCCGCATAGCAATTTAATCTTCAGAGACTACAACCAAATAAATAAGACATCTTGCAAGTTACTACTCCAATTGAGGTATAAATTAACCAACATGATTAGAATTATTGGGGAGAACTTTCCGGCATACCCCAACACCTCTATCCTCCCTACCGGGAATTTATGGGGCCTAACCTCGGGAAGGGGAAGCTCAATATTATTATAATGCGATATGCAGCCATCAAGATGATGTCGAGTGTACCCGTTTAAGTAATTTAAGCAAATCAGCTCGCGTTAAGCCACAATTCAGCAAGATTGTCTAACTAAATGAGTGCAGGTGTATCTGATAAAACATAATTTGAGTCTGCATAAATTATTTTCTCTTCTAATTGTGAACAAGATTCAGGCTGTTAGCCCTAATTACCTGTGACAGGCAGCACCATATAGCATAATTAGACACTAATAAAATCTCAAAACAAGAAGCACATGAATAAAATAGGTCACATGCTAACAATGTAGGGAAAATGTCATTTACCATTTCATAAATGTAGCATCAACATAATAAGTATGGCAAGGAAATGAAACAAACATATAAGATTACACATATATGAAATACCATAACACATTAATGTTCAAACCATAACTCACCAACAGCAGCTAATTGTTGCTTCCACCCACTACCGGGAGGCCGGCCCCGTATTCGCTTCGGCCCAGGAGTAATGGACCCACCACTTGAAGGGTTACTAGACAGAGGAGACAATGCTAAAGACATGTTTGTCCCATCAGGACCATATTTCCTAGGCCTACCTCTTTTCTTTTTCACTGGATCACTACCACTAGGTGAAACACTAGAGGCCATACTAATATTAATTCCATGACCAAAATTGGGTGATGGATTCTCAACTTGGTAAGTTGAGTTCACATTACCAGTACTACTACTCCCTACATTGGACTGAACTGCAATATTAGCATTTGTTAGGGACTTAAAACCAGGTGATACAGGTACCCCACCTGGTGTCCCAGTTCCACTAACAGCACCAGAACTTGGTCCTGAACCAGAAGCACTAATCCCTCTGTTAAGATAGTAATTAGCTGCAGAACCAGATAGTGTCATCCCTTCTCTTAAATCCATGCATTTACTCACTAAAATTTACACTCCAGAAAAAGAAAAAACTGAGTCTTGATCCTTCTATTTACTAAAGATTGTAACTTTTTGGAGTTTAATCAACCAAAACACAAAAACCAACAACAGAAACCTAATTAAACTAAGAAAAAAAGCTTTTTTAAAGAATTCCTAACAAGGGTTTAAGATGGGTTTTTCAGGAAGTTGAGGAAAGAGTTAAAATAACAAAAAAAAATGAAATCTTGGAGTGAGGAAAAAAGTAAAAGTTGAATTTTGAAGGAATAAAACTACTAAAGATCATACATTTAAGCTTTACTTAGAAGAATGCTTAATATTTGTAGCTCTAAAAGCCCACCCCACATAGTAATTTTGAGTGAAAAAGATGAAAAAACTGTGCTAAGGCACATCAAACAGGAAAAGTGAAAAGGAAAAAAGAAAACCCTAGATTTGAAATGAGAGAGAAAGAGAGGAGTGATTGAACTGAACTGAGTTTTTTGGGGAAAGAGGAAGAGGAGAGTGAAGACAAAAGCAAAGTGAAATAGTAGTAGAAAATTTTCAGCTTTTGAATTAAAGTAAACAGAAGCCACCTTTCTTCATTGAAGTAGAATATAATAATAGGATTATTTATTTTTAATGTGGGGGGTGGGGGGTGGGGGATTTAAGGGGTTTGGAAAGGGTTTAATAAGTCAGGAATGATGTAAGGGTTTGTTTGATTTGTCACATGTGAAAAATATTTTTAATTCAGCATTATATCAAAAATCATTCTAATTAGTTGGATTGATAATGAGGGTATTAGAATTAATTTTGTTGAGTTATATTATAAGTGTATCATGCCAATTGATCCTTTTTTCGTTATTAGAAAGCTGAACAAACCTATTTTTAATGGGATTGTCGTTACTATATTCATGAATACATAGCGCAAATACATGTTAATACAGTTGCGTACAGCCGGACTGTCCTATTTTTAAAGCGTTTTTTGCTACTTTATTCATGAATACAGCAACGCGTATACAACGAATACCATAACAATTGAATAATTGCTATAGGTAGTAATTATGTATATGATAGCTATACAGAGTTAATAGCCACTAAACAATAATAATTTCTAAAAATTCCTCTATATCAAATTAACATGCTTGACTAATTTGCATTTGCATAAATGACCATTTTGGAGCCACTTTTTAAATATTGTCACCGTTAGCCCATGAATTAAATTTGTCTGCAAAAACAAAAATTCATCCAGCAAATAGCAATTTTGAATGGCAAAATTTAGCTCATTGAGCTATACTAGGTATAAATTTTAAATAGTGAACTCAAAAATGATCGTATGGCGCAAATACCTCAACGTTTCATATCGAAATATTCTTTATCCTCAATATAAAAATGGGATTTTTACCTTCCTATACCATATATGAAACCTTATTACCCTCAATGTTTAGGGATTGTGTTAGTTACATTTTAGCATACCAAATTACCATTTATATACCACAATTCAAATTAAGGGTATAATTAATGCTTCATTTACATTAGGCGTTAATTTAGGAGCGTATATTCTCCCATTTTCGTTTACCCGCCTCTCTCTCCTCCCACCCCCCCACGTTTTACCTTCACTTAATTCCCTCATTTTCGTATACTCGCCTCTCACCTACGTTTACCATCAGTTACCCACGATTCTACAATTTTCTTTTCCAGTTAATTTCACAAAATCCTATTTTGAAGTTGCATTTGTTTTTTCAAGTCCCAAATCATGAAAAAAATCAGCACTCCAAAAAAAAAAGCTTCAAAAGCTACATTAGTTGATATCCCATCCTTTGATTTGGGTGTTTTAACACCAAAATCACCACCCAAAATCGCAAAATCGACACATGCAAGTGAACCTACTACTAGTATTTCATCTCCTAGACAAATCCGTGCGGAGATGAGAACCAAGCATTTGCACGATGTTGATGCTGGTGGAGGTGATAAACCAGTCGAGAAACAACTCAAACGAAAGGGCAAAGAGTTGTGTGTAGATGATGATTTTGTTGAATATTCTCTTAAAATTCCATCTGTGAAAAAACCCAAGGTCTCTCCTTCTTCATCAAAACCGAAAAAGAAGAAACCCTCCAAAAAAGTACCAAAATTGGTTCACAAAAAGATTTTGGTAAAGGTAAACACTAATTATTTTTCTTTACAGTTTTTTAGTGTGATTTTGGTTGTAAAAATCTGTTGTTCAAGTGTTTTTTGGTAAAATGTGGAATTGTCCAAATTTTGTAGATTGTTTGTCTCAATTTTGTAAGTTAATTGTAATTGTGATTTTTAGACAGTGCATAAATGTAGTCATTTTGTAGTTGTTTTGTAGTCTGCTGGATAAATTGTAGATAAGGTATATTTTTCACTTTTGTATGCTGCTACATTTACCTTCATACTAACTACAATTAATCTACATTTTGTGAGTTACTTGAACTAACTGTTATATTTTTGTAGTTATAGAGTTGTGGTTACCCTTTTCTTCCTTATTGTTTTGAGATAATGTTTACATGTGTAGATGTACTGTATTGTTTTGTAGTTATAGGTGTGGGTAGGTTGTTCTTCTTTTAGTTATATTTTGTATTTATCATGTAGTTATATGTAGATTACTGCTTCTTTTTTATGCTAACTACTAATGTTCAATAATTTTTTATTTTCTGCATAATGGCCATTACTTTGCACCACAAAATGTTGATTATGGTGTGCTTAGATTCCACAGTTTGTGTGATCCGAGCATACCTAGCCAGATAAAAGCTTTACTCTCTCCAAATGCTTTAAAGCTTTTCCAAAAAACTTGTTTTGGTTACTTATTTGGTCTCCCCACAATCAGTATGCAAAACCAAGCAATTCATCTTCTGATGAAGTATGAATTGTCAAAGTCTACTGACTCATATTTTTCAGTACTATTGAAGGGTGAAAAATTGAATTTTTCCTTGAGAGAGTTTGGGTTGATTACTGGTCTAAATTGTGTGAATAAGTTTTCAGACTATGGTTACACTTCCACTTATGTTAGTCATTTAATGACTACCTATTTTTCGAACAAACAAAGGGTTGAAAAGTGGCATTTGAAAAATGTAATCACAAATAAAGCTTGGGCAAAAGATGAGGATGCAGTGAGGTTGTGCATTCTTTATCTGTTGGAATTTTTTGTTTGTCCTTCTGATAAAGACCATGTGTCTTTCATAGACAAGTTTATGTTCTTTCTGATAGAGTCTGGTAATTTTGAGTCATACCCATGGGGTATCAATACTTTAAGCAGGTTATTGAATCTGTCTGACATCGTCTTAATCCCCATGTACATTCTTATGATACGGGGATGCTCATTAGCCTTGCAAGTGTGGCTATATGAGTGTTGCTCGTCCGTCAGTACAGAGCTTGCTACGAGGTATTTTGAATCTATACCTCGCATTTTAAGATGGTCAGCTACAAAGGGCCAGATTTGGTTAACTGCAATTGAAGAGAAGATGATCAAGCCTGAGTGGCTCAAGGTATATTTTTTCACTTTTGTATGATGCTACATTTACCTTCATAATAACTACAATTAATCTACATTTTTTTATTTACTTGAACTAACTGTTATTTCCATCATTCAGTTCACAAGCATCACTGAATCTGGAGAAGAGATTGGAGTGCTTAATCTGCCAGACAAGATTCAGTATGAAGATGCACATGGTGCTCAATCATCACATGTTCTAATTGATGTTTCTCCAACATTTGAACCCAAAGATACAGATTGTCAAGAGGACACTGAATCTGTGACTAGCAAGCTCAGGAAGTTGGAAAAGGGGATTGAGCAGGTAATATAAATAACTACAATATAAAGACAGTTTTTGCTACAATTTAACTTCATTCCATAACAATTATTGTATGTTATACATTGTAGTCAATTTGTGGTATAATTCTATATTGAGCCCTGTTGGTATTGCACAAATCTTTGTTAAATTGTAGTGGAACTGTAGCACTTTGAATAAGATTACCAACTAATTATATATTTAATTTTTAGGTTGATGGAAAGTTAGCTGAATTTAGGAAGACTGTTTTTGAGGAACTCTCAAGCCTTCGAGAGTTCATAGATGTTTCTGTGAACAGTGTTATGAAGGGTGATAAATATGAGGTATAATGTGGACGAGTCAAAGGTAAGAATTGACATATATTTTTGTAGTAAAACTAATTATGACATATGAATCAAATATACTCAAACATACCCAAAAATTGTAGTTTGCTGGTAGTTCATCCAAAAATAATGACCAACAACAAGGAGAAAACAACCAGCAATTTCAGTTCAATATTGGTGATCAAGTGCATGCAAGCACAAGCAATACAGGTATTTATAGAATTCCTTCAGATATATCTACAAACTTCAAGACATCATTATCTAATTATTATAACCCCCTTTTCACTATGTTTTGCAGCTGCTATTTCTCCGGAACATGTTCAAGCACATGTTGACTTATATCCTAATTTTCAAGAAGCAGCTGGGGCATATAAAGCAGGTATACTATCATACTTTCATTACAATAAGGTTACAATGCAAAAATTTTATAATTCATACTTTAACTACAAATTCCCACATATATCTACAATTCTCATTTTTTAAATTATTTATTCAAGCTGAAGTTTCAACAGAACATCTCCAAGCACACGTTGAGGAAGAACTAGAATTTGAAGGAGTAGCTGAGGCACAACAAGCAGGTATAATATCAGAAGTTCATTATATTCACTTTATATCAACAATATTGTGCATAACTACATACATCTACATTTATCTTCAGAAGCTGAAGTTTCTCCTAGGGGTGTGCCAGTAATGGTTGAGGAAAAACCAGGATTTCAGGAAGGAGCTGAGGTAGAAAAAACAGGTATAGTATCATAATATACTTTTGAAGTAGTAAATTTTTGCTTATACAACTATACAATGATGTTAAGTATGTTATTTTATATGTAACAGATATTGAAGATAACGTTCCACAGTCGCCAATTCACGGTGTGACTGTGAATGAAGTTGTTCCTGAAGGTTTAAGCATTGACAAGAAAGGTCCGACATTGGATGACTTTGAGTTGCCAGACAACTTAACACAATTGGTCATGTATGGCGAGACCATACCAGATAAAGCAACCCCTATTCATCCGGGTAGAACCAGGCAACCGGGGAAACATACACGATCACCTTTCACACCTCTGTATAGTTCTGGAGGCAGCACCTCTGTCGGACCTAAATTTTTGTACCTCAAGCACCCCTTCACAACTGTTATAGGTGAAAATGTAGATGCTGATTTGATAGAAAGGTTCACCAACTGGTTATACCTTCGTAGTGACAAAGTATCTAAGAGGTATGAATGCTTAATTTTACACTTTCATTTCACCATTTTTAAACTTTAAATATGTAATTCATTCTGTCATTTTTTTTATTTGATATTTTTTTGTTATTACATGAGGAAAGAATACTTTTCAAAAAAGGATAACCAAATCAAGCCTTGGTTAGACTTTGGTTGTGAAAAAGGTGGATAAGAAGGACTGGTTTTATGCCCTTGCTCACCCAGGACAAGTCATCAATAACACGGTAAGTATAAAGAACATAATCCTTCACAATATGTGTTTTGTCTTCAGCTGTGTAGTGTAATTGTAGTTATATTGTAGTTTTGTCTTCAGTTGTGCAGTGTAATTGTAGTTATATTGTAGACAAGATATATAGGTTACTATGTTTTGTCTTCAGCTGTTGAATTTGTTCCTCTGTATAGTAGCTAAAGTGTAGCAATCTGTTAGATTATTTGATTAGTTCAAATTGTAGTTTAAGTTGTAGCTGTTATGTAGATAATTGTGGTTACTTTGTATCTTATAGTAGACTTTATTTTATTTTGCAGTACATTGATGTTATTATGTATTATTTGAGAAAAAGAGGCAAGTATGGCCCCAATAACGACACTAGGTTCACAACAATTGATTGCTTTTTCAGGACTAAGATTGAACGAATCTATGACAAGTTCAAAAGTTCTCCACCAGAACTTAAGTATTCGGTTGTTAAATCAGATGATGATGTTGCAGAATATATCCTTGGGTATAGACTTCTTGCTAATGTTGCCTGGAATGTAGTTGACTATGTCATCATGCCTGTGAACATTGTAGAGAATTTCTATTGGTTGTTTCTCGTTTTCGACATAGCGGACAGGCAACTTTATGTTTATGATTCCATGGTGTCTTCAAACCGTCATAATACTGTTGAATCATTGGTTGATAAGTTTTCAATCATTATCCCTCTGTATTTATTTTGCACTGGTTTCTACGGGAAACGAATGACTTTGACTTCAAGACCACAAAGGCATACATTGAGAAACCAGTTACAGACCCTCTCAACATACAGTGGATGGTTGCGGAGATTCCACAACAAAAGGAAGGATCACTGTAAAAAAACTATTCTCCCTTTCTATATGTTTAATTATTTTATTTTAATCAATTGTTACATAATAAAAAAATTTGATCTTATGCAGCGATTGTGGTGTATTTGTGGCGGCTTTTGCGGAGTATGTTAGCCTTGGAGATTTGGCAATCCCAAAAGAAGATCTTTCTGATATCGACCAACACCGTAGACGCTATGGAGCTCTACTATGGGACTATGCTACAAAGAAGCAAGAAGATGGGTCAATCAGTGAAAGTGAGGTTACAGGCAGGCTAGTAAGGTGGAAGGGTGCTCCTGCTAAAAATGAGAGGACTAGAGTACAGAGAAAGAAGAAATAGAGTCTTGTGTTCCTAGTTTAGTTGATGTCATTTTGTAGTTGAAGTGGAATACACTGTAGGAAATATGTCATTTTGGTTGTTTACATCACTTTATCTTTATTACATTAAACTCGAGTACTCTGATTTGCTAGAATACAATTTGCCTTTAATCTTCAAGTAATTTTTATGAAATATTTTCAAGTTGTAGGTAATTTCTGTATATAACTGTCATTTGTAATTAAGGTACACAACCAAAATATGAAATAAATACAGGAATCATATAAATAAATTATCCACAATTAATCTACAAATCATCTACAAATTATTAACAAGACAACAATTTAAATACATTTAAACTACATTTTAACTACAAATTATTAACAGGACTACAATTAGACTACATTTAAAGTACATTTTAACTACAATCTGGAAACAGTTTACATTGAATGAATTCTTCATTAATATTAGTTGTTTTGTATATAGTAAATACTAAAGTTTAACTAAGCTATAAAAAAAAGACAAATTTAGATGCCTGACAGAATACATAAAATCATATTAAACGCAAATACACAAATTGTAGTATACTTCATAATTATCTTCATAAAATTGAACGATTACACAAAAAAATCAGATAATTTGAACTCACTAACATTTATTTTGAATAACTATTCTAATTACATGATATTCATTTCTTTTTGGGCGCATTCTTGCAAGTTCTTTTGTTATGTCCTTCACCTCCACAATTTTCACATGACACCTTGTACTTCTTTGACTTTATTTCATCAAATATTTTATATCTTTCCTTGTGAGGTCTCCCTGGCTGCCTTTTATCTCCCGCCGGTGGCTTTACTACCTCATCCAAAATATGTTGTGCCACATCCCATTTGCTTTCATCAGGAAGAGGATTTACTGGCATTTCATAGGTAAGCAGAAGGCTCTTCCTTGTGTAATACGGAGAGCAATAGTTTTCGTATGTTTCCTTCCTATGCCTTAATGCTGCCAAAGCATGTGCATATGGAAGTTCATCAAGTTGGAATTGTCCGCAGCTACATTTCTTGTTTTTTAGACACACAATGTACCACTTCACACCATATAACACAGTATATATATGATCTGTTGAAGCCCTCACCTACAATTGAAGAACAAACAGAAATAATAATATATCAATCATTAAAAAGGATTATCCACAACTTACCTACAAATCAGCTACAAATACATTACAACTTATCTACAATCTACAATTACCCACAATTTGACTACAGTTTATCTACAATCTGGAAACAATGCATATTAAACAATTTATTTTTTTTGCACCAAACAAACAGATCTTACCCTTAGTTTCTGAGATAATGTATTGTTGTCATCCAATTCTTTGTTGAATTTGTACCCAAGGTATGTAAAAGTACCTTTTGCCTTCAATAACTTCTCTTTCGTCCAACATTCAAGAAGCGTCCTCATATACTCTAATAGATCAAATATTGGCAGCTCTCTTGCCTCTTTTGTTACATCATTCAACGACTCGGCAATGTTTGATGTCATAGTAAAAGTTCTATTCACCGTTGCATGTACTCTTGACCATCTATGATAGCCAATATCATATAGGTAAGATTTCACACGCGGGTCTACCTCTTAAATCTTCAACATCCTTTCATTAAATTCATCCAGAGTGTATGACCGTGATGTATCAAAGCACAATTCATGTAATTGTAAATGTCCCTTCTTGAATTTGGACCTTATATTTATCCAAATATGCCACATGCAAGAGTAGTGTGGCATGCCCGGATAGACAATTGATGTTGCCTTCAGTATACTCTCATTCCTATCTGAAACAACACACATTGAAGGTCTTTCACCATATGCCTCCTTGAATTGCTCAAAGAACCACTTTCAAGATGCGTCGTTTTCAGAATCAACCACAGCATATGCAAGGGAAATATAGTACCTACATTTTTAATTCATAAAATGTTAATTGGCAGCCCTAAAAAGGTATATAAAAATATAATTAAATAACAACTACAATATATATTCAGAATATAGATAATTTATCTACACTTTTTTCCTTTAGCTACAAAATAACTACAATTTAACTACAATTTAACTACATTTTATAGAATGCCTACAAAATAACTACAAAATTATTACATTATTTACCTGCTGCATCCATGGTGCTTGCTGTCAGCATAATCCCCCTGTAGGCTGACTTTAAGAATGTCCCATCAACCACTACTACCGGCCTACAATGTTGCCAACCATTTATTGATGTACAAAGAGCAACAAATGCGTATAAGAAGCAATCATCTGCTGCCTTCTTCAATTTAACAACAGAACCAGGATAATTCTTCTCAAGAATATAAAAATATTTGGGTAATTTGTTGTAGGAGTCACACGGATTCCCTCTCAAAAACTGTAAAGCTTTTTCCTTTGCTCTCCATGCTTGCATGTAGCTTAGGTTCAGTCCATGTTCGGATAACATGTCAGTTTGTATGTCCTTTGGTGTGTAAACAGTCTTAGGATCACAATACTTTGGAACGACCATGCTACCAACTACAGCTGCAGTACGTTTGTGCTGTATGAATGTTTCGTCCAATAAGGAGCATGTGTGTTGTCGGCTGAAACTCCTTGTCTTGAACATTGCCGAATCATTAATTGACGTTGCCTTGAAGTGCCATTTACAGTTTTCAGCAACGCATATAAGCCAATAGCTACAAAAAAAATACAATATTTAATACAGGCTATAGATGTAGAAGCAACAAAAAGGACTGCTTTAACACAAATTCGTTAAAAACTACAATTAACTACAGTTTAACTACAATTAAACTACAATTTATAAAAACCACATATCTTCACTAAAACACTGCTTTTACTGATATATCCTCCACAAATAAATCCATACCTTCTATGACTAGATCTTTTTACTCTGAACTGGAACTTGTGCATCACAGAAAAATTCTTCATTGCAGCAACTACAATTTGCTTGTCCTGATAAACTTGTCCTTCTTCAATATATGTTTGCGTAGATTCAATTATTATTTCACTTTGATATTCCTCTGTAGCTGGTGAGGATGGAATTTCAAGTAAGTTTAGGGATCCAGACGAACCTGCAGCAACATAGAGATAAATGTAGTAACTATGTAGATAATTTTGAAAACAACATTGCTTTATGAGCTTCAGTACATTGTTTTTTGTAGTTAATTATTAGATAAATGTTGTAATATTGTAGATAACACACTAACACAATAACTCTCTGCAATGTAGAATTAAACATACCTGCACTTGTGTTATCGTTGGTGATTGCCAATTCCATATTGAAATCTCTTACGTTTATACATAAAGGATACAAACCTAAGTTCTTATTCTCCTTTTTGGTCTCCATATACACACTAACCCCCATATCATTCCTAATCTCCATTGGAGAATAATTGTCGTTCACAATGTATTTGATTTCTACAAGGTTATCCGATGTATCAATCGATAGTTGTTCTACAATTGTAGAAATCAGAATTTCGTAGCTTGCATTCTCATCTACCACAATGACATCAACTTCAAAATCTCTAAATCTGACATAGTGATCCCAATTTCCATTCAATTTTAGCATTATTGAGATTTTTGACATGATTTCGTGTAGTTGAGAGAAAAAAGATGAAGAACAGATATAGGTTCGACAATTTGAGTATTGAGGTCGATGAAGAACAATTTTGAATTCTACAATTTGTATTGCGTTGTAGAATTTGTAAAAGCAATTTGAGTACTGGAGCTTCTGAAGCTTGCATTGTTTTAGAATTGTAGTGAATGAGAGAATTACGCAGCAATGAGATCTCTTTCCGTTTCAAAATTCGAACTAAATGTGGAAAGAATCAAACGCAGATTTCGTGCCTTCTTTTTAGCGCGTTTTAAATGGCAGAATCTGCCTAATTATGGATTGGTATATAAATTGTAGTAAAAGTGTGGACTGGGCGGGTAATTAACAAATTATGAACATTTTTGGTAATAAGGTTTCATATATGGTATAGATAGAAAAAAATTCCTATAAAAATCATGTAAAAATAGCACGGTATATCCAGTTTTCGGACTGGTCATTCAAAAATAGTCAGGTTTACCAAGTCAATGAAAAATAGCCACTATTTTGCTGCAAGAGTGACCGGTCCAGCATAAGATACTGGAGTTCGGTGCACCTGTGTATGAACTCCAGCATATTATGCTAGACCGGTATACTTTGTTGGCTCCAGTATAATATACTAGAGACTGGAGCACCGATGCTCCAAACTCCAGTATATTATGCTAGACCGGTGTACTTGCTGGAACTCCAGTATATTATGGTGGAGTTCTAGTGTACTTATGCTGGAACTCCATCATATTATGCTGGAGTTCCAACATACTTATCCTGGAACTCTAGTATAATATGCTGGGGTTCAAGTATACTTATGCTGGAACTCCAGCATAATATATTGACATATTTTTCGCATTTTGAACAGTATTTTCGCTCAGATTTATCTTTACATGAAAAGTGGCTAAATTTCAATTACTTTTGAAACTGAGCTATTTTTGAATGACCAGTTGTAAATCTGACTATTTTTTAATTTCTCCCAAAAATCATAGTATAAACTTGTGCTATTAATACAAGGGGTGATTTTTTATATAAAACTTTTATCTCTATATAATTAAACTTACATTAATATTTCATATGGAATAAAATATAAATTATCAAAAATGTACAAAGTCATGTCCTAAATATAGTATCATGTTTAATTGTTCATATATGTTTATTTATTTTATAAGAATTTATGAGCCATTATTCATTATTAGTAATATGTGAATTTCTACAATAAATGTATAGTTTCATAAAAAAAAGTCCCTAAAATTTATTTGTGGAGATTTTGGGGGGACAGTTGGTGCACCTAAAGTCCTAGAGTACCAAAAATGTCTCTATCAGATTACTATTATTAGTATATCTAATTTCTTAAGGAAAGGCTCTCTGCCCTTTTCTTTCTTAGTTTTCTCTTTTATTCAAGGCCTGTTCTGTACTGTCTAATGAATTTAATGAGAGACCTTTGTGACCTTTGCTTTTTAAACTTTTGGACATTAAAGTGTGACTAAAGAGAGAGACAACAGGGTGATTAAATAGAGGAGAGAGAAAATAAGAGAGTCAAAGTTTTCTGTAAAAGACAAACATAGTCAAACAAGGAGGGAAATTAAATTTTTAGTGGCTAGTGGGACTGTGGGAGGAATATATAAGAGTTCAAAATTATCCTTCATGCCCTTTAATTTTCCACAAACTGACATGAATGGTGTCTCAAAGTTTAATAATAGTAAATTTGACTAAGCTTCTAAAATTAACTTATTTTAAAAAGTATTTTTTTCCGAAATGCTTTCAAAAAGTAGTTTCGGTAAGAAATAGTTTGTATTTGGCTAATTAATCTATACTATATTAAAAGCACGAAAGCCTTATCGAATGTTGTTCACCTTTTTTACCCTTCTAAAATAGAGTTTACACTAAATAATATAGTTATTTTAATTATTTTCTTAATACTTAGAAATAGATATTTATTTATTTTCCTAATATTTAGGACTACACTTGTGTATTTATTAGGAAAACTATTTTTTTAGGACACAAGGCATAACCAGCGGCGGATGTACATTGAAACTTATGGGTGCCCAAACACCCATTATGTTTACTAAAATTGTACTCCATTTTTATTAAGGGTGTTAAACGGGTCGGGTCAGTCCGGTTCCGGATCGGCCCGGATCGGTAGAAGGGGCTGGGTTAAGGGCGACCAACGGGTTGCACCGTTTATATTTAAAATACCGGTTACCCGGACCGGTATAACCCGGTCGATGAACAGTGTTGTTAAACCGGTTAACCGGACTGGCCCATACCGGTTTAACGATAAAAAAAATTGATTTTTTTTAAAACTTGGCCCAGATCTGACCGTTGGCAACAGTCCATTTCAGAAAATGGTCGTTGCCCAACGGCTGAATTACACATATAGCCCAATTTTGTTTTTTTTTTAAAAGAAAATTAACCTCCCTTTGAAAAACTATAACCCCCCCCCCACTCTTCCTCATTTCTTCACTTATCTCTCAATTCTCATATTCTCTCATTCTTCAATCTTCATTCTTCACTATTAAAGTGCAATCAACTATTTGGCTCTTTTTTTTGGAAATTTAATTTATCGCAGTATTTATTATTTGAAGTTTGAACAATTGAACTTCAAAATTGGAACAATTGACGTTTCTTTGTGGTAACATTGGAGTTGCGAAATCATCAAGTGCTCAATTTATTGCCGAATTCGGTGCACTCCCTCCAACTCTTTCTCTTATTTACTATTTTATTTGCATATTTATTTGTTGCTAGTAATTAAATTTTTACAATGTGTTTAATGCTGCAAAAAGAGTTTGTAATAAGGTTACTAATCGAAAAAATAAAAAAAGAGCTAGTACTTCAGCTTCAGCATCTGGTAGTAACTTAAATACCTCTCCAAATATTCCGGAAACATTACCTGATAATAATATAGATTATGAACAATTGCAGGAAGATTTTGGTATAGATGATAATGAATTAAAAATAGAAGATGAGATACCACTTACACCTAGTAGTGTTGGAGCTGCTAGTAGGGGTGGTGTTAGTAGTAGACCACTTGTGGCCCCGACTAGTAATCGTAGAAAAAGAAGTAAGGTTTATAAATTTTTTGAGGAAATAGAAGGTACTGATAGAGTTAAATGCAAACTTTGTAATGATACTTTTAAACATAAGACTGGAGGAAAATTAGGGGGGACTGGAACACTTAGTAGACATATGAGAATTGAGCATCCTATAGAATGGGGATCTGATGGAGATGGAAATCAATCAACTCTAAACCCTACTACTAGAGGTCTTGTGAAATATGATAAAATGAAGGATCGTGAGGAGTTAGCAAAAATAATTATTTTGGGTTGTGTACCTTTTTCTTTTGCTTCTTCATCATATCTTATTATGTATATTCAAAGGATTTACAATCCTTTATTTAAAGGTATCTCTAGAAGTACTTGTAGATCTGATATCTTTAGACTTCATGGAGAATATCAAACATACATATGTTATTTGTTTAGCCACCTTCCTCGTAGAGTTTCTCTAACTTCTGATATTGGCCATGATGTTAATGGAAATGATTATTTGACAATTACATGTCATTGGATAGATGATACTACTTGTATGCAAAAACGTATTATCGCTTTTACATATGATGAAGATCAGAGTCATACTGGTGCGTTTATAGGTAGTACTATTTGTGAAGTTGTTGAATTTTATAATCTCAAGCAAAAAATATTGTGTATGTCTTTTGATAATGCTTCTAACAATAATGCCGCAATTTCAATATTAAAACTGCATTTGCAACCACCTCTTGATTAAAATTTTCATGTTAGGTGTGCATGTCATGTTTATAATTTAATTGTTAAAAGTGGCCTTGATTTATTTTCAACTGAGATTACTCATGTTAGAAGAGCAGTTGGTGTTATTCAAGGAAATAATAGACAATCTAGAATAAAGGAATTTAAGAATAAGTGTGTCCAGTATAACCTTAAACCCAGATTCATGCCAGACGAAATTGTTACTAGATGGAATTATACATATATATTTTTAAAATGTTGCTACAAATATGGATTCCCAATAACTGAAGTTGCTAATGCGCATTGTACTAATCCAAACCGTATGTTAACAACTACTACTTGGGAGGTCATTAATGATGTTGTTAATTTTTTACATAAATTTTATACAGCTACTGTTGAGTTTTCTGGAGCATATTACCCTACTGTTACTATGGCTTTAATACATATAGCTGAAATTTCTTTTCTACTCTTTGAATTTAAGAAGAAAGAAAAATATGGGGTTGTTGTTGAAAAAGTGCAAGCAAAATTCAAAAAATATTTCTTTCCAATTCCTTCGATTTACTTAATTGGTGTTGTTTTAAATCTTTCTATTAAGATGTCTGATTGTCACCAGTTAATGAATGTTTTATATACTTATATGGAGATTGGACCAACTGAAACCCCAAATTTATATACTTGTATGAACAAGCTAAATGAATATTTATAACAATTATATAATTATTATGCAAATGTAATTGATGATGATGCTCTTAATGTAGGCAATGTTAATCCCACTATGCATTGTACCACTTTTGCTACTGTGGATGATGAAGAAGGCCTTGATAGTTTTAATATTTTTTCTACATTTTCTAACACTCAAACTAGTAGCACAAACATTGATGAACTTCAATTCTACTTGCAGAAGCAAAAAGAGCCTCGCACAAAGGAATTTTCACCGTTGGGATGGTGACATGAGAATAGAAAACAATTTCCTATTCTTTTCGCTATGGCTCGGGACGTGCTGAATGTGCCAATTTCAACTGTTGCATCAGATAGTGCATTTAGTCAAGCAAGACAACAACTTGGAGACACCCGTCACTCATTGGGAAGCAATGCTTTGGAAGTTTTAGTATGTTTCAAAGATTGGATTAGATCGGAACGAAGAAATCAAGGACGTGAAGATGTTGATAGTCCAGAAGACGAGGAACTTGGAGATATATTAACACATGGTAACCCATCCGAATTTAACTTTCTAGAAGAAGGTCACTCAGTTCATATTGATTATGAAGAACTTACTAAGGCAATGCAAAACCTTTGAATTTACTCTTTTTTGGTTAATTTACTTGTTGTTAAATGTAAACCTTTCAATTTGTACGTTTGAATTTTGAAATAAATGTAGCACTTGCAATTTATAAGTGCAATTTTTCCCCATCTTCCTTGTATTCTTTATATTAATACTTTGTATTAATATAACTTACAATAGTTATACAAAATACAAAAAAAATTAAAAAATACACTAAACACTAAACCCGGCCCGCCCCCTCAACCCGTAACCCTTACGGTTCATTTTTTACCCGGATGAACCCGAATCCGTTAAACCCGGTATGCCCCAACCCGTAACCGGTCCGAACCATAACCCGTACGGGTACTAAAATTCCCTACCCAGTCCGGCCCGGCCCACCCGTTAAACACCCATAATTTTTATGTTGGAAACTAATACTACTAATACACAACATATTGATTGAGCACCCATCACGGAGAGTAGATATTTAGTTAAACACGGTTGAGCACCCCCGACTTAAAAATTCGAAATCCGCCATTTGGCATAACCTATTTTAAGTGTGTTCTTACTAGGATTCCTTTGCAAACTTCCAATACCTAATATCCTATAGCGTGAAACTTTTCCCTCCGTAAACCCTAAGAAGTCTTCTAAAACATTACACCATAGCATAAATAATCTTAATTCAAAAAAAAAAAAAAAAAAACACATGTCAGATAGATATAATTATCTTCATAATTATGAGCAGTTTCTTCCTCTAGATACTATCAAATCCAAATATATTATGAACCCTAAGCAATCACTTTTTTTTTTGAAATAAATGTTCTCAAAGAATAAAATAATTTGTTCCAGAAAGTAATTCTATCTAAAATTATCAAAAAAATAAATATAACAAAAACCATAAATATTTAACACATCTAACAACCTAATAGTTTGTAGAATAAGTTATATACAGTTAATTGTCACATAATTAAAGTTGATCGAAATATTAACTTTCGTATCTATTAAAAATTAAATTATTTCTTCAAAAATAAATTTACATTTAATTATTTTACATATTTATATGGAAGAATTTGCCTAATATTTAGAACTTTAAACTCAACGTAATTTAACTACAATTCTACAGATAATTTTGAATGGAATTTGATTTAAGGTCTATATCCGCACAAAAAACGTTTTAAAAATGAAATGTGATCCCATTATAATAGTATGTTTTTCCATTGTAAGTACACACATAAGTTCAATTTTTTTTTTTAAAAAAAAACAATATCATAAGTTACTCAAAATTATTATCGATAATTGTCTAGGGTAGTAGTGAGCCGGCAACATAAAAAAAGATATAGATTTGGGATCAACATATATATTTTTAGAAAGTTATACATTTTATTTTTATTATGTGATTTTTAAAAATTATTTACTTATTGACATGGGGAACATGCGCAAAGCGCATATCCTAAGACTAGTTTCAAAAATACTTCTCCGCAACAATTAGTGTTTAATCAAGCTTTTAAAAAGTGTTTCTAAGTATATTTTTACTCGAAAACGCTTTTCAAAAAATTACTTTTGAAGAGAAACTAGTAGTTTTTTTTTTTCTACTTTAAAAAAATAAATTCCTTCTAAGAACTTAACCAAATAGTTTAATGTTTTAAGAAAGCAATTTTGACTAAAAAGGAAATACGTCTAGCTAAAAAAGGCAGCTTGACCAAACAAGCTACAAGTTTCATTAAAATGTAAGAAGTGTTATGAACTCAAATTTACTCTTCTTGGTACCTTTTCTATTGTTTTGTTTGTAAAAGACACAAAATCAATGTAATTTTTCTTATATGTACGAACAAATATTAAAGAATATTCAGAATTTTTTCAAAATTTATATTCATCATTTTTCCCCTTAAAAACTCTAATTTCAAAACAAAATGAATTATTTATGTGATATAACGAAGACGGTGATATATCTTTATTCCACACACAAATTCAAATGTATAAGTTATTCGCATTTCACCACATTCAAAATACTATTTGCATAACCGTGGGCGATTTTGTGTCATTTCTCAATTGCACTTGAGAATCTAAATAAAAATAAATACAAAATGAAAAAATGACACTTTATAGCTGTAAAAATAATAGTCGAAAAATGTATAAAATTTGTATATTTTTTTGTAGATATATACATTTTGTATGTTGTCGCACCTCCTTTTTCCGCGCCCGCGAGGGGTGAAGGGGGTTTTCTCCAATTAAAGGACAGTCGAAACGGGATTTGTTTGTTTGTTTCAGAGTCGCCACCTGGGAATTTTGAGGCGTCCCAAATCACCAATTTTAATCCCTGAATCGAGGAGAATATGACTCTGTTTATTATTCTGCGAACCAGAAATCCGGATAAGGAATTCTGTTAACCCGGGAGAAGGTGTTAGGCATTCCCGAGTTCCGTGGTTCTAGCACGGTCGCTCAACTGTTATATTTGGCTTGATTATTTTGATTTATTAAATACATTTTTATTGCATGATTTTATTGTTACCGCTTCTATTTAAATTGTTTATAATTAAAGACCCTTCTTCGAATCGAATCACGCGTACGTGTATTCGTTTTATATATTAATATTTTTTAACGTGAAAATCGTGTCACGCGTACGTATACACAATATAATAATTATTATTTATTTATTTTTTCGAAATTTTTTATTATATATAAAAAAAACTTAAGTTCGAAATTGTGCTAAAATAAAATTATGAACGTTCGTCGCTCTTGTATAATTAAATATTGAACCGCACATCTCGAGTTATATGAAATTAATATTGATATTCTCCGAAGAGCCCCCTTTTTATTAAATGTTCTTTCGAAGTTGCGCGAACGCATAATCCGAATTGCTTTTAGAAATATAATCAGGTTACGCGAACGCATCCCTAATCACGCAAAAGATTCTTAATAATAGTATAGATTTTCCATAAATGTTTATTGCATCTATCTATTTTAAATGTAAGAATCGTGGAGAATTACCGATTGGGATGCCACCAAATTTCTTGACAAAGAATTCAAAATTTATTAGGCGTTGCTACAAGTCTTATTTTACGCGTATGAATTATATACCTCAAAACTATTCAAATTTTAAAGAATTAATGATATGAAAAAGAAACAAACAACATGTAACTAAAAATACTACCATTTTTATCGTGGATACAACATTAACATATCCAAAAATTGAATCGCATATAAAACTGGAAAAAGAATTAATTTGATAAACAAATTAATAGTTTCTGCAGAACTTTTATTGTTACATTTAATGCGAATTCTATTTCTACATATCCTTGACATAAAATGTTGCAATTCGTGCTTGTAAATCCCATATCCTTATCATATACTTGTTTTTAGTCCAAAGTTATAATTGTTTGGTTAATTTTGCTTACGAAGATTGGGTTTGAGATAAATAAACCAATTCTTATATTCTGCCTATGCGAATATTTGCAAACACTAACTCTATATTTTGTAAAAAATCATTGACATTATTTCATATATTAAAAGAAATGAGTTGATCGCGTTCCTAAAATAACTAAGCCATTTGTTATTAAGAAAGAGAACTAATCTACCAATTGATTTAATACTATATTAACCAACTAAAACAAAACTGAAACTTAAACTAATAAAATTTAAATGAGTAAGAAGACATCCTTATAATCAAACTTCATTTACTTGCCATGTTGAAGCTTTTCATGACATGAATTTTCAGATATGTACCTGATATTGGAAGCAAAAGAAAATGATGATGAGAATCAGCAGCAATAATAACAGTACAATAGCAACAACTGCCCAGCAACAGTAACAACCCAGTAACAGACCAGTGGAGTAGTAATCCCAAAAACAAAAGCTTTAAGCTTTAAATAAAACAACAACCATTAATACTAATTTCTAACAAAGAAAGAAAGCAGTAGATTTTTTTTAGTTTTATTTTTTATTTTGAAAACTTAAATATTTTTCGGAATTTTTTCTCTCTTCTATTCTCTGTCCGTTTTTTTTTTCTCTCTCTGTATTTCTTGTTATGTCTTGTGTTCAAGACTTCACATATATATAATCTCATCCCATAAATCTTTTAATCAATTAAATCAATACTTTTTCTCTACCCAACCCATTATCTTTCCACTCATCCCCATTACATTAAATAAACATATCACACCACCCCCCATTATATTTTGTCCCCCATGCTTTATTTAAAATAATGCAAGATTCCCCTTTAATTTAAATCTTGTCCCCCATTTATATTAAATAATCATATCACAACCCACCCCATTTCATTTTGTCCCCCATGCTTCAAATAAACAATTTCAAAATGTACAATTCCTAAACTACCCCCTCCAACCTTACTGAAATTACCAAACTACCCCTGAACGTACTACAAATTTACCAAATTACCCATCAGCTATAACACATCATTTAATCAAACATAACCAAAATATAGTCAATATGATCAATTTCTAACAATGTTCAAACAACAATATGAACATGGATGAACATCATAACAACAATATCACATGAACATGATTTTAACAACATTTCAACAACAAATCACATGAACACAAATTGAACAACAAAGAACAACTAAAATTTGATTGAACAATATTTTGGCAACAAACAATTCTATTTTCGGATTCAACAACAACAACAAACAAAGTATGAAGATTTCTAAATTCAATCATATTGAACTTAAAATCAACTCTAACAATATTACAACCAACAATTCCTATATTAAACTTAAACAACAAGATTATGAGACAAATTCAAGAAATAATCATAAATGATAAACAAGAAATCAAACTATACAAATTTCGGATTCAAGAACAATCAAACAAAGTATGAACATGAATTGAATCTATTTTAAGACAACAAACATGACGGATTAAACGATTAAAACAATATATTCCTTTAATACAACTAAATTCTTTAAACAAATAACAAGATCGACGAAGAAACAATTATGAACTTAAACTTGAACTTAACAATATTAACAATTTCTAACAATACATACACATGAAACAAATTGAAGAAATAGTTGATTAAATTTCAATTTGAATCTAACAAACATCAAACTAACAAATACTTACTTAAACAATAAAACAAACATGAAATAAACATGAAAACAACTAATTAAACTTCCATTTTAAAATCTGAAAATTAATTTAACAAACAACACATGAACATGAACTAAAAATTAATTCAAACGATAAACAAAACAAACATTTGTTGATTTTAGATTTGAAAATATCAAAACAAAACGGACAACATAAAACTCAAAAACTACTAACCGGATCGAAATGAAATATGTACGGATTGTTTCGACGAACCTCGAATGGGAATGAATCTGTCCGGATTCGACAACAAACTCAACGACGAACTCAAGACGAAGCTTGACGACCTCGGCTGAAACTCGACCAAACGATATGGTGGCAGCAGCAACTGAAACAAAATAAGTTGCTCGTCGTGGCAACAACGCAGCAAAACAAGGCGGGTTTGGACGTAGCGAAGCAGGAGGAAGACGCTATGGTTTCAGAGAACGGACAGCAGCAGCCATGTGCGATGGAGGTCGAAACTAAGGCAACAACTATCATGGGTGTCGAGCTTCAAACTCGACGCCGGAGAAGACGAGACAGTAGCCATGGTTACGAGCAGCAGCAGCATGATGGAGGGGACGGAAACAAACTACCACGACTAGGCAGCCATGGATGTCGAGCTCAAGCTCGAGCTTGACGAAAGACGAAGAAGATGAAGTGACGACGCAGAGATAGCTACGCGGACAGCAGTAGCTATGGTTCTTGAGGTCGTTTGGTCATGACGAACTATTTGTTGATGGTGTTTGGATGAGAGGGGGTGGGGTAAAAGGCAGCCATGGTTGTGCTTTGGAGTTGTGAGGAAGAAGAAGGAGAATAGGGGGGCGGATGCTTTCCTTAGTTTTTAGGGGTTTTTCTTCTTTTTTCTTTTGTTTTGTGTTGTAAAATGTAAGACAAAAGGGGTTTGGGTCTTTTGGGTTATGGACTGGGTCGACCCAGTTCGAAATGGACTGGGTCGTAGGGAAGATTGGGCCATTTTTTGGGCCTATAGCTTGAAATTGAAGAAGAGGCCTAATTCCGACTTTCTTTATATTTTCGCTCTCTTTTCTTCTTTTATTTTTCTAAAACTAAATTATAAAAATACTTAAACTATTATTAAGAACTAAATTAAGTTATAACAGCGCAAATTAACTCCCAATAACAATTAACGCACAATTAAGTATTAATTAAGCATAAAATTGTATATTTGGACATTAAATGCTAAAAATGCAAACGATGCCTATTTTTGTAATTTTTAATTTTTGTAAAACAAATTTAATTACTAACAATTGTAGAATTAAATTCTATATGCAAAATGCGACATATTTTTGTATTTTTTATTAATTTAGCAAATAAACATGCACAGATAAATGCAAATAATTATTCAAAATATCACAAAACATCACAAAATTGTACACCAAGAAAAATTACTTTATTTTTTTTGAATTTTTTGGGAGTAATTCTCATATAGGGCAAACATCACGTGCTTACATATGTTATATACAAAAACTATACGAATTTTATACACTTTTCGACTACCAAATTGTTTACTCTCAAATTCAGATAACAATTAAACTTAAGGATATGTGATTTCGTTCAATACTAATTGATAAGCAAGAAAATAAATGAATAAATTAGAGAATAAAATAAATCAAACCAGTATGCTAGCCAGGTCTCGACCTCGACTTGCGGTAGTCTCGAGGTAGGATCGTAAGAATAATAAATGATAAAGCAACTCTGATGAACAGTAAGTGAAATAGCAGGAAAGTAATGAGTATATATATTCTTGTCAGTGAACAATGATGATGCTTACAAATTAATGGGATCCCTCTTTATATAATAGAGGAGACCTAAATAAGGTACATTTCTTATTATAGCACGTAATCATGTTAACATCTGATTAACCGCCGTAGATTGATCTGTTCCGAGAGTCATGCCACGATCCTCGACCAATCGCGGATATCTTGCCTTTTCCGTTATCAGGTTATACCGATGTCACTCGAAGTCCGTCTCTTTCTGGCCGCGATCGGTGTTGACCTCGGTCCAGACTCGACGTTCTAGTTCTTTGACGCGACATTCCTATCTCGACCAAAGAATGAAATCGGGTAGCCCCGATTTCTACCGTATACAGCTAATCCCCTCATTTCTTAGAGTAAAACGATAAGAAACGACTTGAGCCCCGATAATAATGTCATCCTCGTGACGTAAGCGATCAAAGTGACTGAAGCATCCCATCGACACCGTTCCCCAAACCATTAATGCTTGCCAGTGGACGGTCGGTCACTAGCGCCACCGAACCGTCGTCGTTATTCTATAAGTACATGCTCTTTGGTTGAATCAAAAGTTTACTTTCACCTCCACCAAGTTTTCTAAGCCTCTTACTCTCTCTATCTCTTCTTTTTCACCACCCATTGAGTCAACTTTGTTAGTACCAAAAATACTAAATTTCACCTCTTTCCGCTTCCTTTTACCTGATCAATGGCAAAACCCTCCAAGACCGTCCCATAAAAGGAGAAAGCTTCTTCCTCTTCTTCCTGGCTGGCTGGGACAAAACGCCGGTGGAACCGCTCCCGCACGAGTATGTTCCCGATCCTTGCGTCTTAAAATCTGACTTCAAAGTCGAGAACCCTCCATCGGTCCCTAGCTGATGTGAACATGTGTCGAGATACATCTTCTCGATAATGGCGGGTCATCTCGAGGCTGTGAAGAGAGACTGTAACTGGGGGGTCGAGGTTGTGGTACAAATCCCCGCTCACGAAGAGAGTATTACTACCTATGTGGAGGGGTTTATAAATGTCTACACTTACCCCTTCACATTGGGTCCTTTTAACCCAATTGTCGTTGACTTTTGCAAGATGTATGAGGTCACCTTCGTCCAGGTTCATCCCTCATTCTAGCGTATAGTGATCATGCTCTGCTTCTTTTCTAGCAAGACTGAGGGGTTGAAGTTCACTCTCAGCCACCTCATGCGGTTATATCGACCTTGCCTTTTTCGAGGGTTGATCAAACTCCAACGCCGAGCGACAAAGCCCTTGTTTGCGAGCATCAATGAGGACAAGGACTGGGGTTGGACGAGCCGTTTCGTAGGAGAAACTATCGTTCCCTGAGAAGTGGAACCCCGATCGTAAGTAACGTATTACCCATTAGTCTTCGTACTCCGTTTTTGCTTTATGTAATGCTTTTATCTGTTATGCAGCGGTTGCCTAGATGCCTCACGCGGTCCCTGACCTCGAAGACTAGGTTCAGAAGTTGGCCTCGACTTCCTCCCATGTCGAGCGCTCGTGGCGCGATTTAGCAAAAGGGCCGGTGGGAGGCCAAGAATTAAAGTAAGCTTATCCCGTACACTTTTGATGCTTTTTCTCAAGCATTCCTTTTTCTTTATACTTGAATCCCTTTCATGCAGGCCTCGAGGATATTTCTGAAATGAGGCCGGCCTCGCCTGGGAAGAGGCCGAGTCCCCGATTCTGAAGTCAGGGAAAAATAATAAGAGAAAGAGGGTCTCGGAGTCCAAGGACCCCTAACCTAAAAAGACTCCAACTCGAAGATGCATGAGAAGTGTCATCCCTCTGACTATAAAGTTGGTCCGCCAACTGGGGGAAGAATAAAAGGTAGATGAGGGCGATGACTCAGCGCTGGTGGTTCGAGCAAGGAAGTCGGTCGAGGTCGCCAAGCCTTCCAAGCCAGAGGCGATTGTCGAGACCCAGCCTCGTGATGAGAAGGCCTCGAAAGAAGATTCGGTTAAAGCCCCCGAATCATCTGAGGTTGAGGTTATCCCTCGGCTATCAACGAACATATCGGAGGGGGCCAGTTCTGAGATCCCCAGGGCTGAACAGAGCGCCCCGAGCGATTCGCTCGGGGTTATGACAATAGGTCACTCTCCTTCTCTACCAGCCTTTTCCGATGAGGCTATAAGGGATGCTCCAACTCTATAGATCCCTGACATAGGCAGAGTCCCCAGTGAAGAGGATATCTTTCGGGATTGCTTTACCGGGGCCGATGATGCTGCTGACCTCAATGATGCGTCTTCCCTCTTTGAAGAGGCCCAATGCCTTTTATCTCAAGTAAGTGCTAATCTCCGTTGCTTCAATTTTCCTTTCCTTCTTCTCCCTTTTACCTAACTTATATATTTCTTCTCATATAGGCTTTTACCAAGTCTCGGGCCGACCTGAGCTAATGCGAGGTCGAGCTTCAGAAGACCTCGGAGGAGAATGCTCCTTTACAGTCAAAAGGATGAAGAGCTCAGGGATCTTCGAGTAGACTTGTCCCAGGCTCGTAAGGAAGAGGCCGAGCTAGATGAGCAGGTAAATGTACTTTTGAGAAAATATGGGCTTGACCCAAGAGTGGAGGTTAACACCTTGATATCTTAGTTGAAGCAAAATATTGAAAGGATCGAGCTGCTCCGAGGGAGAGCCGGTCAAGTTAAAGCTGACTGTAATCGGTGGAAAGAGAACATGGACCGCCTAGCTGCGGAGAAAGAGGTTGCCTTGGTACGGCTGTCATCAGCCAAAGTTCAACTTCAAAGTACTAAAGAGAAGAGCTCAGCCCAAGCCAAAAGGATCGAAAAGTTCGAAGCCGAGCTTGCTGAGGCCAAGGCTGAGGTCAAAAAGGCGAAGGCCTTAGCTGACAAGTCCATATTTGTATTCATGTTTGATGCCGAGGCTGCCCAAGCTCAGTTGAGAGAGGCTGTCAATCGAGTGCGGTGGAGTAATAATCTGGCCAAGTGCCAATCTCGGAGGAAGACCCTCGAGGAAATCCATGCTCGAGGTTTTGACCTCTCCAAGGAGATAGCTTAAGTTAAGGTGCTTGAAGCTGATGGCAGTTTGCTTGCCTCCTCCAATGATGACGATGATGATGAAGGCAACCAGGACGGGTCTGATAACGACGAGGGGCCCGAAGGGGAAGCTCCCTCCGAGGGAGAAATCAGCCCCGGGCATATTAGGACTTTATTTTTCCTTTTCTCTTTTGTAAGACCCTTGTCGGTCCCTTGTATATATTTTTGCCCATATATATAAAGAAATTTCTCTTTTGAATGCCCCCTCAAATTTTGTCTTCAAACATGTTCCGTGCCTTGTAAAATTTTAGCACATTTTGATGTTTCAACAATATGTTCGAGATTTTGGTTTTAAATGACTTGATTTAAGCCACAATAATAATACTGTTTTTGTAGTCGGATTCGAGTGAAAACCTGAATTCGAAGTGAAAAAATCCTTAGGTTTGTTTTGAACGACACAAGATCCTCGATCTGTTAGTCGAGTAGGTTCCTGTTTGAATTCGTGATAGGGGGACCCTTAGGTTTGAATCGACTGAGAACGTGTTCTCGAACTCAAAGTGTGTTGGCCCTTGGGCTCTTTGAATTGGTCCGATATGGCCTCCAAAGGATGGCTACTTTTTCCCTCTTTCGGCTCAAAGACTTAGTAAAATTTTCTTATGCCTTAGCATGTATTTTTTTGTACCTGTTTTTAGAGAATTCAAAGGCCTGTTTTTATTGAGGGGTTCAGACGTCTCCGAGCCGCGTTAGTTTGGCCGTAGCCTTTGGGTGTGACACTTGTTCTTACTTTCCCATCAACACTTTAAACGTTTTCAAAGTGTTAGTCCCCGAGAATGATGTCCTTGGCCTACAAATCGAGGGGTGCCTCTTTGAGGTTTTAGATAATTCGAATATGTTGATTTTTGATGGCAGTCCCCGAGTAGGGGGGTTGACCATTCAATATGTATTTATACTTGGCCCTTGAGTCATTTACCGTTCGAGGTATAGTTGTATTCAGCCCTTGAGCCATTTTCACAAAAATCATAAACATGGAGCTTGTATAGTAGAAAATTTTCTTTGAGGTACAAGATATTTGATAAGGAAAAATGCTTCTTTGAATAATTTATACATGTGTACATGTTTTGCCATTAGGGCTTGATTAATCTACATAGATATGGTTCATTCGACCGTTTGGCCCAGTACAAAGTTTCCCTGTCGAGGCCCTTGCGACACGAAGTATTTTCCCTTGAAAATAAATCATCCGAGGATGATGCCCCCATTATTCGAGGTTAAATGTAGAGAAGCCTCGGATACTGTTGAATTGTCCCCAGTTAGCACATATAATTGTTGCCTTGTTAAAAACCTTGCCAGAAAAACCTATTTGGGATAAAAACCGATCTAAGGGAAAAAGAGTGCAACACATGCTTTAAAGCCTAAGGTCCTTGTGTTGACGAGTTTCTCTACGTCTTCGATCGAACACCTGCAATAAGTTAGCACCAGATACGAATGAAAAGGGAGAAAGTCAAACCTTAGCAATAATATCTTTTAAGGAGTGATACATTCCAATTGTTTGACAATTGTTCGCCCTCTATTGTGGCAACTTTGTAAGATCCATTTCCGATGACATCGAGGACCTGGTATGGTCCTTCCCAATTTGGGCTGAGCTTTTCTTCATTCGAGTCTCGAGTATTGAGGGTGACTTTCCTCATGACTAAGTTCCCTATTTTGAGGTGCCGAAGATTGTCCCTTTGATTATAATATCTCCCGATTTGTTGTTTTTGCTCAGCCATCCAAACGAGTGCGACTTCTCGTTTCTCATCCAATAGTTCGAGGTTAATATTCATAGCTTCGTGATCTGATTCTTCCGTTCTTTGTCAAAATCTGGCGCTAGGTTCTCCGACTTCGACCAAAATCAAGGCTTCAGAGCCATATACTAAGGAGAACAGGGTTGCCCCCGTACTGGACCTCGATGTTGTTCGATATGCCCAAAAGACCTCGGGTAAAATTTCTCTCCATTTTCCCTTGGCGTAATTCAATCTTTTCTTTAGATTCTGAATGATGATTTTGTTCGTTGACTCAGCCTGTCAGTTTCCACTTGGATGATATGGTGTCAATAAGATCCTTTTATTTTATGTTCTTCGAGAAACTTCGTTACCTTGTTGCCGATGGAATGCTTTCCGTTATTGCATACGATTTCGGCAGGTATCCCGAATCGGCATATGATGTGATCCTAGATGAAGTCTATAACTTCTTTTTCTCTGACTTTCTCGAAGGTCTGTGCTTCCACTAATTTAGAGAAGTGGTCAATCATAAATAAAATGAATTTAGTTTTACCTGGAACAGATGGAAGAGGGCCGACGATGTCCATCCCTAATTTCATGAATGGCCACGGGGATAAGACCAAATGAAGTTGTTCTCCGAGCTGATGGATCATTGGTGCATACCTTTAGCATTTATAATACTTTCGAACAAACTCCTTAGCGTCTTTTCCCATACTATCCCAATAGTATCCTGCTCTGATGACCTTGTGAACTAGTGATTCGGCACCGAAGTAGTTCCCACAAGTACCTTCATGGACTTCTCGTAGAACATAATCGGTGTCCCCTGGTCCCAACATACTGCTAATGGTCCGTCGAACGTCCTCCTGTATAATGTTCCATCTTCAGTCAATGTGAATCGAGCAACTTTTGTTCGTAGGGCCCTCGATTCTTAAATGTCCGATGGGAGCTTTCCGTTTTTTAAGTACTCGATACATTTATTCCTCCAATCCCAAGTTAAGCTTGTGGAGTTTATCTCGGTGTGACCTTCTTCGATTACTGATCTCGAGAGTTGAACGATAGTCCCTGAGCTGATTTCGTCCTCCTCGACTGAAGACCCCAAATTTGCAAGAGCATCGGCTTCGCTGTTCTTCTCGCGAGGTACGTGCTGCAAGGTCCATTCTTTAAAACGGTGCAAAGTCACATGTAGCTTGTCCCAATACCTTTGCATTCTATCCTCTCAAACCTCGAAGGTTTTGTTTACTTGGTTTACTACCAACATAGAGTCGCACTTGGCTTCAATGACTTCCGCCCCCAAGCTTTTATCTAGTTTAAGACCTGCAATCATGGCCTCGTACTCGGCCTCATAGTTAGTTAGCTTAGAAGTTTTGATAGATTGTCTAATAGTGTTTCCCGTAGGCGGCTTCAAAACACTGCCTAGCCCGGACCCCTTCACATTCGAGGTACCGTCTATGAAAAGGGTCCACACCCCCGATGATGTACCTGATTTTAAGAAGAGTTCCTTCTTGACTTCGGGTACGAGGGTTAGCTTGAAATCCACCACGAAGTCTGCTAAAATTTGAGACGTGATGGCCGTTCTGGGTTGATATTCGATATCGTACCCACTGAGTTCGATGTCCCATTTGGCCAATCGGCTCGATAGCTTGGGCTTATGCAAAACATTACGAAGTGGGTAAGTGGTTAGTACACATATGAGGTGACATTGAAAACACTGTTTAGCTTCCTAGAGGCGCTTATCAATGCAAGTGCCAATTTCTCTAAGTGTGGATATCTAGTTTCTACTTCTCCTAGAGTTCAACTTACATAATAAACAGGAAATTGCGTTGTCACAACCCTAACCCCGAACCCGGTCATGATGGCGCCTCTCGTGAAGACAAGGCCGGCCAGACCAAAACAGACCACCTCTTTTAAATAGTTAAATACCATAAATAGTTCTAAAACATGATATAATAACCATAATTTGCAGAAATAACGATAACAATAGTAGAAACCATCCCAATATAGCCCAAACCGGGGTGTCACAAGTCACGAGCATCTATTAGAGTATAAATACGACTACAAGGTCTGAATGTACAAAACATGACTGATGAAAGAGAAGGGAGAAGAGTGGTGCTGCGAACGCTGGCAGCCACCATGCTAAACTCCGATGTCTCAGCCTCCGATCAGCTCAACACCCGCTACCGGGTGAATAAATACCTGCATTTGCACACGAGGTACAGGGAGTAAAGTGAGTACTCCAACGCAGTTAGTAATAAAAGTAAATAATAACTAAGCAGTAAGAAATCGCGTAAAGTAAACCAACATGCTGTATAGAAGCGGTGTAAAAACCCTTGAGAAAAATAGTGAAACTGTGAAATCTTTAGAAATACCTTCGCTCAGTTTAAACCTCTTTTGAAAATGGCTTTTTCAACAGTTATGCAAATGAATGCAAAACAATTAGTGCAGATAAGCACAGAAATCCACCCCTCGGGCTCAACAATCAATTTAACAGGTAATGTCAGGCAATCAGGAAGATAACACATAAAGTAACACAATCAAGAGGTAATGGCAGACAAATGGAAATAAAGTAAACCCAAAGAACAGTACCAGCCCCTCAGGCTCACTCTCAGAACACTCTCAGCCTCTTGGACTCACTCTGTGATCACAATGAGTACCCGCGCTCACTGGGGGTGTGCAGACTCCGGGAGGGGCCCCTTACAGCCCAAGCGCAATATCAAGTCATCTCGTGGCATCAAATCTAGGCCCTCAGCCTCATATCACTCAAGCCACCTCGTGGAGTATAAAAGTATCTTAGGCCCTCGGCCTCATATCACTCAATATATCCTCACATATGGCCCTCGGCCTCACTCAGTCCGAAAATCATCACAAGCCCCTCGAGCATTAGTAAAACAGTAGTTCTCAGCCTAAAACATCATTTAGAAATATCATTTAAGTTTCAAATCTGAGTAAAAGTGGCTGAGTTTGTAAAACAGTAGATATCAACAGGACCGAGTTTAAGTAATAATTCAAAAACAGTGAGGAAATAGTGATAAAAATCCCCGAAGGGTTCAAATAATTGGCACGAAGCCCAAATATGGCAATCAACCCAAATCATGATGATAACAAACAAGTTTCAGTCAAATACGCGGTAAAAACATCAATCGGGACGGACCAAATCACAATCCCCAATAGTAAACGACCCCACGCTCATCATCAAGCACGTGTCTCACCTCAATATAGCACTAAGATGTGCAATCCAGGGTTTCAAACCCTCAGGACATCATTTACAATCATTACTCATCTCGAACCGGCTACAACTCTAGCTCGTGATGCCTTTGCCCCTCGAATCGACCTCCACGCGCGTCAAATCTATCCAAAATCAGAACTAATACATCACAATATGCTAAGGGAGCAAAGCCCAAGCAAAAACAATTGAAAAATATCGAAAATCCCGAAATTAGCAAAACCCGAGCCCCGGGCCCACTCCTCGAAACTCAGAAATTTTCACATCATTAGATTCCTTATCACCCCACGAGTTCATACATATCGAAATTTCTCAAATCCGACCCCAAATGGTCCTCCAAATCCCCAATCAAATATTCAAAATCCCAAGCCCTAGTTCTTCCATTTTTAGCTTAAGTTTCCATATTTTTTAGGTGGATTTCACAATAGATTCGAGTTTTAGATTCAAAAATCTTACCTCCAAACGTTTCTCCTTGAATCCCTCTTCGATTTCCTTCAAAAAGCTCTCAAAAAGACCAACTATGGAGGAAAAATGACCCAATATCGCGGATGAAATAACTTAAAACATTCTGCCCAGGGGTTTTCGCATCTGCGACCCACCACCGCTCCTACGGTACCGCTTCTGCGGTCATTTTCTCCGCATCTGCGGAATCCACTTGACGAGCCAAAACCGCATCTGCGATACACTGCCATATATGCTGGTCCGCAGGTGCGGTTCCTATTCCGCATCTGTGGTTTCTGACCTCTCTCCTCAAATCCGCATCTGCGGAAATTCCTTCGCACATGCGATACCGCACCTGTGGTCCCCAAACCGCAGGTGCGGAAATACTAGAAGCAGCAATCTTCTGAAATCTCTTAAGTCCAAAATCTTCCCGTTAACCATCCGAAATCACCCCGAGGCCCCCGGGACCTCAACCAAAAGGACCAACACAACTCAATATCTCATTCAAACTTGTTCCAATTATCAAAACACCTCAAACAACGCCAAATCCATCAATTCACATCGAATTCACATATGTTTTCGATCAAAAACCTAACCAAACCACATCCGAATGACCTGCAATTTTGTACACACATCCCAAATGACATAACGAAGCTACTGCAACTTTTGTAATTACATTACGACTCCCGGATCAAAATCTTACCTACCAACCAGAAATCGCCAAAATCTCAACTTCGCCAATTCAAGCCTAGTTCTACTCCGGACCTCCAAAACCAATTCCGATCACGCTCCTAAGTCATAAATCACCCAACGAAGCTAACCAAATCATAAAAATTCCGTTCTGAGCTCATATACAAATAAGTTAACTCTTGGTCAAACCTTTCAAATTCAAAGCTTTCATTTGAGACTGTTATTTCAAATTCATTTTGATTTTTTTGAAAACCAAAACCAACGATCTACATCAGTCATAATACATTACACGGGGCAAGTCATGCCCGAGAACTGGCAATCAAGTGCAAAAGCTCAAAACGACCGATCGGGTCGTTACATCCTCCCTCACTTAAACACACCTTCGTCCTCGAACGTGCCCAGAGTTGTTCTAAAAGCTAACCAAGCGCTGAATAACCTTATCATGCATATACCCGGGGGTGATCCCACGTCACCCTATCTCATATAGGTCCGATAACACATTGCAACTGAAATTACACAATCCAGTCTGGCCCCTAAGCCATAGAACCACGTTTCCACTTCTGAAACCATCAATACGATCAAAACCTCACACCTATACTCTGAATAGACCCGAACCAGCTGTAATAACCCATGCTTGCAACCTCGGGAGCAATCCCATGATATACCACATAACTCAAACACTCGTAACGATAACTTCTATTCATAGCAGTTGTCCACAACAACCGAATACTAGTGGAAAACCTCTTATCAGCCAAAGTCTCATTCCAACACTGTCATATACTGCCAACGATAAATGAAATACGCAATAAACCATAACCATTTCTCAAATCAACTATTCATGAAGCCACTTCTCCTTTGGCAAATACCATAGCAAATTTCCGAGCCGGACCTCGATATTATCCTTCCAACATGCTGAAATCGAATCTGTTCGTATTCATTAATGATCCCAATGATCTCTTCTAGTCCAACACACTACTCTGGTGACACGACACATCAATACAGGCTTAAGCCACAACTTGTGCAATCTATGCACCACAATTCGAACTTACTCAAATCATGAAATAACTCAAATGGAAGAGCTGTACCTCAAGCTCACCAGTACCACCACAACACAAGGCTGAGAACCCGTCTCACATCATAGAATAGAACACACGAATCTAACCTACAAGGACATATCCGATATGCCATTCACCAAGCAATACCCAATTACTCTTCCCGTTCGACTTCGACTATGAACCCCAATAGAACTGCACCATATGTGCCCATAACCAACAAATCATACATCTTGCAGCACAGAAAGGTAATTCATAGACCTCCCCAGATTACAAATAAGCTTAATAACAGTCGAATCGACACATCCCTCAATAATGCAATTCGGAACCAACCAAGCTGACTCAAGTTAGAACACGCATCCACATAGGCCTACCAACGAACTCTTTATCAAGGAAATCCTGAAGCTGTTCCTTCCACTACTATAACTCCTGCCGGTGCCATACGGTATGATGCCCGGCCGTAAGAAACACATCTGAAGAGTCCCTCACCACTGGAACTGATCAACATAAGAAGCCTCAGCACTGACACTCGTCACAAGAGCCCAAGTAAGACAGACAAATCCTTCCCAGCCGTCCGCTAGGTCTTTGGCATGTAAAATTTTTCTCCAATAGGACATAATCCGCCGAACATCGCCACTCAATCCGTAGCATTTTCCGGCATAGTCAACAGCACCGCCTTAGCGCAATAGTCCAGAATGATACAACACGGAGACAACCAGTCTGAACCCAATGTCACTTCCAAAGCTAACATACCAAGCAACAAAAGATCCGCTCGGGTCTCCAAACCCCGATAGTCACTACACAGTGCTGACACACGCGACTCACGACCGCAACATAGCCTGAATATGAGGACTCCTAGTCTCCAACTCCATATAGCACACGAATCATCATATCTGATCCCAATTCCGCCGTCCGAACACATACCACACCTCAAATACCAAATCACTCCACGAGCGATATTCAAATATTCCCCTGTGCCCCCAAGTAAACTCGAATGTCAGCAGCCGATCTAGATAGAAAGTGTCACAATACTACCGAAGTGCCATCAACTTAATCACATTGCCTTTCCTGAAACATATATTCTCGTCAAATCACTTCTGATTGGCAATACCATTTCCTTAATCATCTGAGGCTACCCGCTGCCTAAGAGTTTCATAAACTTCTTTTTAGAACTGAACCGTAACCTTACACATGCAAATCTCGATTCGCACAACATACCGCATATACCATACCATCCTAGGATAACATGAGAACTTCATCTCCCTTCTGAGCTACATACATCTACGCACTCAACTAGTCAAGAACTTTCCATCGGTCCCATCTAGAAGAAAAATCATTCTACATCCCCTGCTCCGCATGCCCATAGAAAATATACATCTCCAAATCGCGGTAAAAACCATCAAGAACTCTCTGAGTCCCCTTTGCACAAATCAGACCTGCCAGGACTGAATCCTTCTAACTCGACCAAGCTAAGCAAGCCATCAAAACTTAAGAGCATTGCTTCAAAATACCCGCAAGAACCCATTACCTCGAACACACACACGAAATTAATCAAATCCTTACCCTATCGGTCCGGTCTACTATCAAGCTACTCCATCTATCAAAATTTCCTTCTGATTCATCTTCAACTGGATATTCCCTCTTGCTGTAGCACCATAATGCCTATACCCAGGCTTACCACACGAGACCCAATCATAAAATCACACTGTCTAAGACCCATAAGCCGCTGAATACTCTCTCAAATACTCCTAGAAACACCACATCCCAGAATACTTTACTCTGAAGAGCTTCCTACGAATCCAACTCTGTTACCTTTACTTTCCTGATACTGATACATAGAATCCCATAAGTAACATAGAAATACCACAAGTCTTGACTCTTCCAATGAAAACAAGTTTCTAACCGCATATACAACTTTAGAATACTCAATTGATATATGCAGACTCTTTGAACACATTAGAATCATTCTTGCAAGTCATTCACTCTTATTCAAACTGCAATTCACCTGACCCAACGAACAGAACCACCTGTGACTCATTGGTACTCCGACACCGTAGAGTGAAATCCTCATCCCAATACAACCAAGCAACTTCATACCCTATGCACTGAGCATTCTTTACCAACCACCACTTCAGACATCACGTGATTCCTATACCCTATGAAGCATAATATAACCTTTGTCAAAAAAATTCCTTTACTCAAGCCATCTTCGGTCTCTATTTCCGCAAGCCATAACTGATTCACCCGCACGCCTCAAACTGGAACCAATATAGCACCTAACCGTGCAATCAACCACTCACAACAAACTCCCTCACTTGGCTCGAAGCCATGGATCAAAATACACTTAATAACTCATAACACTTATATTCTATTGATGCCAAAATACCATAGTAAGATTACACTCAGATCCTTTGCAAGCTTGTGAAAACACAGATCATTTAATACTTTAAATCTTCAGCAACTCTCACACTCATTCTCATAGCAGCTAAGCCTACTCTCTCAAGCGACCCAAAATTCAAATTTCAACACTTACATTTCACTTGCACATGAGATCTTCTAACAATCACATAAGGGTCACACCATCCCAAAACTCTTCGCAGGAGATAACCCACCTGCTCTGCCTTCAGTTAATATTTTTGCAAACCTTCCACCGTCATAAACTGTACGCAGTCACTTAGTCTTCTGGAGTCGTAACTCGTACTGCAACATAAAATTTACTTCACTCTCTCAACTGGAAAACATGAACGGATCCTTCACACGCCCATAACTCGGGGTTATACCGCGAATCGCGATGGAATTCAAGCACTTAATAGTTCTTCTATCATCCAACAGACCTTCCTCGTCACTTCCAAGTCATATAGATACATCTCGCAGTGCTAAGATACTCATCACATAGATACCCAACCGTCACTCCCACTAATAGGGACAATACCGAACATATAAGTTCAAAACTCTTGCTCACACAACCAGCACCTCGGTGCTCAAGCCATAGGCAAAGATCCGGCCTCAAGTCCTCCAGACTATCCCAACATCAAACTTACAAAGATCACATCTCGTCCCTCGATCGGGGGATCACAAGCCATCGAGGCACATCTGATACTGAGCGCTCATGCGCGCATGCGAACGCATAAAGGGAATTGCAAGAGTTACTTTTCAAGCTGAATCAGGGACGCACGATAAGAATCCAAGAATGCAAAGTTTTTCCTAAAGATTCTGCAGCCTCTCGAGGATAAATACAGACGTCTCCGTACCGATCCGCGAGACTCTACTAAACCTGCCCATGACTCGTGAGACCTATGTAACCTAGGCTCTGATACCAACTTGTCACGACCCTAACCCCGAACCCGGTCGTGGTGGAGCCTCTCGTGAAGACAAGGCCGGCCAGACCAAAATAGACCACCTCTTTTAAACAGTTAGATACCATAAGTAGTTCTAAAACATGATATAATAACCATAATTTGCGGAAATAACGATAACAACAGTAGAAACCATCCCGACACAGCCCAAACCGGGGTGTCACAAGTCACGAGCATCTATTAGAATATAAATACGACTACAAGGTCTGAATGTACAAAACAGGACTGATGAAAGAGAAGGGAGAAGAGCGGTGCTACGAACGCTAGCAGCCACCATGCTAAACTCCGATGACTCAGCGTCTAATCAGCTCAACACCCGCTACTGGGTGAATAAATACTTGCATTTGCACACGAGGTGTAGGGAGTAAAGTGAGTACTCCAACTCAGTGAGTAATAAAGGTAAACAACAACTGAGCAGTCAGAAATCACGTAAAGCAAACCAACATGCTGTATAGAAGTGGTGTAAAAACCCTTAAGAAAACAGTGAAGCTGTGAAATCTTTAGAAATACCTTCGCTCAGTTTAAACCTCTTTTGAAAATGGCTTTTTCAACAGTTATGCAAAATAATTAGTGCAGATAAGCACAGAAATCCGCCCCTCGGGCTCAACACTCAATTTAGCAGGTAATGCTAGGCAATCAGGAAGATAACACATAAAATAACACAATCAACGGGTAATGAAAGACAAATGGAAATAAAGTAAACACATAGAACAATACCAGCCCCTCGGGCTCACTCTCAAAACACTCTCAGCCCCTCGGTCTCACTCTGTGATCACAATGGGTACCCGCGCTCACTGGGGGTGTGCAGACTCCTGGAGGGGCCCCTTACAGCCCAAGCGCAATATCAAGCCATATTATGGCATCAAATCTAGGCCCTCAGCCCCATATCACTCAAGCCACCTCGTGGCATATAAAAGTATCTCAAGCCCTCGGCTTCATATCACTCAATATATCCTCACATATGACCCTCGGCCTCACTAAGTCCGAAAATCATCACAAGCCCCTCGGGCATTAGTAAAACAGTAATTCTCAGCCGAAAACATCATTTAGAAATATCATTTAAGTTTCAAATCTGAGTAAAAGTGGCTGAGTTTGTAAAACAGTAGATATCAACAGGACTGAGTTCAAGTAATAATTCAAAAACAGTGAGGAAATAGTGATAAAAATACCCGAAGGGTTCAAATAATTGGCACGAAGCCCACATATGGCAATATGCCCAAATCATGATGATAACAAACAAGTTTCAGTCAAATGCGTGGTAAAAACATCAGTCGAGACAGACCAAATCACAATCCCCAATAGTAAATGATCCCACGCTCATCATCAAGCGCGTGTCTCACCTTAATATAGCACTATGATGTGCAATCCGGGGTTTCAAACCCTCAGAATATCATTTACAATCATTACTCACCTCGAACCGGCTACAACTCTAGCTCGCGACGTCTTTGCCCCTCAAATCGGCCTCCACACGCGTCAAATCTATCCAAAATCAGAACGAATACATCACAATATGCTAAGGGAGAAAATCCCAAGCAAAAACAATCGAAAAATATCGAAAATCTAGAAATTAGCAAAACCTGAGCCCCGGGCCCACTCCTCGAAACTTAGAAATTTTCACATCATTAGATTCCTTATCACCCCACGAGTTCATACATATCGAAAGTTCTCAAATCCGACCCCAAATGGTCCTCCAAATCCCCAATCAAAGATTCAAAATCCCAAGCCCTAGTTATTCCATATTTAGCTTAAGTTTCCATATTTTTTAGGTGGATTTCACAATAGATTCGAGTTTTAGATTCAAAAATCTTACCTCCAAACGTTTCTCCTTGAATCCCTCTTCGATTTCCTTCAAAAAACTCTCAAAAAGACCAACTATGGAGGAAAAATGACCCAATATCGCGGATGAAATAACTTAAAACATTCTTCCCAGGGGTTTTTGCATCTGCGACCCCACTATCGCTCCTGCGGTACCGCTTCTGCGGTCATTTTCTCCACACCTACAGAATCCATTTGACGAGCCAAAACCGCACCTGCGGTACACTGCCGCATCTGCGGGTTCGCAGGTGCGGTTCCTATTCCGCATCTGCGATTTCTTACCTCTCTCCTCAAATCCGCATCTGCGGAAATTCCTTCGCACATGCGATGCCGCACCTACAGTCCCCAAACCGTAGGTGCGGAAATACGAGAAGCAGCAATCTTCTGAAATCTCTTAAGTCCAAAATCTTCCCGTTAACCATCCGAAATCACCCCGAGGCCCCTGGGACGTCAACCAAAAGCACCAACACAACCCAATACCTCATTAAAACTTGTTCCAATCATCAAAACACCTCAAACAATGCCAGATCCATCAATTCACATCGAATTCAAGCGTAAGTTTTCTAAAAACTTCCGAAATACATTTTCGATAAAAAACCCAACCAAACCACGTCCGAATGACCTGCAATTTTGCAAACACATCCCAAGTGACATAACGAAGCTGCTACAACTCTCGGAATTTCATTCCGACTCCCGGATCAAAATCTCACCTACCAACCGGAAATCGCCAAAATCTCAACTTCGCCAATTCAAGCCTAGTTATACTCCGGACTTACAAAACCAATTTTGATCATGCTCCTAAGTCATAAATCACCCAACGAAGCTAACCAAATCATAAAAATTCCATTCCGAGTTCATATACAAATTAGTCAACTCTTGGTCAAACCTTTCAAATTCAAAGCTTTCACTGAGACTGTTCTTTCAAATTCATTCCGATTTTCCTGAAAACCAAAACCGACGATCTACATCAGTCATAATACATTACATGGGGCAAGTCATGTCCGAGAACTGGCGATCAAGTGCAAAAGCTCAAAATGACCGGTCGGGTCGTTACATGCGTACCTTGCTCTTCTCGAACCAGGACACCACTTACCGCGATCTCCGAGACTGCCATGTATAAGTAGAGTTTTTCATCTATCTTTGAAGTATGAAGCACTGGTGGGCTCAAGAGGTATTGCTTCAATTCTTCTAAGCCTGTTGGCATTCCGGGGTCCAGGCGAAATCGTTCTTTTTTTTGAGTAGAGAGAAGAATCTATGACTCCGCTCCGATGATCTTGAGATGAATCGGCCTAAGGGAGCTATTCGCCCTGTCAGCCTTTGCACAGATTTTACGCTGTCTACGATGGTGATGTCTTCGATAGCTTAGATTTGTCGGGGTTGATCTCGATTCCCCAATTCGATACCATAAAGCCAAGGGAGTTGCCCGAATCGACCTCGAAAGCGCATTTCTCAAGGTCAAGCTTCATGTTGTAATTCTCAGTATCTCAAATGTTTCCTGCAAATATTTCAAATGGTCCTCTATGCGCAGGACTTGACTAGCATGTCATCAATATATACTTCAATTGACTTTCCTATCCGTTCTTCGAACATTTTATTTACTAGGCGTTGGTAGGTAGCTCCTGCGTCTTTTAGCCCTAAAGGCATTACATTGTAATAATATGTTCATACTTGGTGATAAATGAAGTCTTTTCTTGGTCTTCTGGGTTCATTTGAATTTGATTGTACCTGGAATAGGCATCAAGAAAACTAAGAATCTGGTGGCTGGCCGTGGTGTCGATCATGCGATCGATGTTAGGCAGTGGAAAAGAATCTTTGGGACATGCCTTGTTTAAATGCTTATAATCTATACACATCCTAAGTTTGTTCCTTTTTTTTAGGAACTACGACTACATTGGCTAACCATTCGAGATACTTCACTTCCCGAATGGACCCTATTTTGAGAAGTTTAGTTCTCGTCCTTTATAAATGCGTACTTTACCTCGGACTGGGGCCTTCTCTTTTGTTTCACTGGTATGAACTTTGTGTCCAAGCTTAGTCGATGTATTGTTATCTCCGGTAGGATCCCTGTCATGTCTCAGTGGGACCAAGCAAAACAATCTATGTTATCAATAAGAAATTGAATAAGCTTTTTCCAGAGTTCGAGGGTTAACCCCGTTCCTAGGTATACCTTTTGCTCGGGCAGGTACTCGATCAATATAACTTGTTCCAGCTCTTCGACCGTTGATTTGGTGGCGCCAGAATCTTTGGGAACAACAAAAGTTCGAGGGGTCAAAAAATCTTCCTCTTCCCCTTCCTTTTCCTCTATCTCCGATTTGGTCGAGGCTGGTGGCGGTGATTGCTATTTGGCTTCCTATTTACCTTTGATGCCCGATCCTTCCAGTGTTGATAACGCCGATGTCAGTATTACCTCATTGATCGCAAATATTTCTTTTGCAGCATGTTGCTCCTCGCACACTATTTTTACCCCATCCGACGTCGGGAATTTCATCATTTGGTGGAGAGTCGAAGGGACTGCCCTCATGTTGTGATCCAAGGCCTCCCGAGAAAGGCATTGTACCTCATGTCGCCCTCGATCACGTGAAACTTGGTTTCTTGGATAATTCCAACCACGTTTACCGGTAGGATAATATCTCATTTAGTTGTTTCACTAGCCATATTGAAACCATTCAAGACCCGAGCTGCGGGCACAATCTGATCTTGTAGGCTGAGCTGTTCCACGACCCTTGATCGGATCATATTTGCCGAGCTACCTGGATCCCTTAAGACACGCTTAACTTAAACTTTATTTAATAAGATAGATATTACCAGAGCGTCGTTGTGAGGCTGAGAGATTCCTTCTGCTTCTTCGTTGTTAAACGATACAGTGCCTTCTGGCACATAATCCCAGGTCCGTTTCTCCCTAGTAATTGATACCTTAGAGCATTTGAATACGGGCCCTTGTGGATTATCGACCCCTCTGACGATCATATTAATTACAAGTTGCGGCTCCTCCTATTCATTTTTCCTGTTGGCATCCCTTTCCTTGAAATGATGCTTGACTCGTTCACTTAGGAATTCTCGAAGGTGGCCTTCATTGAATAAACGGGCTACCTTCTCTCTCAATTACTTGCAATCCTCGGTCTTGTGACCATTGTTGATACCCAATTTTTCCATATATATTTTTAATATGAAAAATACTTTCAAAATAGTATATATGTATGTATAAGTATGTTCAAATGTTTTATCATTTTTCCTTAATTTGTAAAGATTTTTAAACCAATTTATTCCCCTATTTTATTCATAAAAAACCCAATAATAATTTCAAAGTTATCATTTTTGTAATTCGTTTATTGGATTCTCATATTTATACTAAAATATAGCTAATATATTTTTTTGCATATTTTTACAAATTGATTTAGTATTTTTAAAGCTAAATTACATGTAATTGCAATGTTAGCCTATTTTAGATATAATTATGTTTATATCTATAAAAAATTAAGTCAGATATTTTTTATTTTATAATTATGTACTATAAATCATCTTAGTACCTTTAATTTATTTATAGAAATTATTTTACTATTTTTTATAAATCAAATAGGAAAAATTGGCTATTTAAATGTTAGCCCCATTTTATTTCAATTATAGCCCGATTTTGAACCCCAATTTGAAGCCCAATTACCCTAACCCAATTCCCGTTCAAACCGACCCACAACCTATTTAAATGACCCACCCGGACTCCCATCTAATCCCAGCCGTTTATCATTTAGATCAACGACTCCCATTAATCATTTCCTAATTAAACCCAAAGACCCCCCAAACCCTTTTCATTCTTCATAATCCGCCGCCTCTGAAACCCCTCCTCTCACAAATCCTCTCTACAACTACATCAAACCCTAGCCACCGCCACCCTAATCCGCTATAATCCATGGCCTTCCAAGGTCATCGGAGACCTGTATCAACCTCTCATGGCCCCTACGTGTTCGTTCCTGTGGTCTCATGACTAGATCCTAAAAGGGTTTTGTCCAGTCTTTGCTCGCTGACTGTTCTCCGGTTGTCTCTGACCTTTCTCCGGCCATACATGGCTATTCAAGCCAGACTTTTGACTCTCCTACTTAGATCGATGGTTTTCAAGGCCTTTCTCATCACTTGGGGTTCTTCTGAAACCCTAACCTCTAAGGTTCTTTCAATTTCTCTTAGATCTGCTTCAGATCTATGTTTTCTTTAGACTTCTATGCGTTTTTCTCGAAGTTTCTTTTTAAAACTCTACTTTTAAAACCCCTTATCTTTTCCGATTAGGGTTCTTGTTAAGTTATTTCAAAACTTTCCTCTAATTTTTGACATGTTTTGCTATGTTTGCTCATATCGTTCTTCTACCTGAGTTTGCATGTTAAAAGCTTTAATTTCTTTTGACTGTTTATTAGGCGAATGCTTGTTTGCAAGAGTTTTGTCCGATTTGTTTGCTTATACTCTTTTAAAACTCTACTATTGTTGAAAATTCTATGGCTTTGAGTCTGAGACTGTTCGTTTAAGTGCATGACTCGATTTAAAGGTCTTTATTTTAAAACCTTTTATTCCTTTGTGTGATTCTTCTGACTCTGGTTTCTATCATCTCTAAAACTCGATTATGCTCGAAACCCTAATTTTTAAAGGGGGGGGGGGTTTTCTCACCTACTACTGTGAGATCTTCGCATGCCTTTGATATTCTATGTTTTCTTCACTACTGGTTCAATGTGACTTGACCTACTAGACTATCATGCTTCGAATGTTGCTATCTATTGAATTTTGTGCTACTATTGTATGATATTTCCTTTTGCCAACAGGCTTGGCCTCGCATGTATAGTGTTTATGCACCTTATTTATATGTTGAGTTTCCTTCTTTGACTGATCTTCAAACTTGTAACTGATTTCAAACTTTTCCTTTGTGAAATTCTTATTTCACTCGCCTGTTAAGGTTAACTGATTTTTTTTTCTATTTTGCCTTACTGAATCCTTTCCAAAATTAGAGTGTTTCTGTACCTAGACTCGATTGCTTACTTAATGTTTTACTACTTTTTTTATGGCAACTGTCAGCCTGCTGACAAATTGATTTCCTTCCTTATTTAGAACCTGTCACTGCCCGTTAAGCAAGTGATCCCTTAATTAAAGGTAATCACTTGTATAATTGATTCTGAATCATGATTGTTTCCATGTTTGTAGCTTATTACCTCTCTTACTCGTTTTCAAAAACTATAAATACCTTGTACTTATTTTCTTTCAAGTATACGAACACAAGGCATAAACACTTGAGTTCAAACACACACTCCATTAAATCTCTCTCTTTTTTCTATGTTACTATTATATTTCTGCCTTACCAAGCCGGCTGAAATCCAAAGCTAGGTTGTGGGAAACTTTCTTCTTTTTCTTCGCATTTGCATTTCTTACTGATATGTTCTAATTAAGCTTCTGCACCAACAACAACATGCTCATTTACTGTTTCTTGCATCCTTGCTTGTCTACTATTTGTATTTAACCCAACACCATTATTAAAGCAAGTTGTAATTTCCCTTTTTTCCTGTTTTGAATTAATGTATCATGACTTGTGAATCCTAAATCCCTACCCAATGTGTTTAATACTTGTGGTTGGTTTGGGGCATCACAACTTTGGACATTGTTGTGCATGACCCAAACCTGATTCCTTGGGATCATAACCTCCATGTTTATCTCATATGTTGTGATTGGGTTACAAGTATGCCAGCACTTCCCATTACTGTGCATACTCAATGCTAACCCATACCTAGGTGTATAGGCTCATTGCGATGGATTCCCAATCTCCTAACCCCTTTGTATGAAATTGTTAACTCTATAAAATGCTAATGGATGTCTCCCTATCATCCTTTCCTCTCCTTTATACCCTCAGTTTTTTTAAAACTCTGTTTCTGCACTTTCACTATATTCTTAGACTTAAGTTTTGCCCCCTTGTGTGAGCCTTGCCTTGGGACCCATGAGCTCCCTCTGAACTTGGACACATAAGGGCTAGCATTTCCATACTGCACTCATCCCTATTCTGGTTATGTAACTTGGGTGTGAGCACTTCCCGGGGTCCTATTGAGACCCTTAGGGAACTTTGACACACTCAAGTCCGAGAAAGGCTTTGGATCAATGGCATTTTTGAGGTGGTATATTCCATAACTCAGAGAGGAAGTCAAGAATCAGGCTTCCTCTAGTTGTAACTTTTCTTTGTACTTTTCTAGTATAATTCATTATTTCTGGTTTGTAATAATTTGTAATAAATATTTGGGGACTGGCTAGTGAAAAGGGTTGGGTAACTATGTATGCTCAATGGTAGAAAGCATGCCTATAGGACTGTTTTAAATTCTTTATGTTCAATTCTGCATTTTTTAGACACCATGTCTGTAGGGTTTATCTCAATTTCTTCATGGTCAATGTCACACCTAAATAACCTGCATATAGGACTTATTTACATACTGTATACCACTTAGATATCATGCTTTGGGTTCTAAACGGTTATAAATAAGTGTCATGTTCATAATATCGAAATCAGTAATATATAGAAATCATGCCTATAGGGATTCCCAAGTAAATCCAGTTCATTTCCATTCACATTCAATATTAGATATCATGTCCATAGGGCTTAAAATCAGCAATAGTAGATATCATCGCCTGCAGAATCTGAAAGTAGTCTGTTTTAAAAATCAGTCTATTCTGAATCAGTTTTTAAATAATCTAATTCCCTTCTTTAACGAGGTTTAGCAAGCATTCCTATAAGATTTCAAACAATTCAGTTTGAGTTATTACTTTTCGCCGCATTCTGAATCAATTAGATATCATGCCTATAGGATCCCATCTAAACACTTAGACAAGCCTTAGAGTAATAACCATAAAAAACTGAATCCGTCTTTGTTAATTGCTACAACTAGCAGGCAGTCCTGATTCAGACTTCTTATCTGAGTTATGTAATAAACAGACCAGTTTTAATAATCAAACTCCTTTCGTCTTTAGTATTTTAATCAGACCTAAAAAGTATGTGCAAGTCATGCTAGTTATGTGCTTTTTTTGTTTTGTTTAAGGAGGTGTGTATGGGCTTTTACCTGTTTATATGCTTTCCACAACATGCAGTATGTGTTTTGTATGTCGCCTTAGATTTTTACCCTTTGAAACCAATCAGCCTAATATCCCTCCTCTTTAGGAATAGTAGTCCTAAGCTCCTCCGGGACTAATAGAAATGGGACGGGTAATAGCATGCAATAATAATCGAGACCAATCCGCGCTTTAATACCTTAATAGGGTGGGAAGGGTAGATATGGATATGATGACCGGTACGCTAATACCACGTGTATCCCCTCTTTTGAGGAGTGTCATACCGGGTATTGCATTGATGTGATCCATATTAAATATAAACCTAGAACCCCCTTTCCCTTTATTTGCAAATTCCTTTTTAAAACTCTTCTTTTAATTGTTCTTTCTTTTTATGCGTTTAAATCCCCTAATATTTGAGCCCATACTTGTCTATTTGCTAAATTCACAATAAACTGTCTGGCTGGGAACCACACTAGTGGATCCCGAGGGGTGTCTAACACTTTTCCCTTAGGATAATTTCAAGCTCTTACCCTATCTCTGATTATTCAAACGAAACTTAGAATTAAACCCCATTGGTGTCCTAATGCACCTTAAATCATTAGGCGGCGACTCCTCAAAATTGCAAAAACCCAGCTCCCAAAAGGAACGAGTTGTCACATACCAAATGTCATAAACCCGATTTTGCGAGAAAAAGGGGCACGACTGCATGGCGACTCTGCTGGGGACTTTAGTCTTTTACCATTTCAGACTGTTATTGTGAATCTATACCTCTTTATGTGGCAATTACTTGTTTAATTTCTTTAAGCATTCAATTCCCATTTCAATCGCGAAACTGACTTGTCTTCTTTGTTTCTTTCCTTTACTACTGCTTTAAATTATGAAACTGCTGTATTTACTACTTTCTTAACGTGCAAATACATGCCAACATGCTTTTAATTATTGCATAATCATGCTCAACATCATATTCCACTCGTGCCCAAACAAGTACCATAGCAACACTTATAATAAGTGGTTGCGCTCTTCCTATATTATTACCCCTAAATCCGGAAAAGGCGTATTTGCGGTAATATCAGTCGATCAACGGTGTAGTCGACGGTTCCGTACCTTTTTCCCTTGAGTTGTCCGCTCAAGGGTACCAGTCTAAAACCCCATAGAAACCTCACTCTATTTAAACTGTGCATGCATCATGGTCAAACCTAGCCGAGTCAGTTATGTTGTCCACATAATAATCCTTTAAGATAGCCTTGTCCCAAGTCCACTAGGTTTCCCTAAACCCAAATGGACATCATCACATTTTTTGCATTTATTTGGAGAACTAAAGGCTTCATGCTAATTGTCGATATTAAATAGTCGAGTCCGGTAGGGGTATGATATTAACCCTTTTGTTTTGCTGAAAATGAAGAACGAGGTCCCAACTTTGGTATGGTTAGCACACCCTCACTCTTGCTAGACTGGTGGAAGAGTCTTCCATCAAATGACCAAATCAATGAGTGGAAGGAGAGGGCCTCCAAATCTAGCGAAAAGTCGGAATATCTGGAATACAGTCTGCTGGAGTTGGAAGGAAAAGTGAGGAAGAGAGTCACCGACTGCCAAAACACTGAGGGAAACGAAGGAGAACACCTGGAAAAGGCATTTTTACTGGTGAACTTACGGGAACTGGAGGATTTGATCAACGAGAACATTTAATCTGGGGAAGGTCCTTCTGGGACCAAATAGATAGGAGTTTGTCTTTTCGCTTTATAAAATGTAATGAGGCCAATGGCCATTAGTGACATTTATTTCCTATTTGTCTAGTGTAGATTTGGGATTCTTCTTATTTTCTATCAATAAAATGAGGCATTTAGAATTCTAAGTTCTCCAAATTAATTTGTCGCTAGGCCTACCTCGGGCACAAAGAGGTTCCCAAATTAGGACACATTTATATTCTGCACTATGTGTTTAAATATCGCAACATTGATCCTCACTAACTTGTTACCTTTTTGTTTTTACTTTTGTTTTATTATTCCCCTCCCAAAGGTTAGTTCGTGCACTATGGCAACATCATCCTATTCCACGAGATCCAGGGGCCCTCCACCCACTCCTCCTCTTAGTCCTATCAAAAACAAGAACAAATGGAAGATAGAAGATTTGGATAACATCAGAAAAGAGAACTCAACTGAATGGGTAGAGGTCACTCATGGTCATTGTACTCAGGTTCCTAAGGAAAATGCATCCCAACTCGAACAAAAGCTGCTGAAATTCCAAGAAGAACTTGATCAGGTTCAGAATCTGGCAAATCTGTCATTTTCCCTCACCACCCCGGATATCAATTTCCCAAATGCTCAGAACCCTACACCTCCACAAAATATCCCAAAGCAACAGAACCATCCCACTCCTCACCACCATTGCAACACCTGCCGTAACTCAAACAACACCCCGTTACTCATTCCAGAACCCCAAAACTCCACAAATGACCACTTCCGCACCCACCATAACACCCCCATCTACGTGGAGACCATGCCACACTCTACCCAACCCATATCAAGCACACCCGAGTCTGATGATAAAGACCTGCTCATCAAGAACCTGACTGAAGAACTTAAGAAATTAACTAGCCGGATTCAAGGCGTCGAGGGAAGCAAGGGAATTGAAGGGCTGAACTATGAAGATCTTTGCATACAGCCCGATGTCGAACTGCCCGAGGGGTACAAACCTCCGAAGTTCGAAATGTTTAATGGTACAGGGGATCCAAGGGTCCATTTGAGAATGTACTGCGAAAATCTAGTTGGAGTAGGGAAAGACGAGAGAATCCGCATGAAGCTTTTCATGAGGAGCTTGAAAGGAGATGTTGTGTCCTGGTACGTTAGCCAAGATCCAAAGAAATGGTCAAACTAGGTAGGCATGGTGTCCGACTTTATAGACAGGTTCAGGTTCAACACAGAGAATGCGTCAGATGTGTTCTATATTCAAAATCTAAAGAAGAAACCTACGGAAATATTCTGCGAGTATGCTACTCGCTGGAGTTCTGAAGCTGCTAAGGTCAGACCTGCCTTAGAGGAGGAAAAAATGAACAAGTTCTTTGTCCGGGCTCAGGACCCGCAGTATTATGAAAGGCTAATGATGATTTAGAGCCACAAATATTTTGACATTATCAAGCTGGGTAAAAGGATCGAAGAAGGCATCAAAAGCGGTATGGTTACAAACTTCGAGGCATTGCAAGCTACAAATAAGGCCTTGCAGTCAGGTGGTATATCCAAGAAAAGGGACGTTGGAGCCGTAATGGTTGCACAGAGAACCAAATCTCCTATCAAATACCAAATTACCCAACACCTCCACTCATATATAAACCAACTTCGAACTACCAAGCACCCTCACTCTCCTACCAAACTCCACCACCCACTTATCAATCACCTCCACCTTCCGCATATCAGCCTACTTCACCCAGATATTCCCAACTCGCACATGTTTACCAAACCTACAATGCTCAACCATCCCACTATCAATCACCTCCTACACGCCAAAACTTTCCCAGACCTCGACCAAATTTTGATCGCAGACTTCCAAAATAATATACAACTGTTGCTGGACTTATTGACCAATTATACGAGAGACTCAAAGCTACTGGTTATGTCACCCCCATCCCTGCTGCAACTCCTGAGAACCCTTCTTAGTGGGTTAATCCGAACAAATACTGTGCATATCATTCCGGCATAAAGGGACACACCATCGCCGAATGTCGTTCTCTGAAAGACAAGATCCAGTATCTGATTGATAGTAAGATTATTGTGGCAAAGGAACCCACTCCAAATATATGCAACAACTCTCTGCCAGACCATAAGGGTGGAGGCATCCACATGATTGAAATAGAGGATGATTGGGATCCCGAGGGATCAATCAGATTGATAGCAGAAGGTGATGACCCAAAGAAGCCAATAGTTACTCTTAATCTAATCGTGGTCTAGACTCAGCCCTCTGGGGACGCCGAGGTAAATATGTCCGTGCCACTTGAGTTTGAAGCAACGTCATCTGCAAAGACACCAACACCAATTGAAGTCGAATTCGTGTCTCTAGCAAATGCACCCGCACCATTTGAAGTTGCAGCTTTACCACCCAAGGCACATGCTCCATTCGGAGTAAAGATATCCATGTCGATTCCAGTGGCGATGTCGACCATGACTCCATTCCATACAAAGGTTATACCATGGGACTATACAACCGAGGCAAGGAGGAAAGGCAAGGTTATGTTCGAAGAAACTATTGCGGCACATGGTATGACAAGAACTGGTAGAGTTTATACCCCTGAACACTTAGCTGAGTCAAGCAAGAAGGCCTCCAATCGGCCACCCATCATTGAGACAGGGTCGGATGATCTTTGGAGAAAGATACAGGCCAAGGAATACTTGGTCGTCGACTAGTTGAACAAAACACCGGGGAAAATCTCTATCCTTGCTTCGCTACAAAATTCTGAGGTACACAAGAATGCTCTGTTGAGGGTGCTGAGTGAAGAATAAGTGCCAAGCAACATCACTGGCGGGGAAATGGCTAATATGGTAGGACAGGTATTTATAGTCATATAATTACTTTTCATGAGGATGAGCTTCCACCTGAAGGGTTGGGTCACAACAAGGCGCTGCACATCACCGTGCAATGTGAAGACTGTTTTATCACCAGAATCCTAATCGATGGAGGGTCCAGTCTCAACATTTATCCACTAGTAACACTTAAAAAGTTGGGTAAGGGACTGCATGAAATAAAGGACGGAGTTATCAATGTGAAAGCTTTTGATGGCTCCCAAAGGTCCACCATTGGGGAGATTAGTCTGTATTTTCAAATGGGGATAACTTGGTTCGATGTTGATTTCCAAGTGATAGACGTGCTAGCATCTTACAATATGCTAATAGGACGACTGTGGGTTCATGCTGCTGGGGCTGTAGCATCAACACTACATCAGGCGGTAAAGTTTGAATGGAATCACCAGGAGGTGATCATTCACGGCGATGGTAGCAACCCTATATACAGTCGCCAGACCATTCCGTCAATCGAATGAAGAAAAAAGCTAGGTAGAGAGACTTACCATCATATCGAACGAGTAAATGTTGTTGACAAAGACAAATAGTGGGATAACAAGATCGAGAGTATACTAAATTGGAGTAGGTACGAATCTCACAAAGGGCTCGGCAAGAACCTCCAAGGAATCACTAAGCCCATAAAACTCAAGAAGCATGGCACCACTATCGGTTTGGGATAAGAATACACCTGGGAAGAATTCAACAACTGGACGCCACCATGGCGTGATCCTTACTATCCACTGGAGCAGCCGATACCACATCTGGAGTAGACTTTCCAACTGGCCGATATTTTTTATGGTTCAGACAAAGAAAAAGCACTAGCAGCGATAAAGAACTTGTTCTTAGAAGACAATGACATGGACTGTTGTGCTGTTCTCGAGGAGGAAGGGGAGGAAGGCCCTTCCATATAGGCTATAAGCAGAGGAGCACGCCTCAATAACTGGACCATCAGGACAACTAGAGCCCGACGAGCCTCGGGGTAGCAAGGCTAAAACAAGCATCATGCACTATTTTATTTACTAAATAATTTTCTTTTGCATTTTAATTCCCGCAATAAAAGCTCCAATGTTCCAAAATAATTATGCAATTTATCCAAGCATTTTATCTTTTCTTATAATTCGACGCTTATTATTATTTCTCTCTCATTACTTTACTTATACAACGTTACTATTACTTACCTTGATGAGCCAATGACTGTGACATGCAATAAGACAATGCAACAAACGGACATAGATTCATAGGAAGATGACATACCAAAAGAGATTGTTAAGGAAGTTGAGAATTTTGAGAACAGACCTAAGTCCAACCTGGACGAGATATAAATTGTTAACTTAGGAGATGCAGAGAACATCAAAGAAACGCAAATCAATGTTCACTTATCGCCGTCAGAAAAGAAGGAATACACAGAATTTCTAAGGGAATACGAGGACATATTCGCCTGGTCGTATGATGACATGACTGGTCTAAGTACGTCTATTGTGGCTCATAAACTGCCAACCGATCCGACATGTCCACCGGTAAAGCAAAAGCTCAAAAAGTTCAAGCCTGATATGAGTTTGAAAATCAAGGAAGAAGTCACTAAGCAGGTCAAAGCTAAGGTTCTCAGGGTAGTAGAATACCTGACATGGTTAACCAACATCGTACCAGTATCGAAGAAGGACGGAATGGTTAGAGTCTGTTTCGACTACCGGGATCTCAATCGGGCCAGTCTGAAAGACGACTTCCCTTTGCCAAACATACATATCCTAATCGACAATTGCGCCAAGCATGAGTTGCAATCATTTGTAGATTGTTTCGCTGGTTATCATCAAATCTGTATGGATGAAGAAGATGCTGAGAAAATGGCTTTCATTGCGCCGTGGGGAATGTATTGTTACATGATGATGCCATTTGGGTTAAAGAATACAGGGGCCACCTACATGAGGGCCATGACCACCATTTTCTACGATATGATACACAAGGAGATTAAGGTATATGTAGATGATATCATCATCAAGTCCAAGAAAGTCACCGATCACATGGAAGATTTGAGGAAGTTCTTCAATAGACTGCGAAGGTACAACCTAAAACTGAATCCCGCAAAATGTGCATTTGGGGTTCCTACTAGAAAATTACTTGGGTTTATTGTGAGTCGCCAAGGAATAGAACTGGATCCATCAAAAATCAAAGCTATTCAAGAATTGCCACCGCCAAAGAACAAGAAGTATGTGATGAGTTTCTTGGGAAGGCTTAACTACATCAGCCGGTTTATAGCGCAATCTACAGTTATCTGTGAGCCAATCTTTAAGATGTTGAAGAAGGATGCCGCTACCAAATGGACTGATGACTGCCAGAAGGCTTTGACAGAGTCAATAAATACCTGTCAACACCACCAGTATTGGTCCCGCCCGAGCTAGGTAGACCTCTATTACTTTACCTTGCAGTATTGGATGGAGCGTTCGGTTGTGTTCTGGGGCAGCATGATGAAACGGGGAGGAAAGAGCAAGCCATCTATTACCTCAGTAAGAAGTTCACCCCGTACGAGACCCGACACTCTCTATTAGAGCGCACCTGTTGTGCTTTGACATTTTTATCGTGGGGCATGTACCTAGAAGATTATCCCAAATTAAAATGAAAATTTACTAATAGTCATTCATAGGAGAGGACATTGCAGAATCCTATGATGGTTGGAGAATGTTTTTCGACAGAGCGGCGAACTTCAAAGGAGTTGGCATAAGATCAGTGCTAGTATAAGAAATCGGGTAGCATTATCCGGTGTCTGCCAAACTCAGGTTCTCGTGCACCAACAACATGGATGAATATGAAGCTTGCATCTTAGGGCTTAAAATGTCCATCGACATGAACATTCAAGAGTTGCTAGTGATCGGAGATTCAGACTTGCTTATACATCAGGTACGAGAAGAATGGGCGACAAAGAACTGCAAGATACTCTCGTATTTGCATCATGTATAGGAATTGAGAAGGAGGTTCACGAAGACGGAGTTCCAACATGTTCCCAGAGTCCAGAATGAATTCGCTGATGCATTGGCTACCTTGTCATCTATGATACAACACCCAGACAAGAATTTCATTGATCCCATTCTAGTGAAAATCCATTATCAGCCAGCTTATTGTGTCAATGTTGAAGAAGACGCAAACGAAAAGCCTTGGTTTCATGACATCAAGGAATATTTGACTAAAGGAGAATACCCAGAGCTTGCAAACCCCACGCAGAAATGCACACTTCGGAGATTTTCCAACAATTTCTTTCACAACGGAGGAATCTTGTATAGGAGGACTCCCAATTTGGGACTATTAAGGTGTGTTGACTCAAAGGAAGCATCCAAGCTACTAGAGGAAATTCATGCCGGGACTTGCGGTCCACATATGAACGGTTTTGTCTTAGCCAAGAAGATACTCTGTGCTGGTTACTTTTGGATGACTATGAAAATGGACTGCATCCAGTATGTCCGAAAATGCCACCGCTGTCAGATACATGCAGACATGATAAAGGTACCTCCAAATAAGCTTAATGCAATAAGTTCACCTTGGCTGTTCACCGCCTAGGGATGGATGTTATTAGACCAATCGAGCCCGCCGCTTCCAATGGACACAGATTTATCCTGGTAGCAATCGACTATTTCACCAAATGGGTCGAAGCAGCATCATACATAGCAGTAACCAAGAAAGTCATGGTAGACTTTGTACGCGATCGCATTGTTTGTCGATTCGGGATTCCAGAGTCGATCATTACTGATAATGGATCCAACCTCAACAACGACTTGATGAAAGCTATGTGTGAAACCTTCAGGATCAAACACAAAAATTCCACGACCTACATACCTCAGATGAACGGGGCCGTAGAAGCCGCCAACAAGAATATCAAGAAGATATTAAGGAAAATGATAGAGAAGCATAAACAGTGGTACTAGAAGTTATCATTTGCTTTACTGGGGTATCACACCTCAGTCTACACATCAACGGGGGCAACCCCCTATATGCTGGTTTACGATACAGAGGCAGTCATTCCCACTGAGGTAGAAATTCTCTCCCTAAGGATCATGCAGGAAGTTGAGCTCGACGACGCAGAGTGGGTGAAAAGTCGTTACGAGCAACTAGCCCTTATAGATGGGAAAAGAATGAATGCAGTTTGCCATGGTCAACTTTATCAAAACAGAATGTCCAGAGCCTTCAACAAAAGAGTCAAGCCGAGACAGTTCACACCGGGACAGCTGGTGTTAAAGAAAATTTTTCCACATCAGGATGAAGCCAAAGGAAGTTCTCTCTTAACTGGCAGGGTCCATACATGGTTCACTGGGTTCTGACAGGAGGAGCCCTCATACTCGTAGAAATGGACGGAGAAGTCTGGCCAAAGCCGGTCAATTCAGATGCAGTCAAGCATTACTATGTGTGATCTTTATGCTTTCGTTATATGATGTAATTTGAACTATGCCTGACCTGATTCCCGTTTAAGAGGGGACACGTAGGCAGCCCTATGGGTTCGGTCACAATTTAATAAAATTTTCATTTCCCCCGCAATTGGAAATTGGGGGCATCGACCCTTTAAACTGGGGCAGAATTTTGAGGAGGACCCTCAAAATTCTGTAGCAAGAAAGGTTGCAATGTATCGAACCACATCACAGTCATCGGTTCATCTAAAAAAATTATTATTATTATTATTATGTCATATTTTTACGAAATCATACATGTTTACTACTGAAATTGCTTTGTTTAGCAACGCTACCCTAATGATATATATAGTATTACCAAATCAAAGCCGAGCAGGTCAAGCAGAGCCAGCAGGGATACGAACAAACCTCCCCCAACTCATAATTTTTCTTTGGATGCAGGCACTTGGATTGCGTAATCATCAAACATATCATACACTCACAAGACGAAAATTGTTCAGGACTACAACTCTCATAACCGTTGCACTTACCCATATTGCTATCCATATACACCAATGACATTCCGTGTGTCATAATGTCTCCACCAGTCATAATATCGTAACCTGATATCAACTAAGAAAGCTCTATTACCACTTGCCATTTTATTTCTTGCATAAGGCTACCATTCTGCCTTCCGAGACTAAACGCTGTCTCCATCTGTATTTTCTGCATTGCATAAGGCTACCATTCTGCCTTTCGAGACTAAATGCTGCCTCCATCTGCATTGCATAAGGCTACCATTCTGCCTTCCAAGACTAAACATTGTCTCCATCTATATTTTTTGCATTGCATAAGGCTACCATTCTGCCTTCTGAGGTTAAGCTCTACCTCCATCTGCATCTACATGGCTGAAAGATCATCACCTACTACAACTGCATGGCTGAAAGATCGCCATATCATCTACGTCTACATGGCTGAAAGATCACCACCTAATCCATCTGCATAGCTGAAAGATCGCCACATCATCTACGTTTGCATGGCTGAAAGATCGCCGCCTCATCTACATTTTCATGGCTGAAAGATCGCCACATCATCTATATTTGCATGGCTGAAAGATCGCCACCTCATCTACATTTGCATGGATGAAAGATCGCCACCTACTACATTGCATGGCTGAAAAATCGCCACCTACTGCATCTCATAGGCTGAAAGATCGCCTCATACTACATCTCTTAGGCTGAAAGATTGCCACATACTGCATCTCATGGGCTGAAAGATCGCCACGTACTGCATCTCACGGGCTGAAAGATCGCCAAATTATCCAAAGGCGTCATCGTTTGGAGGAACCATTTTCATAGCCCGAGAATGCCATGTCATGGCTTGAGGACCCCTTTTAATCTTTTGCATATCATTATTCAAAGGCATCATGGTTCAGAGTCACCATCCTCATAGTCCGAAAGAATCATTTCATGGATTGCGAATCCTTTATTATACGCTTCATGGCCCAGGACGTCATGGTCTAAGGACGTCATTCTAATCGTCCGAAGACAATCTTCATGGTCCGACGGGAAATTGCATCATGTTTAAATTTATGCACAATATATGCTTGTATTACTTATTTGCAGGTAAACCGGCGAGCAACGACCATCTCGGCAGGAGCGATCCCGCTCCAGTTCCCGCAGTGATATCAAACCTAAACTATTCACTCCACCCTGGATATTGCGTCCACTCTCGAAAGTCTCTGCGGCCTAAACTTCTTCGAACCGTTCCGCTCGGACAAAATTGGCCATCATATCTTTACCCGACAACTCTTTCATCCTTCTCGGGTAAAGAGGGGCAGCTGTTGATACCCAATTTTTCTCTATATATTTTTAATATGCAAAATACTTTCAAAATAGTATATATATGTATGTATAAGTATGTTCAAATGTTTTATCATTTTCCTTAATTTGTAAAGATTTTTAAACCAATTTATTCCCCTATTTTATTCATAAAAACCCAATAATAATTCCAAAGTTCTCATTTTGGTGATTCGTTTATTGGATTTTCATATTTATACTAAAATATAGCTAAGATATGTTTTGCATATTTTTACAAATTGATTTAGTATTTTTAAAGCTAAATTGCATGTAATTGCAATGTTAGCCTATTTTAGATTTAATTACGTTTATATCCATAAAATATTAAGTCCAGTATTTTTAATTTGATAATTATGTACTATAAATCATTTTAGTACCTTTAATTTATTTTCAGAAATTATTTTACTATTTTTTATAAATCAAAAATAGGAAAAATTGGCTATTTAAATGTTAGCCCCATTTTATTTCAATTATAGCCCAATTTTGAACCCCAATTGAACCCAATTTGAAGCCCAATTACCCTAACCCAATTCCCATTCAAACCGACCCACAACCCATTTAAATGACCCACCTAGACTCCCATCTAATCCCAGCCGTTGATCGTTTAGATCAACGGCTCCCATTGTACCTTTCCTAATTAAACCCAAAGACCCCCCAAAACCATTTCATTCTTCATAATCTGCTGCCTCTGAACCCCTCCTCTCCCAAATCCTCTCTATAACCACATCAAACCCTAGCCGCCGCCACCCTAATCCGCTCTAATCCATGGCCTTCCAAGGTCATCGGAGACCTGTATCAACCTCTCATGGCCCCTATGTGTTCGTTCCTGTGGTCTCATAACTAGATCCTAAAAGGGTTTTGTCCAGTCTCTGCTCAATGACTGTTCTCTAACTAGATCCTAAAAGGGTTTTGTCCAGTCTCTGCTCAATGACTGTTCTCCGGTCGTCTCTGACCTTTCTCCGGTCAGCCATGGCTATTCGAGTCAGACTTTTGACTCTCCTACTTAGATCGATGGTTTTAAGGCCTTTCTCATCACTTGGGGTTCTTTTGAAACCCTATCCTCTAAAGTTCTTTCGATTTCTCTTAGATCTGCTTCAGATCTATGTTTGCTTTGGACTTCTAAGCATTTTTCTCGAAGTTTCTTTTTAAAACTCTGCTTTCAAAACCCCTTATCTTTTCTCATTAGGGTTCTTGTTAAGTTATTTCAAAACTTTCCTCTGATTTTTGACATGTTTTGCTATGTTTGCTCATATCATTCTTCTACCTAAGTTTGCATGTTAAAAGCCCTAATTTCTTTTGACTGTTTATTAGACGATTGCTTGTTTGCTTGAGTTTTGTCCGATTTGTTTCTTTATCCTCATTTAAAACTCTACTATTGTTGAAAATCCTATGACTTTGAGTCTAAGACTGTTCGTTTAAGTGCATGACTCAATTTGAAGTTCTTTATTTCAAAACCTTTTATTCCTTTGTGTGATTCTTCTGACTCTGGTTTCTATCATCTCTAAAACTCGATTATGCTCGAAACCCTAATTTTTAAAGGGGGCTTTTCTCACCTGCTACTATGAGATCTTCGCATGCCTTTTATATTCTATGTTTTCTTCACTACTAGTTTAATGTGACTTGACCTACTAGACTATCATGCTTCGAATGTTGCTATCTATTGGATTTTGTGCTACTATTGTATGCTATTTCCTTTTGCCAACAGGCTTGGCCTCGTATGTATAGTGTTTATGCACCTTATTTATATGCTGAATTTCCTTCTTTGACTAATCTTCAAACTTGTGACTGATTTCAAACTTTTCCTTTGTGAAATTCTGATTTCACACGCCTGTTAAGGTTAACTGATTTCTTTTCCTGTTTTGCCTTACTGAATCCTTTCCAAAATTAGAGTATTTCTGTACCTAGACTCGATTGCTTACTTAATGTTTTACTACTTCTTTTATGGCAACTGTCAGCCTGCTGACAAATTGATTTCCTTCCTTATTTAGAACCTATCACTGCCCGTTAAGCAAGTGATCCCTTAATTAAAGGTAATCACTTGTATAATTGATTCTGAATCATGATTGTTTCTATGCTTGTAGCTTATTACCTCTCTTACTCGTTTTCAAAAACTATAAATACCTTGTACTTCTTTTCTTTCAAGGACACGAACACAAGGCATAAACACTTGAGTTCAAACACACACTCCATTAAATCTCTCTCTTTTTCCTCTGTTACTATTATATTGCTGCCTTACCAAGCCAGTTGAACGCCCAGGCTAGGTTGTTGGAAACTTGCTTCTTTTTCTCTGCATTTTCATTTCTTACTGGTATGTTTTAATTAAGCTTCTGCACCACCACCAACATGCTTATTTACTGTTTCTTGCATCCTTGCTTGTCTACTGTTTGTATTTAACCCAGTACCATTATTAAAGCATGTTGTAATTTCCCTTTTTTCCTGTTCTGAATTAATGTATCATGACTTGTGAATCCTAAATCCCTACCCCAATGTGTTTAATACTTGTGGTTGGTTTGGGGCATCACAACATTGGACATTGCTGTGCATGACCCAAACCTGATTCCCTGGGATCATAACCTCCATGTTTATATCATATGTTGTGATTGGGTTACAGGCATGTCAGCACTTCCTATTGTTGTGCATGCCCAATGGTAACCCATACCTAAGTGTATAGGCTCATTGCAATGGACTCCCAATCCCCTGACCCCTTTGTATGAAATTTTTAACTTTGTAAAATGTTAATGGATGTCTCCCTATCATCCTTTCCTCTCCTTTATACCCTCAGTTTTTCTAAAACTCTGTTTTTGCACTTTCACTATCTTCTTAGACTTAAGTTCTGCCCCCTTGTGTGAGCCTTGACTTGGGACCCATGATCTCCCTCTGAACTTGGACACATAAGGGCTGGCATTTCCATACTGCACTCATCCCTATTCTGGTAATGTAACTTGGGTATGAGCACTGCCCGGGGTCCTATTGAGATCCTTAGGGAACTTTGACACACTCAAGTCCGAGAAAGGTTTTGGATCAATGGCATTTTTGAGGTGGTTTATTCCATAACTCAGAGAGGAAGTCAAGAATCAGGCCTCCTCTGGTTGTAACTTTTCTTTGTACTTTTCTAGTGTAATTCATTATTTCTGGTTTGTAATAATTTGTAATAAACATTTGGGGGCTGGCTAGTGAAAATGGTTGGGTAACTATGTATGCTCAATGGTAGAAAGCATGCCTATAGGACTGTTTTAAATTCTTTATGTTCAATTCTACATTTTTTAGATATCATGTCTGTAGGGTTTATCTCAATTTCTTCATGGTCAATGTCACACCTAAATAACCTGCATATAGGACATATTTACATACTGCATGCCACTTAGATATCATGATTTAGGTTCTAAACGGTTATAAATAAGTGTCATCTTCATAATATCGAAATCAGTAATATATAGAAATCATGCCTATAGGGATTTTCAAGTAAATCCGGTTCATTTCCATTCACATTCAATATTAGATATCATGTCCATAGGGCTTAAAATCAGCAATAGTAGATATCATCGCCTGCAGAATCTGAAACTAGTCTGTTTTAAAAATCAGTCTATTCTGAATCAGTTTTTAAATAATCTAATTCCCTTCTTTAACGAGGTTTAGCAAGCATTCCTATGGGATTTCAAACAATTCAGTTTGAGTTATTACTTTTCGCCGCATTCTGAATCAATTAGATATCATGCCTATAGGATCCCATCTAAACACTTAGGCAAGTCTTAGAGTAATAACCATAAAAAACTGAATCCGCCTTTGTTAATTGCTACAACCAGCAGGCAGGCTTGATTCAGACTTCTTATCTGAGTTATGTAATAAACAGATTAGTTTTAATAATCAAACTCCCCTCGTCTTTAGTATTTTAATCAGACCTAAAAAGTATGTGCAAGTCATGCTAGTTATGTGTTTCTTTTTTGTTTTGTTTAAGGAGGTGTATATGGGCCTTTACCTGTTTATATGCTTTCCACAACATGCAGTATGTGTTTTGTATGTCGTCTTAGATTTTTACCCTTTGAAACCAATCAGCCTAATATCCCTCCCCTTTAGGAATAGTAGTCCTAAGCTCCTCCGGAACTAATAGGAATGAGACGGGTAATAGCATGCAATAATAATCGAGACCAATCCGCGCTTTAATACCTTAACAGGGTGGGAAGGGTAGATATGGATATAATGACCGGTACGCTAGTACCACGTGTATCCCCTCTTTTGAGGAGTGTCATACCGGGTATTGCATTGATGTGATCCATATTAAATATAAACCTAGAACCCCCTTTCCCTTTATTTGCAAATTCCTTTTTAAAACTCTTCTTTTAATTGTTCTTTCTTTTTATGCGTTTAAATCCCCTAATATTTGAGCCCATACTTGTTTATTTGCTAAATTCACAATAAACTGTCTGGCCGGGAACCACACTAGTAGATCCCGAGGGGTGCCTAACACCTTCCCCTTGGGATAATTTCAAGCCCTTACCCTATCTCTGGTTATTCAAACGAAACTTAGAATTGAACCCCATTGGTGTTCTAATGCACCTTAAATCATTAGGTGGCGACTCCTCAAAATTGAAAAAACCTAGCTCCCAAAAGGAACGAGTTGTCCCATACCAAATGTCATAAATCCGATTTCCCGAGAAAAAGAGGGCGCGACAACCATGCGTGCCATGATATTTACACATCAGATTGGGGTTCCTTTGAGAAGGATCGGCTTGTATAGGCATGGGCCATCTGGTGTCTTTGATTCTTCCAATTGCCGATACAATGCCTGATGCATCGACACTAAAATTATATTCCGAAAATCGAGGTGCCTCCATGGGATCGTGTACTTATCAAAACCACTTTTACTCATGAGTCCCCGAATATTCTGTCCTCGATCGCTTCTTCGATCGTTCCGGGCGGGATTGCATCCTAGACCGTTGTTCCTGCGATCTGAGGTGTACGGTTGATATCGATCTTTGTTCGATCTTATCTCTCTGTCGATGTCCCTATGATTTTTGGCTGCTGACCTGTTTGAGTGCACTAAACCGAAAGGATCTCCTAATTGGTCATCCTCGATCCTGATCTTCGATTGGTATCGATTGTGTACATCTTTCCAAGTTACAGTCGGATACTAGATCAAATTTTGCTTCAGCTGATGTGATGCTATCGAACTTCGTTCATTCAATCCGTGAGTGAAAGCTTGAATGGACCAATCATCTGTCACGACTCCAGTTCGCCCTCCGTGAACTATCGTGACGGCACCTAGTCTTTACGACTAGGTAAGCCTAACAATTGCGAAAAAGGGAAAACAACAGATAAAACAAATAAAAATGTGGAATAAACATAGTGAAGGTTTAAAGATGCCTCTCGCCATATACAATATAAATCTCAAACTGAATAACTTCCTAAAACTCGGAATCTCATGAAATCACAAGCTATTAAATAACTACAAGTGTCTAACTCCAGAATGTCTAAACAAAAGTAAATACAGAAGCGCTAATACTATAAGAGAGAATGGAAAGGGACTCCTCGGTCTACGGACGCGGCAGATATACCTCGAAGTCTTTGGAGAATCGCCTCGCCTCAAGGGTAGTAGGGTTGAGTCGAAGTACCTGGATCTGCATATGAAAAACATGCGCGAAAGGGAATGAGTACACCACAACGGTAGTCAGTAAGTGCTAAGCCTAACCTCGGTCGAGTAGTGACAAAGAAAGTCAGGGCCCTACTGATTATAGTTGAAAAACGAGGTAAAACCGTATAGAATACGTCAATATAATTAAATGCTAACAGTATGAAGTAACATAGGATAATAGGATTGACAACAACTATAATAGAGACAAAATAATCACAGAAGGAATACAACTCAACATAGAGATAACAACCGGGGATCTCCCAGGATACCGTCTTGTAGTCCCCAAATGTAAATATCCAGTGGATCTCCCGGGTGTCGTCCCGTAGTCCAACTCATAGTGTGCGGGGATCTACCGGAATCCTGATCCGTAGTCCCAAATGTAAATACCCAGTATTGGGGGAATCTACTGGGTGCAGTCCCATAGTTCCAATATAAATGTGCAGGGGGATCTACCGGAATACAAATCTGTAGTCCCAAAGTAAACAGGCTGGGGGATCTCCCGGGATACCGTCCCTTAGTTCCAAAGTAAACACACAGCAGCAACACGAAGAATACTCAATTCAATTCAAATTTTGAACCAAGGTAAAACATGTATTTGTAACCTTGCATGCTGCACATAATCCAAATAAGGCAGTTTGAGCAAGTAAATCAATTAGATATGTTTCCCTAAGCTAATAGTAGGCTTAACTTGCAGGTAGTATAAACAGGAAAGGAAACACAGTTATAGTTACTTAATGAAAACAAGATTTTCAATAATTAGCACAAGTACTCACTCGTCACCTCACGTACAAGGCATCTCAAATATCAACAATACCAAATCCTAAGGGAAGTTCCCCCCACAAGATTAGGCAAGCCACTTACCTCGAACTGGCTCAAAAATCAACCTGAAACCACGCTCTTGCCACGAGTATTCGACTCCAAATGGCCCAAATCTATTCAAATCAATTGCATAATGTAAATATAACTTCAAGTAACTAATTCCACTAATTGATTCTAATCTAATACGCGAAATTAGGAAAAATGACCAAAACACCCCCGGACCAACGTCTCGGAATCAGGTAAAAGTTACGAATTATGATCCCCTATTCACTCACGAGTCTAACCATACCAAAATTATCCAAATCCGATGTCAAATGCCCAATCAAAACTCGAAAATTAGGCCTAAGAAATTTTCCCTCAATTTCTCACCCCAAATCCGAAATTAGATGATGAATTCACATTTATATTAATGGGTTATAAGCTAAGAGGAGTTAGGAATCATTACCCAATTGATATCTCTAAAAATCCCTCAAAATCTCGCTCAAATCCGAGCTCTCAAGCTCTAGTTTTGATAAAAATGGCTAAACCCTCGATTTGAAATTTTATATTCTGCCCAGGTAAATCCTACTTCACGAATGTGGAAGGACCCTCGTGTTCGTGAAGCACAAATTTGCTTGGTCCAGTTTTCCTTCATCGCGAACGCGATGTCCCTATCACAAACGCGGTGACCATCTTCCCCCTCCTACGCGAACACGGGACCATCTTCACAAACGTGTAGGTATAAGACCTTACAGCTTCGTGAACGCAGGACCACCTTCGCGAACACGAATCATTAAACTTCCACCAGCCCCAGCTCCTCTTCGTGAACCCGAGACCCCACTCACAAACACAAAGAAGGAAACCAGAACTGGAGACCTGCTGCATTTTCTGCAATTCTCTAAGTCCAAAAATGACCCGTTGAGCATTCGAAACACACCCGAGCCCCCTGGGACCTCAACCAAACATGCCATCCAATCCTAAAACATCATTCAAACTTTTTCCAACCTTTGGAATGCTCAAACAACATCAAAACACTAATATAACATCGGATTCAAGCCAAAAAACCCCAAAAACTCTCAAATTACGCTTTCGATCAAAATGTCTATCAAACCTCGTCTGAATGACCTGAAATTTTGCAACCACGTCAAATTCAACACTATAGAGCTACCAAATTTTTTTAATTCCATTCCTAACCCGATATCAAAATCTCACTATCGAATCAGAAACTTCAAAAATTCAACTTTCGGCATTTCAAGCTTAAATAAGCTACGAACCTCCAAAACACAAATCCGAAAACACCCTTAAGCCCGAAATCACCCAACGGAGCTAACAGAACCGACAGAATTCCATTTTGAGGCCGTCTTCACACTACTCCGACTATGGTCCAAATGCTAAAGCTTAAGTTCTCTTTTAGGGACTAAGTGTCCCAAAACACTTCGAATCTCAAAACCAAACATCCCGACAAATCAAAATAACAGAAACAAACACGGGAAAAGCAGCTAATAAGGGATCAAGGCGTAAATTCTTAAAACGACCGACTGGGTCATTACATCACCTGTGACCGGTGGCAACTCCATGTGTTCCATTTGAAATCGGGATATAAACTCCCTCAACATTTCATTATCCCTCTGTCTTACTTTAAAAAGGTCTGATTTCCTTGTCGCAACCTTTATGGCTCTGGCATGTGCCTTTATGAAAGAGTCCGCCAACATGGCAAACGAGTCAATGGAATTCGACTATAGATTGTGGTACTAAATCATTGCTCCCTTCGATAGGGTTTCCCCCAACTTCTTCAATAAAACAGATTCAATATCATCATCTTGCAAATCGTTACCCTTGATAGCACATGTGTAGGAGGTGACATGCTCATTGGGATCGGTGGTCCTATTGTATTTAGGTATGTCCAACATATGAAACTTCTTCAGAATGGGTTTCGGAGTTGTACTAAGAGGGAAAGACTTTTGTACAAATTTTTTCGAATCCATCCATTTCAAGATTGGTGGTACCCCCAGTATCTGATCAACTCGGGTGTTGTATGTTTCTACTTTTTTATCATTAGCTTCGATTTTCTTCTCTCCTGGCTCAATTCTTTTGGTGAGCTCCTCGAGTATTTTCATTATTGCAGGATCCGTCCTCGATTCGTTACCATTCGACCTTTCTGGCAATGGCTTAGTACGGCGAGTGATTTCTGGCTTGACCCCACTCGGAGTTCTATGTTGTCTTTGTAACTGAGCAATAATGACCTGTTGAGCCTGTACCATCTCGAATATCACTTGGAGACCAACTCTTTTGTCTCATCTGCCCTGTGTACCTTGGCTACCATATTGGCCTTCTCTACACACATTCCATTCGGGGTCTGCGCCTAGGTCAGCATTTAAAGCAATGTGCGAACTAACATCCACTGGATTGGCAACCGGTGCTCCCCCGAGATTAGCCTGTGGCACATCCGCTCCTGGAGCAGTTACATTGTCATTTTTCCCGTGAAACCCGAGATCATATTCACCATGTGTGGGTGCGTTTTGTGAGTTTGACATGTTTTAACCTGAGAGAAAAGATACTTGATAAGAACAAGCGTAAAATAATGTGTGTTATCAGAATCAGCACCGAACAATCACTATTATCCTTAGCCCCACGGTGGGCGCCATATTGTTACCCTCAAATTCGGATAACAATTAAACTTATATTATGGTTTTAAGGATATGTGATTTCGTTCAATACTAATTGATAAGTAAGAAAATAAATGAATAAATTAGAGAATAAAATAAATCAAACTAGTATGCTAGCCAGGTCTTGACCTCGACTTGGGGTAGTTTCAAGGTGGGATCGTAAGAATAATAAATGATAAAGCAACTCCGATGAACAGTAAGTGAAATAGCAGGAAAGTAATGAGTGTATATATTCTTATCACTGAACAATGATGATGCTTACAAATGAATGAGATCGCTCTTTCTATAATAGTGGAGTCATAAATAAGGTACATTTCTTATTATAGCAGGTAATCACGTTAACATCTGATTAACCTCCATAGATTGACCCGCTCCGAGATTCACGCCACGATCCTCGACCAATCGCGGATATCTCGCCTTTTCCGTCATCAGGTTATACCGATATCACTCAAAGTCCGTCTTTTTCTGGCCGTTCGGTGTTGACCTCAGTCCGAACTCGATGTCCTAGTTCTTGACGCGACATTCCTATCTGTCACGACCCGAATTTCCTACCCTTGGGAGTCGTGATGGCGCCTACTCGTGAAAGATAGGTAAGCCGCGCATTATAGATTCACTAACTCTTTTATTTAGCCCTTTTTAACAATTTACATCAACATGTGATCAACAGTGAAAAATTAACGATAAATAAATACATGTGGAAGGCGTAATCTGATGACTTAGCCAAAAACAAGTACGACAATACCAACATACACCTCTACTCGGAACTGGTGTCACAATATCACGAACCTTCTACGAATACTACATACAAATGTCTCGAAAGAAAGGTACAATCTGTCTCTAAAGTAGATGAAAATAGAACATAAAGATAGAAGAGAACGCCGAGCCTACGGACGCCTGTAGGACTACCTCGGGATCTCTAACTGGACTGAAGGCAGCCACCCAAAGCTATGGTCTAAAAGCTGCCGCTCCGGGATCTGCACACAGTGCAGAGTGTAGTATCATCACAACCAACCACATGTGCTGGTAAGTGCCTGGCCTAACCCCGGCGAAGTAGTGACGAGGCTAGGACCAGACTACCAAATAAACTTGTGCAGTTATATAATATACAGCGGAAAGTAAAAAAAATAAGCAAGTAAAGATGGGAGGGGGACATGCTGCGGGGGAATATCATTTACCAACAATAATTTAAGAGGAAACGTAAAGAACAATTTAGAATTTACGGCAAAATAATAAGGAACTAGTAACCAATCTATAAGCACTTCGTATTATCTATTGTTGCGGCGCGCAACCCGATCCAAATCATAATAACACTATTGCGGCGTGCAACTTGATCCATATCATTTATCATTGTTGCGGTGTGCAACCCGATCCAAATATAATATTGTTGCGGCGTGCAACCTGATCCAAACATAATGTTGTTGCGGCGTGCAATCCGATCCAAACATAATATTATTGCGGTGTGCAAACCGATCCAAATTAATATTATTGCAACGCGCACCCTGATCCACATATACAGTTCAACACCAATCACAACGAGAGTCCCGACAAGGGATCAATATAGAAACAACACTATCCCGGCAAGGGTATCGACAATATAAGTAAATACATCCCGGCAAGGGAAAATCAGCTATAACCAAACTTGTTCCAACATCTAACTACTTCAACTAGCAGCCATACTCAATCATAAGTAATTTCCACGAGAATAATCATAATCCTTGCTCAACACAGAGAATCAATAACTTAGGCATTCGTATGATCTATTAAGAACACAACAATTCCAATTTAAGACTCACGGTCATGTTTGACACCAACGTATAGATACTCGTCACCATGCCTATACGTCGTACTCGACAAGTAACATGTAGCAAATAGAACACAACTTCTAATCCCTCAAGCTAAAGTTAGACCAAACACTTACCTCGAACTTCCACGATCAACTCAAGCCTCAAACATTGCTTTTCCTTTTGAATTTGGCTCCAAATCATTTGTATCTAGACATAATCATCTTAATAACATCAATAAACTCTAAACAATCCAATTACAATTCTTAATTACAGATTTCCTATCATTCTTCCCAAAAAGTCAAAAAACGACCCCGGGCCCGTGTGGTCAAAACACGAGGTTCGGACCAAAACCCGATCACCCATTCACCCACGAGCCCGAATATGCAATTAGTTCCAAAATCCAACCCCAAAATGAGGTCTAAATCCCAATTATGCAAAAAGCCCTAACTCTACCCAAATCCCTAATTTTCTACCCTTAAGAACATGATTTAGGTCTAGAAATCTAATGGGTGTTAATGAAAATTGAATAAAATGAGTCTAAGATTATATACCTATGAATTTGTGGTGAAGTTCTCTTTAAAAAATTGCCCAATTTGGAGTTTGGAAGAAGAAGTTATGAAATTTTGGTGAAATCTCATTTTTGCTTCTGTTTTAAAATCACTGGGCAGACCTTCATCGCATTCACGATGGGTCTGTCGCGTTCGCGATGGGTCAGGCCCAATTAACTATCGCGTTCGTGATCTCAGGCTTGCGTTCGCAGAGCTTTGACACCTCGAGCCTTCGCGTTCGCGGGCCAGTGGCCGCATTCGCATAGAACAAAATCTCCTTCCCCCCTACCGAGGCCCAAAAACCTTCGCGTTTGCGATAGCAGGTCCGTGTTCGCGAAGGGAAACACCCCCAAGGCTTCGCGTTCGCGTCCTGTTTCTCGCGTTCGCGTAGAAGAAAAATTCGTTCAGCCTGACTTACCCTTCGCGTTCACGAGAGTCCTTCCGCGAACGCGAAGAACAACACATTAGAATACCAGAAACTGAAAACCTGCAACTTTTTTCTAAGATCAAATCCTTCCGAAACCCATCCGAGCCCTCGGGGCTCCAAACGAAATAGGCATACTAACTCAAAAACATCATATGAACTTATCCATGCGATCAAATCGCCAAAATAGCCTCTTAAACAACGAATTTAGCATAGAAATCTATGAAAAAACTCAAAACTTTCAAAGTATCAATTTTCACAACTACGAGTCCGAATCACCTCAAACGACTTCCTTTTCTTACAAAATTTCACAAACTCATCTTAAATCACATATAAGACCTGTACCGGGCTACGAAACTAAAATACAGGCTCGATACCATCAAGTTTTAAAGACATATCATTTCCAAAAACTCATAAATATTCCAGAAAACAATTTTCTTTAAAAATTTATTTCTCGTGCTTGGGTCCTAGGAATTCGCTTCCAGGCGTACAACCAAATCCCATATTTTTCTACGGACCCTCCGGGACCATCGAATCACGGGTCTGGGTCCGTTTACCCAAAATGTTGACCAAAGTCAACTTAAATTCATTTTAAAGTCAAAATTCATCATTTTTCACAGATTTCACATAATGACTTTCTGGCTATGTGCCCGGGCTGCGCACACAAATCAAGGAGATGCAAAAAGAGGTTTTTAAAGCATCCGAACACAAAATTTATTTCTAAAATAAGTTATGACCTCATCACATTCTCCACGTCTAAAACAATTGTTCGTCCTCGAATGGACATAAGAAGAAAGTACATGAGTTGGGGAAAAGATGGGGATAACGGCTCCGCATGTCGGACTCGGACTCCCAGGTCGATGCCTCCGCAGGCTGACCTCTCCACTGAACACGAACAGAAGCAAAACTCTTTGACCTCAACTGGCGAACTTGCCAGTCTAGAATAGCTATCGGCTCCTCCTCGTAGGAAAAGTCCTTGTCCAACTAGACGGTGCTGAAATCTAACACGTGGGATGGATCGCCGTGATACTTCCGAAGCATGGACACATGAAATACTGGATACACGACTGATAAGCTCGGTGGCAACGCAAGTCTGTAAGCCACCTCTCCCACTCGATCAGGAATCTCAAATGGGCCAATGAACCTAGGGCTAAGCTTGCCCTTCTTACTAAATCTCATCACTCCCTTCATAGGCGACACTCGAAGTAATACCCGCTCACCAACCATGAAAGCCAAATCACGAACCTTATGGTCGCTATAACTCTTTTGCCTGGACTGAGCCGTACGAAGCCTGTCCTAAATAATTTTGACCTTGTCCAAGGCATCCTGAACTAGATCTGTACCCAACAACCGAGCCTCCCCCAGCTCAAACTATCCAATCGATGACCAACATTGCCTACCATACAAAGCCTCATAAGGAGCCATCTGGATACTTGACTGGTAGCTGTTCTTGTAGGCAAACTCTGCTAAAAGCAAAAACTGATCCCACGAGCCTCCAAAGTCAATGACACTAGCTCGAAGCATATCCTCCAAAATCTGAATAGTCCGCTCGGACTGCCCGTCCGTCTAAGGATGAAACGTTGTGCTCAACTCAACCCATGTGCCCAACTCTCGCTAAACTGCTCTCCAGAAATGTGAGGTAAACTGCGTACCTCAATCCAAAATGATAGACACGGGCACACCATGAAGATGAACAGTCTCCCGGATATAAATCTCAGCTAATATCTCGGAAGAATAGGAGACTGTCACAGGAATGAAGTGTGCTGACTTGGTCAGCCTATCAACAATAACCCACACTGCGTTGAACTTCCTCTGAGTCCGTGGGAGTCCAACAACGAAGTCTATAGTAATACACTCCTACTTCCACTAAGGAATCTCAATCTTCTGGAACAACCCACCGGGCATTTGATGCTTGTACTTAACCCGCTGACAGTTCAAACACCGAGTCACATGAGCAACAATGTCCTTCTTCATTCTCCGCCACCAATAATGCTTCCACCAATCTTGATACATCTTAGCGGTGCTCGGATAAATAGAGTACCGGGAATTATGAGCCTCCTCTAAAATCAACTCTCGGAGTCCATCCACATTAGGTACACAAACTCGACCCTGCAATCTCAGAACTCCATCATCTCCTAAGGTAACCTGCTTGGCACCTCCGTGCAGCATCGTGTCTCTAATGACACACAAATGGGGATCATCATACTGCCGATCTCGGATACGCTCCAATAAAGAAGATCGAGTGACTGTGCAAGCTAACACGCGGCTGGGCTCAGAAACATCCAACCTCACGAACTGATTGGCCAAAGCTTGAACATCCAAAGAAAGCGGCCTCTCACCGACCAGAATATAAGCAAGACTACCCATACTGGCTGACTTCCTACTCAAAGTATCGGTCACCATATTGGCCTTTCCCGGATGATATAAGATGGTGATATCATAGTCCTTTAACAACTCCAATCACCTTCTCTGCCTCAAATTCAACTTCTTCTGCTTGAACAAGTACTGCAGATTCTTGTGATCTATGAATACCTTACACGCGATGCCATACAGATAATGCCTCCAAATCTTCAACGCATGAACAATGACTGCTAAATCCAAATCGTGAACCGGATAGTTCTTCTCATGAATCTTCAACTGCCACGAAGCATAGGCAATGACATTGCTATCCTGCATCAACACCGCACCAAGTCCAATACGAGATGCATCACAATAAACTGTATATGGCCCTGAACCTGTGGACAAAACCAACACTGGTGTTGTAGTCAAAGCTGTCTTGAGCTTTTGAAAGCTCGCCTCATACTCATTCAACCACCTGAACTGGGCACCCTTCTGGGTCAATCTGGTCATCGGGGCTGCAATAGACAAAACCCCCTCCACAAACCGATGATAATAGCCTGCCAACCCCAAGAAACTCCGGATCTCTATAGCTGATACTGGCCTAGGACAGTTCTTGACTACCTCAATCTTCTTCGAATCAACCTGAATACCCTCTGCTGATACCACATGACCCAGGAATGCAACTGAACTCAACCAGAACTCACACTTCGAAAACCTAACATACAACTAACTATCCCTCACAGTCTGAAGAACCACTCTAAGATGCTGCTCGTGTTCTTCCCGGATGCGGGAATAGATCAAAATATCATCAATGAAGACTATCACGAACAAATCCAAGTAAGGCCTAAACACTCGGTTCATCAAATCCATAAAAGCTGCTGGGGTATTTGTCAACTCGAATGACATCACCAAGAACTCATAATGCCCATACCGAGTGCGGAAAGCTGTCTTAGGGACATCGTAGGCCCTAATCCTCAACTGATGGTATCCAGATCTCAAGTCAATCTTCGAAAATACCTTGGCACCCTGAAGCTGACCAAACAAATCATCAATCCTCGACGATGGATACTTATTCTTGATTGTAACCTTGTTCAACTGCCGGTAATCAATACACATTCTCATCGATCCGTCCTTCTTCTTAACAAACAACACCGGCGCACCCCAACGTGAAACACTAGGTCTAATGAAACCTTTTTCAAGCAAGTCTTGCAACTGCTCCTTCAACTCTTTCAACTCAGGCAGGGCCATACGATACAACGAGATAGAAATGGGCTGAATGCCCGGAGCCAAATCAATATAGAAGTCAATATCCTTGTCGGGTGGCACACCCGACAAGTCTGAAAGAAATACCTCAGGGAACTCATGAACAACAGGCACATAATCAATAGAAGGATCCTCAGCACTAGAATCACGAACATATGCCAAATAGGCCAAACACCCCTTCTCGACCATACGCCGAGCCTTCACATAAGAGATAACACTACGGGTAGAATGACCAAGAGTCCCTCTCCACTCTAAATGAGGTAAACCCAGCAAGGCTAAGGTCACAATCTTGGCATGATAGTCCAAGATTGCATGGTAAGGTGATAACCAGTCCATCCCCAGTATGACATCAAAATCAACCATGTCCAGAAGTAACAAATCTACATGAGTCTCAAGACCCCAAATCAAAACTATACAAGAACGATGGACTCGATATACCACAATAGAATCACCCACCGGTGTAGACACATATACAAGAACACTCAAGGAATTACTAGGCATGACCAGATATGGTGCAAAATAAGATGACACATAGGAGTATGTAGACCCTTGATCAAATAAAACTGAAACATCTCTGCTACAAACTAGAACAGTACCTATGATAACTGCATCGGAAGCCTCAGCCTCAAGCTTGGCTGGTAGAGCATAACATCGGGGCTGGGCCCCACCACCCAAAACTATATTTCTAGGACGACCTGCTGCTGGCTGGCCTCCACCTCTAGTTGTCTGACCTCCACCTCTAATACCTCTACCTCCACCTCTAGCACCTCTACCCCCACCCCTAGCTGGCGGAGCGGGTGGTGGAACACCTGGTGCCTGAACCATAGCACGGAAACCCTGCTGTAGCGACTGAGTACCCACCATTCTCGAACAAGCCCTCCGGATATGACCATACTCACCACACTCAAAGCATCCACTTGAGTGTTTCGGCTGAGGAAACTAAGATTGACCCTGGCGACCTGAATGACCACCCCAAAAACTTGGAGCGAAGGTGCACTGATAGGAGCTGGTGGTGCACTGTAGGGCTGCTGATCTGAATACTGCATATGAGAACCATGGCCACCTGAAGCGCCGTGAGAAACCTGAAGTGCAGACTGAAAGGGCCTAGGAGAATGGCCTCTACCATACGAATCCCTGCCTCCAGACGAGTCACCACTGAATCTGCCTGAATGATGAGGCCTCTTGTCAGACCCCTGACTACCTCCCTGCAACAGAACCATCTCCACTCTTCTGGCCACATTGGTCGCCTCATGAAAAGAAATTTCACTCCCTGTCTCCTTATCCATCTAAAGTCGAATCGGCTGAATAAGTCCCTCAATGAACCTCCTCACCCTCTCTCTCTCTCTCTCTCGGTGGGAAGTATGATAAGAGCATGACGGGACAAGTTGAATCTAGTCTCATACTGAGTAACGATCATAAAACCCTGCTAGAGACGCTCAAACTGCCTCCGATAGGCCTCTCTCTGAGTGATGGGAAGAAACTTCTCCAGAAATAGCTGAGTAAACTGCTCCCAAGCCAAAGCTGGTGATCCGTCTGGTCTAGCCAAACAATAATCTCTCCATCAAGTCTTGGCGGATCCAGACAAGTGAAAAGTAGCAAAGTCGACCCAATTGGTCTCCACTATCCCCATGTTCCTGAGAACCTCATGATAGTTGTCTAGATAATCCTGGGGATCCTCAGAAGATGCACCGCTGATGGTAGTAGTGAAGAGCTTGGTGAACCTGTCCAATCTCCACAAAGCATCGACAGATATAGCTGCTCCATCACTGGTCTAAGCTACCACACCCGGCTAAACTGCTCCAACTGACTGAGCTGCTGGAGTCTGGAACTGGGGAGCCATCTGCTCCTGAGTGCGAGTGGCAGGAGTCTAGGCTCCTCCTCCATCCTGAGAGACGGCTGGTGCTACAGGAAGTAAGCCTGCCCAGGCGACACTCTCCATAAGGCCCACCAGACGGACCAGAGCATCCTGGAGTACTAGGGTAGCAATAAACCCCTCTAGGACCTGAGTTGGGCCTACCGGAACTGTCTAGGCCAGAACCTCATCATCAAAGTCAACCTTAGGCTCCGCCGCTTGTGCTGCTACTCTGGGCTGAGCTTTGCCCCTACCTCGTCCTCTAGCACGACCTCGGTCTCGCCCTCTGCCCCTCGTGGGAGTAGCTTCTGGGGGCTCGGGCTACTGATCGATGGATGAGGAAGTGCGTGTTCTCGCCATCTGTGAAAGAACAGAGTAGAAATTCAATTAGCATTGAGAAACCAAACCGCACGACAAGAAGGAATAAATGTAAAGTTTTTCCTAACTCTGTAGCCTTTGGGGATAAATACAGACGTCTCCGTGCCGATCCCTCAGACTCTACTAAGCTTGTCCATGAATTGTGAGACCTATGTAACCTAGAGCTCTGATACCAACTTGTCACGACCCGGATTTTCCACCCTCGGGAGTCGTGATGGCACCTACTCATAAAAGCTAGGAAAGCCTTGCATTATAGATTCACTAACTCTTTTATTTAGCCCATTTTAACAATTTAAATTAACATGCGATCAACAGTGAAAAATTAACGATAAATAAATACATGCGGAAGGCGTAATCTGATGACTTAGCCAAAAACAAGTACGACAATACCAACATACACCTCTACCCGGAACCAGTGTCACAATATCACGAACCTTCTACGAATACTACATACAAATGTCTTGAAAGAAAGGTACAATTTGTCTCTAAAGTAGATGAAAACAGGATATAAAGATAGAAGAGAACGCTGGGCTTGCGGACGCCTGTAGGACTACCTCGGGATCTCTGACTAGATTAAAGGTAGCCACCCAAAGCTATGGTCCAAAAGCTGCCGCTCCGGGATCTACAGACAGTACAGAGTGTAGTATCAGCACAACCGACTCCATGTGTTGGTAAATGCCTGGCCTAACCCCGGCGAAAAAGTGACGAGGCTAGGACGAGACTACCAAATAAACCTGTGCAGTTATGTAATATACAACGAAAAGTAAAACAGAAATAAGCAAGTAAAGATGGGAGGGGGACATGCTGCGGGGGAATATCCTTTACCAACAGTAATTTAAGAGGAAACGTAAAGAACAATTTAGAATTTATAGCAAAATAATAAGGAACTCGTAACCAATCTATAAGCACTTTGTATTATCTATTGTTGCGGCGCGCCACCCGATCCAAATCATAGTAACACTATTGCAGCGTGCAACCCAATCCATCATTTATCACTGTTACGGCGTACAACCCGATCCAAACATAATATGGTTGCGGTGTGCAACCCGATCTAATTATATCATTGTTGCGGTGTGTAACCCGATCCAAACATAATATTATTGCGGCGTGCAACCCGATCCAAATATAATATTGTTGTGGTATGCAACCCGATCCAAATATAATATTATTGCGGTGCGCAACCCGATCCACATATACAGTTCAACACCAATCACAACGAGAGTCCCGACAAGGGATCAATAAAGAAACAACACTATCCTGGCAAAGGTATCGACAATATAAGTAAATATGTCCTGGCAAGGGAAAATCAACTATAACCAAACTTGTTCCAACATCTAACTACTTCAACTAGCACCCATACTCAATCATAAGTAATTTCCACGAGAATAATCATAATCCTTGCTCAACACAGAGAACCAACAACTTAGGCATTTGTAGGATTTATTAAGACCACAACAATTCCAATTTAAGACTCACGGTCATGCTTGACACCAATGTATAGATACTCGTCATCATACTTATACGTCGTACTCGACAAGTAACATGTAGCAAATAGGATACAACTCCTAATCCCTCAAGCTAAGGTTAGACCAAACACTTACCTCGAACTTCCACGGCTAACTCAAGCCTCAAACACCGCTTTTCCTTTTGAATTTGGCTCCAAATCAATTGTATCTAGACATAATCTACTTAATAACATCAATAAACGCTAAACGATCCAATTCCAATGCTTAATTACAGATTTCCTATCATTCTTCCCAAAAAGTCAAAAAACGACCCCGGGCCCGTGTGGTCAAAACACGAGGTTCGGACCAAAACCCGATCACCCATTCACCCACGAGCCCGAATATGCAATTAGTTCCAAAATCCAACCCCAAAACAAGGTCTAAATCCCAATTATGCAAAAACCCTAACTCTACCCAAATCCCTAATTTTCTACCCTTAAGAACATGATTTAGGCCTAGAAATCTAATGAGTGTTAACGGAAATTGAAGAAAATGAGTCTAAGATTACATACCTATGAATTTGTGGTGAAGTTCTCTTTCAAAAATCGCCCAATTTGGAGTTTAGAAGAAGAAGTTATGAAATTTTGGTAAAATCCCGTTTTTGCTTCTGTTTTAAAATCACTGGGCAGACCTTCATCGCGTTCGTGATGGGTCTGTCGCATTCGCGATGGGTCAGGCCCAATTAACCATCGCATTCGCGATCTCAAGCTCGCGTTCGCGGAGCTTTGACTCCTCGAGCCTTCGCGTTCGAGGGCCAGTGGCCGCGCTCGCGTAGAACAAAATCTCCTTCCCCCTGCCGAGGCCCAAAGTCCTTCGCGATAGCAGGTCCGCGTTCGCGCAGGGAAACACCCCCAAGGCTTCGCGTTCGCATCCTGTTTCTCGCGTTCGCGTAGAAGAAAAATTCCTTCAGCCTGACTTACCCTTCGCGTTCGCGAGAGTCCTTCCGCGAACGCAAAGAACAACACACCAGAACACCAGAAAGTAAAAACCTGCAACTTTTTTCTAAGTTCAAAACCTTCCGAAACCCATTCGAAACTCACCCGAGCCCTCGAGGCTCCAAACCAAACATGCATACTAACTCAAAAACATCATATGGACTTATCCATGCGATTAAATCGCCAAAATAGCCTCTTAAACAACGAATTTAGCATAGAAATCTAGGAAAAATCTCAAAACTTTCAAAGTATTAATTTTCATAACTACGCGCCCGAATCACCTCAAACGACTTCCGTTTCTTATCAAATTTCACAGACTCATCTTAAATCACATATAAGACATGTACCGGGCTTCAGAACCAAAATACGGGTCCGATACCATCAAGTTTTAAACACATATCATTTCCAAAAACTCATAAATATTCTAGAAAATAATTTTCTTTAAAAATTCATTTCTCGTGCTTGGGACCTCGGAATTCGATTCCGGGCATACGCCCAAATCCCATATTTTCGGGTCCGGATCCGTTTACCCAAAATGTTGACCGAAGTCAACTTAAATTCATTTTAAAGTCAAAATTCATTATTTTTCATAGATTTCACATAATGGCTTTCCGGCTACGCGCCCAGACTGCACACATAATTTAAAGCCTCGAAACACATAATTTATTTCTAAAAGTGATGACCTTTTGGGTCATCACACTATCTCGACCAAAGAATGAAATCGGGTGGCCCCAATTTCTATTGTATCCACAAATGTAAATAGTTTCTGACGCAGATTAAAAGTGATAATCCCAAAATAAAATCTAGTAGAGAGAAAGATAAAGATATTTAATACGCACTTCTAAAAGTTCTTCAAATGTATCAAACTTTAGTCTTCCCTTTACCTGTTGTACTAATCACCGTGCACTAATTTATATTTTAACTGTATGGAATGAATTTTAAGATGCAAAGTGTACTTGTTTTTCTAACAACATCACCAACTTCTTGGTTAGGATTCTAATTTTTTATATTGAAAAGATTACATAAAACATGGAAATACTAAAAAATTTATATAAATAAAAAATAATTTAATAGGATAAAGGAACAATTACACTTTATATCACCCGACCCAGTTCTATAACCATAAAGAGCCCATATTTTGGGATTTTACACGCTGAGACCCATATTGTATATAGGGATAATTGCACAAAAGTACAGTCAGCGTAGGTGCTTTTTATTCGCATAGCCATCATTTTAAGTTTTCATCCGTATAGCCCATGAAAGTCTTACAATATGACATCATCGTCTGGATATAACTTTACATATCTATATGTGATTTTTTATTCTTTGCACACAACCAACTTAAATCGATCATATACATTCTTATTGCAATTACAACAATGCAAACCAACTATAATGCAACTTGAAAAAAATTTAAATTTTCTTCTATCCCAAGTTCTAAATAGCAAAAACAAAAGAAATAAAAAATAAAAATTGAAAAACATTCCTACAAATTCGCAATTTGGCAGAGAAATCAACAAAAAATTGACTTTATCCATCGATTGTTCGAGAAAAAGTAAGAACAAATTTAATATCAGTTTTAAGTCCACATATATCGTACATCTATACTATATTTAAAACACGAAGACCTTTAGCAAAATATCGTTTGTCTTTTTTACCCTTTAGAAATAGA